>NC_136273.1:4291276-4541276 GCF_964187855.1 Myxine glutinosa | reverse complement strand
CACAAGTTACCAGTGCCAATTAATAAGTTACACTGAGTTACACTTCCACAATTCCCTCATCTTTTTGTTTTTTGTTTATATTAACCATTAATCTAAACATCAATATAAGTAAACAATCAATCACTACAAGTAAACATCATTACAAGTATAAGTAAATAATCACTACAAGTAAACATCATTACAAGTATAAGTAAATAATCAATCACTACAAGTAAACATCATTACAAGTATAAGTAAATAATCAATCACTTTGGTAATCAAATTCCCTTGGGCATACACCGTCATCCTGCAAGAATCACAAAACATTTCGTTGGTCATTGACTCCTTCCATATCGTTCAATCTATTGCATTTGCATCACAAATATATTTTCAAAACAACACTTCACCATCACCAAGATACAACAATTTCACTTCATTTTCAAGTTTTGTAAAGCATCTGCACCATCTGGTAAAAAACGTTTGCCTCCACACAAATGTTGACTTTGTTTGAAAGGAAGGGCTGATCACTTGTGTTTGAATCCTGGTATGAAACATTTTCTCCTAATGTCTTCATAGCTCCTGCACTACTTCGTGTAGGATTTCGCTGTTGTGGTAACATTGCGGAGTCATAGACTGACCCTGCTTTCCTTGTAGCATTCTTGCCACTTTTTTGCTGTAAACCATAGTAATTCCTGAACACGGCCTTCACCCAGTTGTAGTCGACTTGCCTCCTCCCTCATTGTGAGTGGGCAGCAAGTATTGGTGTGACGTTGATTGGCCAGCAAGATGTGGAACAGGGATGCCGGATGCATCCACAATGATGTTGGGACCATGGTGTTCAGGTCATTCATGGTCCTTACCAGGAGCAACCAGCAGAATCGTGCACAGCTGTTGTGACAAGGGCACAGCCGTTTTTTTTGCAGCTCCATGCTGGTTCCCCGGACGTTGGTGAAGTAATAACATATGTCCCCGCATTTCACAGAGGTTGCAGGTAAAATGTCGTTGTCCTGCAACTTCTGATGTGGTGAATGTTCGAAGCCTTCGAACAAGAGTAAGTGATCGCCTTTCTTTCATATGTTGCAGTGTGATCCAGGCAAATGGTCACATAAATTTCCTTGGTGAAGGTAAGCATTCATCTCCAAGTTACACGGGAGAATGTCTTCATCATTCTTTGAGAAAGAGGGTGTATGCCACGATTAACTTCATTTTTTAGCCACAAATTTTCTTTCTCGAACTTCTTCCCAATTCCGTTAGCAATCCCTCCAAAATGTGATCTCGTCTTATCCTTATGCTCAGTCACATCTGAATCTGCTTTCCGCACACACTGAATCAGATAGGGTACATCTTACCATGAAATCAGCATAATCATGTATATCTTCCGACAGTTTCACATTCAACAATTTGTTGTTTTTTTCTTAACACAAAAGTTATATTCATTTATATGCGTCACACAAATAATATTCAATCAGGTATGTATTTTATTACTAAACTAAGAATAGCATTGTATATGATTACAATCACAAACGGGAATACCTAATTCCCAACAACAATTTTTTCAAACCAACAAATTAAACATAATGTATTATTACCATAATTCCTCTCCACTTTTTCTTTTCCTTCTTTTTCCTAACAGTGTGTCACTCGTGGTGATATGAGTTCACTGATATTGTAATTGACACAACTCATAACATTGTCGTTATGCCATTATCTTAATTCTACTGTTTCATTTGCAACATCACTTGATTTAATCTTTTAATCTCAGTATTTATTCATATCATCATAACAATCTTTCTATTTTAGGTCCATATTTGTTTCTATTCTTATCAACCTCCTACGGTTTATCAATTTGTTCCAAAACACTGCAACCAAAGGTTTTAACCAAAGCTCTACCAAACTATTTCCAATTTGAACTCAACATGCTAATTAAACAACAATTCAAAGAATTAACTTCAATGGGTCAACAAAACTCATTTTATAAACAGATCTAATTTTCCCATCCAATAATTTTCCTTGCCAAATGTCATATTGCAACACTTTAATAAACCTTCGAAAAATGTCTCCCAAATCAATAAATTCCCTTTTTACTTCCCAAATACTCATCTGTAAATTACATATTCAATTACAGTTTCTCCCTATCTGTTCGACCTAAATGGCCACTGAAGTGGCTGCCAACATGCAGTACCTTTTTATCTACCAAGCAAGTATTCGTCCACATAAGATCTCTACCAAAATGTTGTTTGTAAAAAACAAATCTGGGATTTCTGATTACATGGATGCACCACACTCTCAGGACATTTCAGGCTGCTTGTTAACAATCCACTACGATTAATTAATTCCTTTACCCACAATCAAATAATTAGTACAAATTGAGGATATTATCCCTATCACATTCATTTATAGATTCATTATGTTGGATCTAAATTTTCTCCCACTGCTGCAAGGAAGAACAATAGCTCTAATAAGTCTTTGTAATATCTCACTTCATTTACCCAGCATCGAAGAATTTATTTACTATCCATTCCCATCTGTTAACCAGTGACTTTGTTTGAACTCCAAAACTTAATTTGATGAATCCCATGTGTATGGTACCACTTATTGAAACCCCTACTTTTGTAGAAAATATCCAAGTAAGTGTTTTTTTTTTACACCCCCTTAACTGTTGCTCATCCATTTCTATGCACCCAGTGAGTACTACTGACACCAGTATGCCAATATAGGTGTGCGAGATTAACAAATATGTTGCAGGTACACGTAACAGCGCGTTCTGAGTATAAATAACGTAACAGCGCGTTCATGTCTGCCCCTTGGTTTAAGATGCACAATGCATTCCGTTTTAAAACTCACAATAGTTCCAATCAGCAAGATTTTCTTTACTATTTTCCCATATCATCTATGCCTAATACACATCCATACATGCAGCACAATTTATATGCTGATAAAATTCAAGTTTATATATATATATATAAATCCATGAGCAGAGTATTCTGGGAAGTCAGTGTAAGACCTCTCCCAAATTTGGATAATTTTGTACTCCCTCATTTCCTTTTATGAAGCTCATATCCATAAATAGCTGTTATTCTCATATAAATTCTATCAAAAAATGGAATCCCCAAATTACTCACAATTTTACTATTTAATTAATGGCTGCTCATAACCCAGCACATCAAATCTTTATATTCCATCTCCCTTGACAAAAGAGATAATGTTCATAATCAAATTTTATTTCTATTTTATTTTACGGATTCTCTGCATATTCAATCCCATCCACATAAAACTATCCATTTCCAGACAGGCACACTGTCGGTGTCAACAATCTTGTAAGATTGATACACAAAACAATAAAAAAACACTAACATTGACACACAAAAAAATACACACACACATGCATTATGCGTATTTGTTTGCGTTGGAACTATTATTTACAGATCAAGATGGGTGTCAATTTTATTTCAATTTCATAAAATTTGTCCTTCAATTTTTTATAAATGCTAATACACAAATGGACCAAAAAGTTTATTCTTAGAAAACCCCTATGATGTCACATTGAAATTACCCTTTCAGTTCCCACAATAATTTATCCAAATTTGACTACACACCCATTTACATGTCAGTCGACCACTGACTTATCAATCGTGTGGAACAATAGTCCGAAATTCCCACCTGATCATCATGTGACCCTTGTCCCTTGGTTTAAAATTTGCAAAGCAATTGTTCCAACTTTGTAAATTTAAAATTGTGTGCCCAACATAAAAGATCCAATTTCGGCATTTGATCAATTAATTATCAATTTGCTTACAAGCAAAAGAAAAAAATGAATAATTCTTGCTCCGAAAACTTTTCAGACCCAAGAATCATCGACAGTTATTCATGTTTGTCCAGTAATCTAATTTGTTGAGGCCAATCGTCATTTGGGATTTGTCGCAATGAAGGCCTAATCATTGTCTGAGGTATCGGTCAGCACTGGTACCCTTGATCTTGGTTTACCCTATGAACTTGTCTTCCTTTTGGTATACGGACATCCTCTTTTCCAATGTCCCATCCGTCCACACTTGAAACACCGGTTTCTGTCGTTGTCTGATCTGTGCACCTGTGCACTTGTATTGCTGGGCTGCATCTCTACATCCCTGAGTTGCCACTGCAATCTCTCGTTATCTCCTGAAACACGAAAAAATTCTCTGTACCGTCCTTTTTGGGGAGACAACTGGAAATCTGATGGGACAACTGTCACTTTCATTCCTAATTTCGAGGGCAGTTGTGCATTTGTCTCCTCCACTGTATCCTGTATCCTTTTTATTTTAAGTTCTAGATCCGTTATCCGTTCTTGCTGTTCCCGTTTGTTACATATTTATGTGAATGTATGTGAATTACCATGCAGGTCTTTGCTTCCGTGTGTAGTATATTAAGTTGTTGTGTAGTTGTTGTGGTTGGAGGGTCAGGAGCCCTTCTGAAAGAGTGGCAGGAAACGGAAGTGGCCGGAAGCGGAAGTGACGGGAAACGGAGGAGAAAGACACGAGGGAAAGGAAGGTTTCTTCTTCCTCGCCCCGCTCCGACAAAAGGTGGAAGCGACCTTGCGCTGCGTGGAAGACGCGCCGTTTCGAAACGTCTGGCGAGAGGAGTTACCTGGGCGGTAAATACCTTTTGACACGTCCAGTCACCGTGAGTTCGTGCACGAAACCAAGCGTCCGGGACAGTTTGCCCCGTCTACAAAGACGCGTACGGGTCCGCATGTTGGGCCTCGCTCGCGTCGGAAGCCGCGCTGGGTTTTGCCCCGTCTACAAAGACGCGTACGGGTCCGCACGTTGGGCCTCGCTCGCGTCGGAAGCCGCGCTGGGTTTTTGCCCATCTACAAGGACGCGTAAGGGTCGCACTTGGGGCCTCGCGCACGTTGGACGCCGCGCTGGGTTTGCCCCGTGGCTTGGCAAGGAGGTGCGCTGCAGCCGCGGCCCCAGTCCGAGACGGCACGTTTAGAGCACGTCCGCCCGGGGCTCGTTCAACCGCCCGTGTGCGGAGAGGAGAGACATTGACCACGGAGGGAGTCAGGAGTGGGGCTCACGTGAGGAATGTATTAGTATAAGATGGCCATCTTAGAGTTTGTGTAGATGAGTTCACATGGTTGTAATATTGATTGTGCCTGGTTGTGTATTGTTGATTGCTCGGGGAAAATCTCCGTGGTTGTGTCTTTGAAAGTGTTTGGTATCATTACCATTGGAAATATATACTTGCACATCAGTTGTCTCCTGGGGGAAATTTCTATGGATTGCGTGGCGAATGCGCCTATATAATACTATTTGCTGGCGAAGGTCCTCTCACGGTCCGGGGGTCACCGAGACCTGGTATGCACTGAGGGGACCACGTAACAGAATTGGGGGCTCGTCCAAATTACGATTTGCGGTTTCGCAATTGGGTCTACGTCCGGGATCTAAAAGTGTATAAAATAATAAAATAATAATATTTTTGGTAATTAAAATTTATTAATTAATTATTAATTGGTAATATTTTTTTTTGAGAAATTGGGGAAAGTCTTGGGGTGAAGGTTAACAGGTGTTAACGATAGGCACCATGGCGTTTGTGGCACAGAACTTTGGGGTAACCCCGAGTGAGGCACAGTTCCAAGCGTTGCTAAAGTCGGATCTCTTGAAATTGGCCAAACATTTTAACTTGGAGGTCCGAACTAATTTGAGGAAGGCAGAGTTGCAGGCCACGGTGATACAATCTATGGTGGGATTAGGAACATGGGACGAGTTAGCCTGGGAGTGGCTACCCGAAGAACCAGAAGACGTGGAGCTCCGGAAACTGGAGTTGCAATTACGGAGCCAGGAACGGATCAAAGAAGAAGAAAGGAAAGCAGAAGAGAGAAGAGAAGAGAAGCAAGCAGAGGAAAGGAGAGTGGAACGAGAACTCCAGGAAAGGTTAAAAGAAGAAGAAAGGAAAGCAGAAGCGAGGAGAGAAGAGAAGCAAGCAGAGGAAAGGAGAGTGGAACGAGAACTCCAGGAAAGGTTAAAAGAAGAAGAAAGGAAAGCAGAGGAGAGGAGAGAAGAGAAACAAGCAGAAGAAAGGATGAAAACAAGGGAACTCGAAGCAGAGGAGAGAAAAGCGGAAAGGGAATTAAAGGAACGTGACATGGAGCTTCAGCAAGAAATCAAATGCAAGGAGCTGGAGTTAATGAGAGAACGGGGAGAGGCACCACCCTTGCTGACGGGGTCGACACCTAACCAGAAAACCTGGGATGTGGGCAGACATGTGAGGCTGGTTCCACCGTTCAGTGAAAAGGAAGTCGCGAAATTCTTCCCACACTTTGAGAAAGTGGCTCGACAATTAAACTGGCCGGAGGAGGCCTGGACCATACTCGTACAAAGTGTGCTGGTGGGGAAAGCTCAGGAAATTTATTCGGCATTACCAATGGACCAATGTGCAGATTATGAGGTACTGAAGAAGCACATCCTCAAGGCCTATGAGTTGGTTCCGGAAGCTTACAGGCAAAAATTCAGGAATGCCAGGAAGAGGGAGAGTGAGACCCATGTGGAGTTTGCCAGAGTGAAAGAAAACATGTTTGATCGGTGGTGTGAGTCAAAAGGAGTCGGGAAAGACTTCGAGACATTGCGGGACTTGATCCTGGTGGAGGAATTCCAGCAGTGTGTCCACGAGGACATCAAAGTGTACCTGCAGGAAAAGAAGGTACCAAAGTTGTGGGACGCAGCCACCATGGCAGATGATTATGCCTTAACCCACCGAATAGGGGTCCACGAACCTAACTCCTCGCCTAGATCTCCGCAGGGGAGGTGGGGAACAGCAGGTGCGGAGAACGACCATACATGGCGGCGGCCTCGAGATGATTATGGGGACAACTATGATACCCCACCGGTTCGAAATCAGAGGGATGCGGGCCCAAGACAAACTTATAGTTCGGGGGGCCCGAGGCAGACCCCGAGTTTTTCCTCCGGGCCTACTTGCGCGTTTTGCAAAAAACCTGGACACTTGATGTCCAGTTGTTACCTCATGAAAAGGGACAACCCAGAGCGGAGTCCGACTATTACAACTCCGAATGCGATGGCTAGCGTAAGAAATCGCCATCAAGAGGGTTACCAACCATTTATTTCCGAGGGGTTTGTGTCACTGGATGGAGCCTCGACTAACCGGAGACCGGTTAGGATATTGAGAGACACAGGGGCCCATCAATCTTTAATGCTTGAAGGCATTTTGCCATGGTCCGAGGAGACGGCAACGGGGGATAGTGTTCGTTTACAGGGGATCGGGGGCGGTGTTAGTGCTCCCCTTCAGGTCATCCAGTTGGAGTCCGATTTGGTGTCAGGACCGGTCACCGTCGGTTTACAAGCCACGTTTCCTGTAGAGGGTGTATCTGTGGTTCTCGGGAATGATTTGGCCGGGGGTCAAGTTTATGGTAACCTGAGGGTTGATAAAGAGCCCAGCAGGGAAAATAACACCACACCAGCTCGGGATGGTGACAAAAGTGCCAAGTTATTTGTAGGGGGACTGAACTTCAAAACAGAGGAAGAAGTTCTGACCTCTGTCTTCAACAGATATGGGCCGCTGGTGGAAGTGCGGTTGGTAAGAGACTGGGAAACGCAACAGTCAAGAGGGTTCGGCTTTGTCACGTTTGCCAGCACAAAAGACGCCAGAGAGGCAGAGAAGAATTGGAATGGCAAGGATTTGGAGGGTCGGACCATAACAGTAGGGAAGGCATTTCGTAGGCGTCGAGAGGTCTACAGGAGAGGACAACTGGGCGGTAGTTTTGGTGGTGGCCGCAGTCAATATTATTATGGAGGCTCCCTGAGTTACGGCCGCTCCCGAAGGAAGAATTGGCAAAGTAGTGGCCGAGAAGAAGACCGGTATTCAGGGGACTACAGGGACCAGTGGTCCCACCCTAATTATTAGGGACGTTCTGAGAAGTTGAAGCACTGAAGGCGGCGGAGCCGCCGAGCCAAGATTCCTACACGAATTAACCGTGAACGCCGTTCCTAAAGGCGTCCATGTAGTGAACTTTCCTGCACGGACTAACCGTGAACTCCACGTTCCTCAAGGCGCCCATGTAGAGAACTTTCCTGCACGGACTAACCGTGAACTCCACGTTCCTCAAGGC
Organism: Myxine glutinosa; assembly: GCF_964187855.1. Lineage (NCBI taxonomy): Eukaryota > Metazoa > Chordata > Myxini > Myxiniformes > Myxinidae > Myxine > Myxine glutinosa. Next base: position 4,533,199 of record NC_136273.1, on the reverse strand, counting down.
GCCCATGTAGAGAACTTTCCTGCACGGACTAACCGTGAACTCCGCGTTCCTAAAGGCATCCATGTAGTGAATACTCGGCTTGGCCTCCCGGAAAAGTGCTATCGAGTGGCTTAACTGGCTTTATTTTTAAGTGATAACTGTGCCCGGGGGGAACTGATAATGTGGGGGGGTTGAGTTATCTGGTTTGTTTCTCCAAATTGGCCGGCAAAGAAAGTTTTCGCTGGGTTCAAACTTTCTTTCTTGAAGGGGGGGAGTGTTACATATTTATGTGAATGTATGTGAATTACCATGCAGGTCTTTGCTTCCGTGTGTAGTATATTAAGTTGTTGTGTAGTTGTTGTGGTTGGAGGGTCAGGAGCCCTTCTGAAAGAGTGGCAGGAAACGGAAGTGGCCGGAAGCGGAAGTGACGGGAAACGGAGGAGAAAGACACGAGGGAAAGGAAGGTTTCTTCTTCCTCGCCCCGCTCCGACAAAAGGTGGAAGCGACCTTGCGCTGCGTGGAAGACGCGCCGTTTCGAAACGTCTGGCGAGAGGAGTTACCTGGGCGGTAAATACCTTTTGACACGTCCAGTCACCGTGAGTTCGTGCACGAAACCAAGCGTCCGGGACAGTTTGCCCCGTCTACAAAGACGCGTACGGGTCCGCACGTTGGGCCTCGCTCGCGTCGGAAGCCGCGCTGGGTTTTGCCCCGTCTACAAAGACGCGTACGGGTCCGCACGTTGGGCCTCGCTCGCGTCGGAAGCCGCGCTGGGTTTTTGCCCATCTACAAGGACGCGTAAGGGTCGCACTTGGGGCCTCGCGCACGTTGGACGCCGCGCTGGGTTTGCCCCGTGGCTTGGCAAGGAGGTGCGCTGCAGCCGCGGCCCCAGTCCGAGACGGCACGTTTAGAGCACGTCCGCCCGGGGCTCGTTCAACCGCCCGTGTGCGGAGAGGAGAGACATTGACCACGGAGGGAGTCAGGAGTGGGGCTCACGTGAGGAATGTATTAGTATAAGATGGCCATCTTAGAGTTTGTGTAGATGAGTTCACATGGTTGTAATATTGATTGTGCCTGGTTGTGTATTGTTGATTGCTCGGGGAAAATCTCCGTGGTTGTGTCTTTGAAAGTGTTTGGTATCATTACCATTGGAAATATATACTTGCACATCAGTTGTCTCCTGGGGGAAATTCCTATGGATTGCGTGGCGAATGCGCCTATATAATACTATTTGCTGGCGAAGGTCCTCTCACGGTCCGGGGGTCACCGAGACCTGGTATGCACTGAGGGGACCACGTAACACCGTTGTCTGGATTCACCATCCCAAAGATGGAATGCAAGCCAGTCTACCGTTAGATTCTGTCTCTTCCTGGCTTTCAATCTTTGTTCCAATCTTTCCAATCGACTTCGCTCAAATGTACCATCTCTTGGAAACTCCTCATCATGTCCCTTTGTCCACAAATACCAATTCTCGACCTGTTTTATAGCTTCTGCACCATAACGGTCGTACATATGATGTGTACAAGTACCTTTTTGTGGAATCTCTGGTTGTCCTTGTGTATTCTTGCAGGCTCCATTTCCCATTCTGCCTTTTATCAAAGTAGCGTTGGATGTGTTGTAGTTTGTTCCTCTAAAGCTTCACTCGTACCTCCAGGAAGGGTCTCTCCACCTGTTCACACGGTGATTTCCAGAGAATCTCCCTCAGCCGTGGCTTTTGCACAATCCAATCTCACAGATCAGTATTTGCAGATGAGCCGGAGGGTCAGTATGAAATGGGTGAATCCTCAGGTGTCCGCTCTGTTGACGGGGAAATCACACAATGGTAACCGCACATATATATCTGTATATAAACTCACCACCTTGCTCAATTTTCCCAGGTTGCCTCCACATTGATAATATCTCGCAAAGATATCAAAGCTTCTTTCTTGAGACCGCATTTTCATCAATCAAACAATCAATATATTCAATTCAATTTATTCAGTTCAATTTATTCAGTTAAATTTATTCAATTAAATTCAATCAATTAGATTCAATCAATTAACAATTCAATCAATTATTCAATTTCAATTAATTCATCAATATTCATCAATAAATCAAATTAATCATTTTGGATGACTCCTTGCATAAGCCCTTTCCCCAATGATGTCAGGACAGGTCCATCCATTGACTGAGATCGAATCTCATCGGTCGTCACCTCTGGTTCGTACCTCATGTTAATTGATGAATCACCGTCCTGTCCTAGGGTCATATCTGACATATTTCCCCATTTTGCCTCGTCTCCACAAATTTTCTTTGCAACCACTAAAGGCAACTCATCCTTCATTCGTGAGACAGCCAAAATGGATGGCAGATACTAAAGTTCTTTGGGAAAAATATCTCATCATTTTTCTTTTAATAGTACCCAAAATCTCTTGGCAATATAAATTTCGTAAAACTCCTGAAATGGGACTGTCAAATTCCTTCAATCATGCTAAATTTTGAAACTCCATCGCTTGTAATACCCAATTTATCCCATAGGGCTTGAAAGTTCTTTCCCAAGTTCATGCAGCATTCTGCATTTGAACCCTATGATATCATTCATAATAATCATCATGATTTTATAGTCATGGTCCTATCATAAATCATCTATTTAAAACGAACATTTCCTTTATCACCACAGCTATGTGGTATAATCAACAATAGAATAAAACTGTACATAGCAACAGGCTACCTCATGGCCACTTAGTATACCTATTGACAATAAGTCATAACAATATCGAATAATCATTGAACAATTCTAAAATCGCTTCCACTGCTCCAGCCGCAGCATTCGTCATTTTGTCTGCTCATCCACGTGACCAAAACGAAATAAAGGGAGCTCAACCATTACACAGCGCTTTTAATGGCGCATGCCATAGGACCTCAACGCAATTTCGACTCGGCCAGAAAACGAGCAAATTTTGCAGGATGTTAACTGGAATTAGTCGTGAAAATATATCCAAAATACACAAAAAATACACACCCACAAAAATAAACAACAAACCCAAACAAACCCAAGGTCGACCCTCTTACACAGTAAATTACATCATTTCAGCATCGCATTGATTGCTGAAATATTCCAGGGTTTATACACACCTTAAAAGAGGTATGCGTGGTGTTGCCCCCTCCCACGTTTATTCCTCATTAAATTCCTCATTAAATTCCTTATTAAATTACTCATTAAATTACTTATTAAATTACTCATTAAATTACTCATTAAATTACTCATTAAATTACTCATTAAATTACTCATTAAATTACTTATTAAATTACTCATTAAGTTACTCATTAAATTACTCATTAACTTAACTTACATAGTTTCAGCATTGTATTGATTGCTGAAATATTCCAGGGTTTATACACACCTTAAAAGAGGTATGCGTGGTGTTGCCCCCTCCCACGTTTATTCCAGGGTTTATACACACCTTAAAAGAGGTATGCGTGGTGTTGCCCCCTCCCACTTTTAATTACTCATTACATCGTTTCCATTTTTAAAAAAACATCGCTTTTACTGCTCCAGCCGCAGCATTTGTCACTTTGTTTGCTCATCTGCATGACCAAAACGAAATAAAGGGAGCTCAACCATTACACAGTGCTTTTAATGGCGCATGCCATAGAAACTCAACGCAATTTCGACTCGGCCAGCAAACGAGCAAATTTTGCAGGATGTTAACTGGAATTAGTCGTGAAAAATATATCCAAAATACACAAAAATACACCCCCACACAAATAAACAACATTTATTCCGTTAAACAGAACAAACATTTCCTCTATCATGACATGCATGTCTTCAAAATTATATGACCAAGAGAAAAAGTAAAATTAATTAAAAACTGCGGGCAGTGATGATCCGGGGACCATACCGCTCCATCCTGATTGGACGAGTGCGTGCTAGAGTCGTTAACAACGACAGTCCAGATCCGATTGTTCAAAATTTCAACTCAATCGATCGAAAAATGAACGCAGGGATGCATTTTAAAGGTGCAGTGGCACTAACTGAGTTGCCACGAATATGGCCACGAAATTGCCAATATGGCCATCACAAAATATTTTCCTTAATCAATTGGCTCATAGCATAACCAATCTGTAAGTATTTCATCCGAAGATGTATTTCTGAGGATTTTTAATTAAATAAGTCATTTATAAATCAAGGAGTTAATTTATTAAATGATTAATCAATAAATCAATATTTTCCTTGACAGCCACATCACTTGGTCAGTGTCATGTCCAAATATCAGCTTCCTTACTCAAAAGGTGCCTGAGTTAATGTAATGTAATTACTGTAATAAGATTACTGCAATTACTGTAATGATTACTGTAATTACTGTAATTACCGGAACTGTAATTACTGTAATTACCTCAGGTAATTACTGTAATGTAATTACTGTAATTTAATAAGAAATGTAATTAATTAAATAAGTACTTCTATAATTATCGCTCATAATTAAATAACTCGTGAATTCTTATCCGGTTTATTTAACATTTGAGTGTCCCCAAAACGTTGGAGCAAAACGTTGCAACAACGAAAGTAAAACGTTGTAGTGACGTTGTGGAAACGTCAGCAAAACCCAACATTTGAATGTTCCCAAAACGTTGGAGCAAAACGTTGCAACAACGAAAGTGAAACGTTGTGGCGACGTTGTGGAAACGTTAGCACAACCCAACATTTGAATGTTCCCAAAACGTTGGAGCAAAACGTTGCAACAACGAAAGTAAAACGTTGTAGCGACGTTGTGGAAACGTTAGCAAAACCCAACATTTAAATGTTCACAAAACGTTGGAGCAAAACGTTGCAACAACGAAAGTGAAACGTTGTGGCGACGTTGTGGAAACGTCAGCAAAACCCAACATTTAAATGTTCACAAAACGTTGGAGCAAAACGTTGCAACAACGAAAGTGAAACGTTGTGGATTATCCCAATGGATAATCCCAATGAATCACAATGCAATCCCATTAAAATCCCATATCTTGTCACCCTTTGCATTGTTGAAAGCAATTAATTCCATAACTCAATATTACCTCTATTTATATATACTAGGGCGTGCCCGCACGTACGTGCTTGCCCGTACGTGCTTGCAAAAAAAAAAAAAAACATGCGTGCAAGCAACAACAAAAACTTTGAAACCACGTGGCAGTAACGACCACAGAACCCCCCTTCTATTTACATGCAATGGTTTGGTCCATTCGCAAAGCCAAAGCGAACGACCACAGAACCCCCCCTTCTATTTACATGAAATGGTTTGGTCCATTCGCAAAGCCAAACCGAACGACCACAGAACCCCCCCTCTATTTACATGAAATGGTTTGGTCCATTCGCAGAGCCAAAGCGAACGGCTTGCGAGTACGGTGACCATACCTTGGGACCCACTTGTCCGATTAATTTCAAACCTTGACAAATTTTCCATTCCTTCCCTTCCTGATCTTTCGATGTAGGGCTGGGTTCTTTTTTTAGGATCATGTTGCATCGAGCATTATTTTCCAAAACAGTGTGAACATTAAACCACACCAAAACCTCTGACATCCCACCATTAACACCTATTGTAAGCGTGCCGAATCAGTAAGCATCACCCCTTCTATGAGCCTCGACCAGAGGGTGGTTGTTACTCACAAACACTCGTCGCTAGCTGTTCCATTGTCTGCCGATTCCCACTCTGCTGTTTTTGTCTCATAATCACCAAACAAGAACAGTACACATTTCCTGTAATTATCTCTCATAATCAGGATAAATTTGGAACAGCCCTTAAACTAACACCAAGCAGATCAATTTTTATATTTAGGTTGAGGTTTCACACAAACTGGTTAACTAAATAATACAGAATTAGAGCGCCGAGCAAGTCGCTCGCTCGCCGAGCAAGTCGAGTGCTTTGAACAAGTGCAAAAAAAAAGAAGTACTTTATACGTGTACGGGTGGGTAAACGAGTGTACCGGCCTTACACGTCCTGGAAGCAAATGGTCGCAAGGTGCACGCTTGCTCCGTTTGCTCCCAGGTCGCAGTAAGACCCTTAATGACCAGCGCAAAAATACGTATTTACAGAAATCATTTAGAAAAAAAAACACGAATAAATAGAATCATTTAACACGTTTCATCCTTGTATTACCTATGGACAATCGCCAGTCCCACACAAATCCTCCATGTATATACGACATAACTATTCCCAAGTTCGTAAATCATACTGGACAAAACAAGACATACTCACCTTTCAAAGACTTGTTTGTGTCCAGTTGATGTCAGCGGTGCCTCCAAATTGTCGGAGAATTTGTAGCTGAGAGACTCACAGGACTCCAATGACCGGACACAGGTTTACAAAAGGTCTGGTTTATTAACTGGTTATTCACTTCATTCCATTTACCAAATAATACCGCATAATATAATGGATCAGGTTAACTCTTTTCCAATGTCCTTCTCGTTCGGCTGATGTTCCTCTGCCACTCCCGTTGGTCAGAGCTTCTGGTAGCAAATTCTGTCGACTCCACGTTTGCTCTCGTTTATATGGACAAACTGGACTTAATCCCCTCTCCGCTAATGCCCCGAGGTCATGCATGTACCAAGTCCTGGTATCAGCTCGCTCCCCTCCTGTTGTGAGTTCCGTTTACCAAACGATAGGGGGGTGCTTCAGCCAGGGGCTGTGACCAGGTGGACAAGAGATTATCATGTTCGGGCGCATTCCTGACTCATTTACAAACTCGTCTTTAATATAATTTGCATGTAAAATGTATCTGCTTTGTTACCAGGTTAATTAATAAGTTACCAGTGCCAATTAATAAGTTACACTGAGTTACACTTCCACAACGGCAATGTAAACCGCAGTACAGGACGGCAATGTAAACCGCAGTACAGGATGGCAATGTAAACCGCAGTACAGGACGGCAATGTAAACCGCAGTACACGCCGGCAATGTAAACCGCAGTACACGCCGGCAATGTAAACCGCAGTACACGCCGGCAATGTAAACCGCAGTACACGCCGGCAATGTAAACCGCAGTACACGCCGGCAATGTAAACCGCAGTACATGCCGGCAATGTAAACCGCAGTACACTTTGGCAATGTAAATCGCAGTACACGCCGGCAATGTAAAATGAGTACACGCCGGCAATGTAAAATGGAGTACACGCCGGCAATGTAAAATGGAGTACACGCCGGCAATGTAAAATGAGTACACGTCGGCATTGTAAAATGCAGTACACGCCGGCAATGTAAAATGGAGTACAGGCCGGCAATGTAAAATGGAGTACACGCCAGCAATGTAAATCGCAGTACATGCCGGCATTGTAAACCGCAGTACACGCTAGCACTGTAAACCGCAGTACACGCTAGCACTGTATACCGCAGTGCACGGCAGCAATGTTAAACCGGAGTGCATGCCAACAATGTAAACCACATTACACACCAGCAATGTAAACCACAGTACATGCCAGGAATGTAAACCGGAGTACATGCCAGCAATGTAAACTATAGTGCACACCAGCAATGTAAACCACAGTACCTGCCAGCAATGTAAATCACAGTACATGCCAGCAATGCAAAATGGTGTACACGCCAGCAATGTAAACCGCAGTACATGCCAGCAATGTAAAATGAAGTACATGCCACCAATGTAAACCGCAGTACACGCCAGCAATGTAAACCGCAGTACACGCCAGCAATGTAAACCGCAGTACACGCCAGCAAAGTAAACCGCAGTACGCGCCAGCAAAGTAAACCGCAGTACGCGCCAGCAAAGTAAACCGCAGTACGCGCCAGCAATGTAAACCGCAGTACACGCCAGCAATGGAAACCGCAGTGCACGCCAGCAATGGAAACCGCAGTGCACACCAGCAATGTAAACCACAGTACATGCCAGGAATGTAAACCGGAGTACATGCCAGCAATGTAAACTACAGTACCTGCCAGCAATGTAAATCACAGTACATGCCAGCAATGCAAAATGGTGTACACGCCAGCAATGTAAACCACAGTACATGCCAGCAATGTAAACCGCAGTACATGCCAGCAATGTAAAATGGAGTACATGCCACCAATGTAAACCGCAGTACACGCCAGCAATGTAAACCGCAGTACACCCCAGCAAAGTAAACCACAGTACACGCCAGCAAAGTAAACCGCAGTACGCGCCAGCAATGTAAACCGCAGTACACGCCGGCAATGGAAACCGCAGTGCACGCCGGCAATGTAAACCGCAGTACACGCCGGCAATGTAAACCGCAGTACACTTTGGCAATGTAAATCGCAGTACACGCCGGCAATGTAAAATGAGTACACGCCGGCAATGTAAACCGCAGTGCACGGCAACAATGTATACAGCAGTACACGCCAGCAATGTAAACCGCAGCACACACCAGCAATGTAAACAGCAGCATACGCCAGCAATGTAAATCGCAGTATATGCCAGCAATGTAAACTGCAGTACACGGCGGCAATGTAAAATGGAGTACACGCCGGCAATGTAAAATGAGTACAGGCCGGCAATGTAAAATGAGTACACGCCGGCAATGTAAAATGAGTACACGCCGGCAATGTAAAATGGAGTACATGCCGGCAATGTAAAATTGAGTACACGCCGGCAATGTAAATCACAGTACACGCCGGCAATGTTAAACCGGAGTGCATGCCAACAATGTAAACCGCATTACACACCAACAATATAAACCACAATACATGCGAGGAATGTAAACCAGAGTACACGTCAGCAATGTAAACCGGAGTACATGCCAGCAATGTATGCCACAGTACCTGTCAGCAATGTAAATCACAGTGCATGCCAGCAATGTAAAATGGTTTCCACGCCAGAAATTTAAAATGGAGTACACGCCAGCAATGTAAACCGCAGCACACGCCAGCAATGTAAACCGCAGCACATTCCAGCAATGTAAACTACAGTACATGCCAGCAATGTAAACCGCAGTACACGCCAGCAATGTAAACCGCAGTGCACGCCAGCAATATTAAACCGCAGTACACGCCAGCAATGTAAACCGCAGTACACTGCAGCAATGTAAACTGCAGTGAACACAAGCAATGTAAACCGCAGTACATGCCACTAATGTAAAGCACAGTACATGCCAGCAATGTAAACTGCAGTACACGCCTGCATTTTAAAATGGAGTACACGCCGGCAATGTAAAATGGAGTACATGCCGGCAATGTAAAATGGAGCACACGCCGGCAATGTAAAATGGAGCACACGCCGGCAATGTAAAATGGAATACACGCCGGCAATGTAAATCGCAGTACACGCCGGCAATGTAAATCGCAGTACACGCCGGCAATGTAAACCACAGTACACTCCAGATATGTATACTGCAGTACACACCAGCGATGTAAACCACAGTACACGCCAACAATGTAAACCACAGTACACGCCAACAATGTAAACCACAGTACATACCAACAACAATGTAAACCACAGTACACACCAACAATGCAAACCACAGTACACGCCAACAATGTAAACCACAGTACACACCAACAACAATGTAAACCACAGTACACGCCAACAACAATGTAAACAACAGTACACGCCAGCAATGCAATAACTTTTCCTTTACTCATGGGAGAACTGAAGCTTCATTCCGACTCCATCTGCTTTTAGCTTCAGGATGTTCTCAACTGGACTGTGAAAAAGAGCAATTTTTGATTTAGTTTTAGTCAACATAGCATCGTTTTGCTTCCTTAAAGGTGCAACGTGGTGATCTTTGGTTGAATGCGTGCACTGAACAATACAAGAGAAGCGTTCATTTGTCTGTTGTTTTGAAATTCCTTTCGTTATCATGTAAAGGTAAACATACATCAAAAAACAAATGTGCAACTAATAAAAAAGCTCTTGATTGAACCTCAGACTCATTTAAAGGTTTCTCTTGAAGTGTAGAAAACGACACAAGCTCAACAGTTTGTCCAATGATATGACAAATGTGAGAGCCGAAGAAGACGTCCAAGTGCTTGGAGGCTCAAGGGAAACATTCATGTGACCTGCAGATCGCGGACATTCGGAGAAATCAGTGCACATTTGGATAAACAACGAGCATTTGGGACCAATCGATGGAATTTAATTACGAGGTCAAACACGGCAGAGACAATTATTTTCTCTGTCGTGTACAATGTACAATTGTGATGCTCCCATGTACAATCGTCATGTACAATCGTGATGCTCCCATGTACAATCGTCACTTCCACATCACATGTATGTATGTATATATATATGTATGTGAATATAGTCGCGGCCAAAAATATTGGCACCCTTGCACATTTTTCAAATAACAATTTCCTCTAAAAATAAGTTGAAATTGACAAAAGTGTGTGTTTTTTAACCTTTATTTTTGATTCAGAACTTAGAAATTCAGAATTCATAAATCAGAAAATAAAAAGAAATGGCATTGACAAAATTGTTTACACCCGAGACTTAATATTTGGTAGCACAGGCTTTGTACAAAATAACTGCAGTCAAGCGCTTCCTATAGCCATGAATGAGCTTCCTACACATCTCTACTGGCAGTTTGTCCCATTCTTCTTGTGAAAACTGCTCCAGTTCTCCCAGATTTGAAGGGTGCCTTCTCCCAACTGCTGTTTTCAGATCTCCCCACAGGTGTTCAATGGGATTTAGATCTGGACTCATTGCTGGCCAATTCAGAACAGTTCAGCGTTTTATCTTGAACCATTCCTGGGTGCTTTTTGAAGTGTGTTTGGGGTCATTGTCCTGCTGCAAGACCCATGACCTTCCACGGAGACCCAGCTTTCTGACACTGGGTTGAACACTGCGTTCCAAAATGCCTTGGTAATCTCCTGATTTCATGATTCCATGCACACATTCAAGATATCCAGTGCCAGAGGCAGCACAGCAACCCCAAAACATCACTAAACCTCCTCCATGTTTGACTGTAGGGAAGGTGTTCTTTTCTTTGAAGGTTTCATTCTTTTTTCTGTAAACATAGAGATGATGTGCTTTACAAAAAAAGCTCTAATTTAGTCTCATCTGTCCACAGAACATTCTCCCAGAAGGATTTTGGATTGTTCAGGTGTGTTTTGGAAAACTCCAGTCAGGCTTTGTTAGCATTGGGGTCCTCCTGGGTCTGCTACCATAGATCCCCCTTTCATTGGGTTGGTGACGGATGGTGCGAGTTGAAACTGTCGTACTTTGTGTCTGAAGGTCAGCTTGATCAGCTTGAATGTTTGGCAGTTGGTCGAGGTGCTTTCTCAACCATTCGAACAATCCTTCCCTGCAATCTTCGATCAATTTTCCTCTTGCGGCCACGTCCAGGGAGGTTGGCTACAGTGCCATGGGCCTTAAAGTTCCTGATAACATTACGTACGGTGGACACAGGAACATCAAGGTCTCTGCAGATGGACTTGTAGCCTTGAGATAGTCCATGATTGGCTACATTCTTGTGTCTGACCTCAGACAATTCTCTGTTTTGCTTTCTTTTCTCCATGCTCATTGTGGTACACACAGTGACACAAAACAGCAGAATTACTCCTTTTCTCTATTCAAACTGGTTGAATGAGTGATTTTTATATTGCAGGCACCTACAACTCACCATGGGTGAGTTCAATTCCAAATTCTTAGCTGTTTCCAAATTCCAAAGTTCAACCAAAGTTTTAGCTCTTACACGAGCCTCGATAAAAAATAAAAATAAGAAAAAATAAAGGAGAATCACCTGCTTGAAATCTAATTATTTCTAACAATTTCTAAAAGGTGCCAAGAATATTGTCCGAGCCATTTTATTGTTTCTGTGTGGAATAAGCTAAGATTTAGTAATTTTTTCAGCTTTTTTTGTTGTGTTCCACTGGAAACCAAAGAAATACATTTGTGGATCCCAAAATATTTTTTTATTTCAACAATTTTCTGGAATAAATGGTGCATTATTTGAAAAAAGTGCAAGGGTGCAAATATTTTTGGCCACGACAACACATGTGTTTATATGTATATATGTGGAGGATTTCATATATCTTGAGAAAACTTATGAAACCAGGCAGCACTGGTCCATTACTATGGAAACTGTTGGCCCTTCCAGGGAGAGTGAGAAAACAAAGAGCACCTGTTATTATTATCGTTTGCCTGACCTTGGCAAACATCTCCTGTACTTTCATTTCCTCTTGTTCTTATCTTGTTATTGCATTCTCACCTTACCCTGTCTAAAAGTGTGTCAGTGATGTTGCGATCGTATTCAGTGACCCTACGCCATGATCGTGCCAAGTCACACTTCCGCTTTATTGAATCTTGCGAGAGTAGGAAAAGAGTACAACAACAATTGCAACAACAGGAAGCTGGCCCCAGGATCATGACATTTGATCCGGTATCAACACATCTTTCCCTTTTAGCAAATTTTGCTGGGATATCAAAGGTAAACAAGAACTATACAACAACAACATGCATTTTAAGGCCATTTTCCCTGCTAGAGAGGGGGTTAGCCTTGCGGTCCCCATGACAATCTTCTCCATCTTGCCCTATTTTCTGCATCTCCCCTTGTTAACCCCCTTGCCCGCATTTCTTCTTCCACCATCTTTAGCCAAGTCTTTCTCGGGCTTCCCTGTCCTCTACTTCCTTCTACATTCATTTCCATCACTCTTCTCAACCAGTCACTTTCATCCTTCCTCAACACATGACCAAACCATCTCAACCTGTTTCTCTTCACAGCATCAATCACAGGCTCTATTCCCAATACAATGATGATATTCCCAATAAAAGTAAACAAGAACTATGATGAAACAATATGGCAATGCTTCTTTAGATAGTGTTGAGCATTCAATTCAAATCAAAACAATATAATTCACTTCAAATCGGTCAATATAATTCACTTAAAATCGGTCAATATAATTCACTTCAAATCAGTCAATATAATTCACTTCAATTGGCAAATACAATTCTAAGCTAATTTACCAGATTGATAAAATGGCAGTCATCTTTGTGTTAATTAACACCGCACTTATGAGTAGGATGACAACTTTATATCTCTTCAATTAGTCTGGCAGGCTTATTGGAGATCCGAGTACTGTGTCTCAGAGCTGGTACAGGCATTTGCTCCTGCACCTGATGTTGCGCTGGCACCGGCTGGGTGGCTGGTCCTGTTTGCTCTCCTTGCGGTGGTCGCTGTTCCAGCTCCTCAGCAGTCAACAACTTCTCCTCGATCACAGGCCACCTAGCCTGCGCTGGGAAACACTCCTTGGTAGCCAAGATATGTCACCTGTTTCTTTGAAAGATTCGTCCATCATCAAGCTCCACCTCATATGATCTGGAACCCACCATCTGCATTATTCGGCCTCGGTCATCCCAACGGCCGTTGTTCCTCACACGTATGGTTTCCTTTTCTTTTAGTTCTGACAGCCTTTGATAGATCGAGGCTCAGGGCGCTGCAACTCTGGCTTCCAAGCTATTGTTGGAAGGCGGGTTCGGAGCTTCCTTCCCCATGAGTAGTTCTGCCGGTGACCATCCGTTTTCTAACGGGGCATCTCGGTAGGCTAACAGAGCTAAATATGGATCCTCTCCTCGCTCTGCAGCTTTCTTAAGAAGTCTCTTCACAATCTTGACTCCACTCTCAGTCATACTATTTGATTGGGGATAGTAACGGCTTGACATGATGTGCTCAAACTGCCAGTTTAGTGAGAACTTCTTGAATTCAGCACTGGCAAATTGCGGTCCTCCATCCCTCAGCACTTGGCTTGGGATCCCTTGACATCCAAAGATAGACTTAAGGTGGATGATGACCTCTCTGCTAGTCTCTGACGTTAGCAAGGCTACCTCCGGGTAGTTAAATAAATAGTCCATCACCAGCAGATACGGCTTCCTGGCATAATAAAATATGTCACACCCCCACCTTGACCCAGGCTTTATTCAGACTTTCATGCGGCTGCTGTGGTTCTGCACACTGAGCACAGCGGTGTTTCAAACACACATCACAGCGGTTCACATAGTCATCAATCTGACCATTCATGCCTGGCCAATAAATGGCCTCCCGTGCCCGTCGTTTACACTTTTCTTTACTCAGGTGACCCTCGTGAATCCTGCCAAGCATACCACTGCACAGGCTGAAAGGAATAACGATTCGCTGGCCTTTCAGAAGAACTCCATCAACTTCACTCAGTTCGTCCTGAAATGTGGTGTAAGGCTTCGGCCACTGCATTCTCGGGTCTTTGATGTAGCTGATCACCTGTTGCAAGATGGTATTATCGAAGAGTGTAATATCTCTACTCTACTAAGATGACTGAGAGAGACAGAGACGATCACTTTCTTGTGAATGATTTAATCACACTTGAAAGAACAAACTCACTTCGAGTTTACACCAGATACATTTCATTACACAGCACACAAGACGTCCAGCAAGGTTCTTTTCAAACTCGGAGAATTCAATCTCTATATAGTCGTGTGGTTTCTTTGATGTCAAAGAGGAAGAGCAGAAGGGTATTACAAGGTCACCAGAGGTCAGATGAGATGGCGTCTCAACCATCTGGCTTTCATTAGGAAGCTACAAGAATGTTTGTAGAAGTTGCTCTGGGTGGGATGGAGTTCAAAAGGTCACCACACAAGCTCCTCTCTCAGGTCACTCCCAACACCCATTTCATTGAAACTTTTCCCAAGTCTCATCTTCATTATTATGAGCATTTCATTTTAATTTCTCTAAGTAAACACACAAAACAATATCCATGTATCAGTTATACTCTGCATTGTTAAAAACAAACCATGCACCAATTACAATTTGTTAGCTGTGAGTAAAAACTCACTCACAAGGACATTATTCATTCTTCCAATCATAAGGAAGTCCTGAACAAGGACTTCCACAGTATCCTCTGCAGTTACTGCTGCTAGCTCAGCCCACTTAGCCCCAGAAACTGGAAGATTCTCTCGGACCATGCAGACATTAACTTCTACATCTGTTTCATTCTTCCTGCTCACTGCCTTTGTTGAGCAGGCACGACTCGGTGCATCTGCAACCACCAGGTGTTTTCCCGGGGTATATTGTCACTGCAGTTCATACTTTTGCAGACGTAGGAGAAGTCTTTGAAGGCGAGGCGACGCTCCCCCAAGAGGTTTGTTTGTTATTGCAATAAGAGGCTTATGATCTGTTTCTGCGATGACTTTCTGGCCATAAATGAATGCATGGAATCGTTCACAACCATACACAACACCAAGCATTTCTTTTTCAATCTGTGCGTAATTAGTGCACATCGGATTTTTATGTGAAAAAATAAAAAATATTTTTTCACATAAAACGGCTTTTTTGCGCGCAAAAAAATTATTTTGCTATTTTCGGAGAAAAAAAGAATTTCGCCCTTTTTCGGGAAAAATAAAATAAAATGTCCTTTTTGGTCGAAAATGTCTGGCAACGCTAAAAAAAATTAGGGACTTTTTCGAAATTTAAAACTGCGATCGAAATTTTTAACTGCGATCGAAATTTTAAACTGCGATCGATCTCAAAAACAAAACGTTGCGTCCACTTGCGTGCGTTGCGTCCCCAGCGTGTACAGCAGTGAGGCGGTGTACTACAGTGAGAGAGTGTACACAAAGTGTGAACAAGTCTCCTATCAAGATGAGTGCTGCTCTTCGTGACAAGTGGCTGAAGGAATTCAACGCTGGCGGCGATGGGGCCACCTTCAAGTACGTGTCGAGTGACACGGCTTTCTGTCGAGCTTGTGAAAAGACTTTCCGGGCGAAGCAGAAGTCTGAGCTGGCCCAACATGTCCGAGGAGACCGCCACAAGAGCAACTTGGCCTTGAAGAAGAAGAGGACGGTCACGCAAGCCACCATGGAGGACTTTGGTGGCGGAAAGAGGCACAAGTGCGACGTCGTGGCTCAGGAGCTGTGCCAGGCCATGCTGGCCGCTGGCATCCCATGGTCGAAATTGGAAAACCCTGCCCTCCAGTCGTTCCTGGAGAAGCACATCACTCTCCAGATCCCCGATGAAAGCTGGATTCGAAAGCACTACCTCGACAAGTGCTACGACGAGGCCTTGGCGGGGATCCGTGCCGACCTTGGACAGCAGCCCATCTGGCTGTCCGTCGACGAGACGACCGATTCGGCAGGTCGATATGTGGCCAACATCATCGCGGGACGCTTGTCCAAGGAGGGGTACTTTCGTCCCCACCTCGTCCAGTGCATGTTTCTGGAGAAGACCAACTCCGGGGAGATCGTGTGTGCAGTCAATGACACGCTGCGCTATCTTTGGCCTGATTTCAAGCCGGAGTGCCTCAAGGTCCTCGTCAGCGACGCCGCGGCCTATATGATCAAGGCCGGCCATGCCCTGAAGGAACTCTTCCCGGACTTGCTGCATGTGACTTGCGTTGCCCACGCGCTCCACCGTGTCTGCGAGACAGTCCGAGAAATGTTCAAGGACGTCAACGACCTGATTGCCACGACGAAGAAGGTGTTCGTCAAAGCCCCGTCGCGTGTTGTCTTTTGGAAGGAGCAGCAGCCCAATCTTTCTCTCCCTCCGGAGCCCATTCTGACTCGGTGGGGGACGTGGATCGACGCCGCGGTGTTTTACGCCAAGCACTTCGAGGCCGTCAAGGACATTGTGGACCAGCTGAACGATGACGACGCGATGGCAATCCGGAGTGCCAAGGACCTGTTCGGAAAGGCGGACATCAAGCTCAGTTTGGTCTTCTTAAATGCCCACGTGTCGTTCATCCCGAAGATCCTTAAGCAGCTGGAGGAGGCCGGCATGGAGCTGGCCAAGGCCTTCCAGCTCCTTGATCAGGCCAAGGAGGAGCTCGAAAAGATCCGAGGCTGCCGTAAGGAGATCCTGCTCACCAAGTTCAAGGCGGTGCTGCAGCGCAATCCCGACATTGGTGTGCTGAGGACAGTGGCTTTGATCCTGGATGGAGATCAGCACGGATCTGAGGTCGGTGTGCCGGCTGGAGTCAAGCTTGCTGACATCCCCCTCTTGAGGTACTGCCCCATCGTCAGCGTCGACGTGGAAAGGTCCTTCTCCGTCTACAGAAACGTCCTCACCGAACGCCGACACCACCTCACCAAGGAGAACATTACCAAGATAATGATTTCAAACACCTACTTTAACCGTTCCTAAAAGGGCCTTGTCAATTTCTTCTAGTCCTCTACTTATCAAACAATGCGGTTGCAATAAAGGTACCTGAACGTCATTTTTTACCTGTTTACTAGCCCAGAGTGCTTAATGTTGTGCAGGAAAAAGCTTACCATTTTTTGTTCTTTTTTTGACTGATTTCTGAAAAACTTGGTAATAATAAAAAATGAATAAAACGGGGGAAAAAAATATTTCGGGATTTTTTCACATAAAAAAAAAAAAATGCCGCTTTTCAAAACATAAAAGGCCTATTTTCTTAACATAAAAATCCGTAGTCTAGCTAATTAGTCTCTGCCACAGTCATTGACCTGGAAGCATAGGCAACGGGTAGCTAATGTCCCTCTTTCTCCTGCAGAAGTACCGCTCCTAATCCATTCTTGCTGGCATCCGTCGACACCTTGATTGGCCTTTGTGGATCATAGTACTGGAGCACAGGCTCCTTTGTCAATACCTGTTTAATGTCTTGCCACTCCTTGGCATGCTTGTGGTTCCACTGCCAATCTGTATCTTGTTCCAACAACGATCTGAGAGCGGTGCTGCGGGCTGACAGGTTAGGGAAGAACATACCGACGTATGTCACCATCCAAAGTGCTCTTCGCAATGCATCTCTGTCAGAGGGTGTGGGCATCTTGGTGATCGCCTCCACCTTAGCTGGATCCGGTTGCACTCCCTGCACTGTTATTCGATCTCCAAGATACATAATCTCAGTCTGCCTTAAATAACACTTATCCAGGTTGAGGTGAAGTCCCACCTCCACTAAGCGATCCAGTACTGCCTCCAACCGTGCATCATGTTCCTCAACTGTGCGTCCCCACACAATCAAATCATCTATGAACACTCGACAACCTGGCAAATCTTCTAGTAGCTGGCAAAGTTTCTTGTGAAACACTTTTGGAGCAGACGAGATACCCATAGGCATGTGAAGATAACGATATCGCCCACATGGAGTATTGAAGGTTGTCAATTTGGATGAGTGCTCATCTAATTTCATTTGATGGAACAATGCTGTTGCATCCATCTTCATGAAGAACTGAGCTCCCGCAAGCTCACTCAAGATTTCCTCTTTGGTGGGCAGCTGGAGGTGTTTTCTTTCAATCCCTTTATTCAAGGCTTTGGGGTCAATGCGCAATCGCCTTTTCTATTATGACAAGTGAAACACTTCTGGAGCATTACCCACTCTGTGAAACACTACCCACTCTGTAGGCTCACTGACCTACTTGATAAATCCTTCTTGCTCTTGTCTGTCAAGCTTTGCTCGGAGCTTCTCCTGGTGGGCAAAAGGCACACGCCTTGGTGCATGGATAACTGGTTTTGCGTCCTCATGCAGTTGAATCGAGTGTACACCTGGAAGGTATCCTCTTCCAGTAAACAGTAATGGGTGTGTCTGTTGCACCTGCTCCCTGATTGTAGTTGCCCTTGACTGTGAGCATAAGGACTCTGTGGCTACCGTGTACACATGTTTCACAAGACTCAGTCTGAGACAATCTTGGCGCCCCAGTAGTGCAGGCTGGCCACCAGGAACAACTTCCACGTTGGTAGTGAATGACTGCCCCTTGCGTTCAAGCTGCACGCGGCATATACATAGACTAGGTATGGGTTTGCCATTGTATGCTTTCAGAGTCACAGGGCTCCGCCTCAGACATGGCTTGGGCTGCAGACGCTGATAGTCCCTATTACTTATAATAGTGGTGTCAGCTCTAGTATCAAGCTTGAAGCGTACCTGGCATCTGTTTATCACTACTGGCACGATCCAGTCACTTTGTCCTTCTGAGTGAGACACAGCTGTCTTAGCTGGTGCTGATGTTACTGTCCCAATGAACAGATCTGTGTCATTGTCATACGACTCCTGTTCAACCACATGGACAGTTCCTTCTTCCTTCACTCTCCTCTTAGAGCGACACTGTGCCTGAAAGTGATTTGGCTTGTTACAGATTCGACAAAGCTTGCCATAAGCTGGGCAGTTACGTGATGGGTGTTGCATACCACATTTTCCACAGTTACCCCATTGCTTATGGCTATGACTGCTATGATGCTATCAGCTATTATGCCCCTGACTCCTGGTTCTGTCTGCTTCCTGATTCTTTCTCTTTTTGCTTTGTGCCAATACACAGCATGTACCTGTGCAGAGTGCTGACTAGAGGACTGTAAGGTATCTCGACAGACTACGATCGATTGTTGCACATTTATTGACTCTGCATATACAGGCCCGATTCACCCCAACGCCATCCGAGATGAGCCGTAACTTCCGGAAACGGAAATAAATCCGCGGTCACGGTGTCGGGATAAAACGGGGAAAATTTGCACCTTCATACATGACACCCTCCCCTTTAAGTCCAAAATTACCAAGAGCAATACGTGCTAGATTTCCAAAATTGACATTCCAAAAGCAACATTTCCAAAAACATGTGAAAATATGTGTGCAAACAAAAGCAAGTGGACACGGGATAATTCTGCCCATGTGTGTGTCAACGTGAAAATAGAACATGTGTCAACGTGAAAATAGAACATGTGTCAACGTGAAAAAACATCTTCAAAGATTCAAACGGTCGGGTGCTTTTCTCTCGCACATTGAGCGTCGCGGTGTACCAGTGGATACAGAGTCCGAGGTGATTCCTTTGGTCTCCACAAAGGGTGTAGCGTTCGCAGAGGTTTCGGGGCATCCGAGCCGGCTGGATCGGCCATGACGATCTCCGGCAGTGGCAGGTCGAACTGTTGTCCTGACTGTGACGATGCTGCAGGCTCCATCGACTCACAGTGACGGTAGGTTATGTGGTCCTGATGTCGACTAATTTCGCGGCCGTCCTGCAGGTGAATCACGCAGGACAGTGGACCTGGCTTCTCGATCATGTCCCCCGGTAGCCACGTCGCACCTGCACCAAAATTTCGGGCAAACACTGGATCTCCGATGTTGACACAGCGACTGTTGGATGACTTATCGTGCATCAACTTTTGACTAAGCTGGCTCTGATAAACATTTGATGATATGTCTGGTTTGACATTGTCAAGTGTCGATCTCAAGTGTCGTTTCATCAATAACTCAGACGGAGCTGCACCGGTTGTTGATTGTGGCGTGATGCGGTATTTGAACAGGAGACGAGAAAGCTTTGTTTCCAGGTTTCCCTCCTGAAGTTTCTACAATCCGGATTTGATGATTCCCACGGATCGTTCGGCCAAGCCATTTGAAGCCTGGTGATGTGGGCTGACAAACTTATGTTTGATGCCGTTCCGACGTGTGAACTCGGCAAACTCGGAACTGGAAAAACACGAACCGTTATCACTCACGATCATCCTGGGCAGACCATGAGTGGCGAAACAGCGTCTGAGTCTTTCGATGACAATGGCTGACGTAGTACCACGCGTCACAAAGGCATCGATCAATTTTGTGTGCGCGTCCGTGATGATTAGAATCATGCTGCCGTTAATAGACCCAGCATAATCGAGATGTAGGCGATGCCACGGTTCGCTGGGCCATTCCCAGGGATGCAGTGGCGCTTTCGCAGGTGTGTTCCGGGTGCTCTGGCAGCGGTAACAATGTCGAACATGATGTTCGATATCAGCATCAAGATTCGGCCACCACACATAGTTTCTAGCGAGTGACTTCATCTTCACAATCCCAGGGTGACAGTCATGGATTTCATCCATGACCCTGGAACGCAGATTTTCCGGGATCATGACATGACATCCCCAGAGTAGGCAACCATTTTCCACGCCGAGTTCGTTTTTACGTGCTTTAAAAGCCGCAAAAGCTGGGTCACCCTCAGGTAGCAAATGCCATCCAAGCTGCACAGCCTGGACAGTTCTGGACAGAACGGGGTCTCATCGAGTATGAGTGCGGATCTGGCCGGAATCGACAGCACAATCTTCCAGATGATCCATCAGTGCGATAATGGATCCTGGTGTTGGCGAATCATCAATGGATTCTGGAAGGGGTAACCGACTCATGGCATCTGCATTTGTGATAGACGAACCATGCTTATAACATATTGGAGCGGTTACCGGAAGCATACACAATCACCTTGCACCGGCCGATGACGCAACCGGCGAGCGGTTACTTGTCCGGACTCGCCCGGACGTGTCCAGACTTGCCTTTCCCGGGCGAACACTTGACTTGCATACCACGCCCCGTTGAGAGGCATGGCTTACCTATTTGCATACCACGCCCCGCCTGAGAGGCGTAGCTTTTGTGTGTTGAACTTACTTATAAATTGCCGCCCGTTCGATCGGCTGATTCAGTGCTTTTGAGATGAGCTAGAAATAAATAGCTCAGTGAAACTTCGTTCCTGGTGTTGTCCATTTTGTCCGGCTTTATCGTGAGAGCATAGCTCCACAATTGGTGACCCCTTTTCAAGAACATGGCGATGGAGTCATCTGTAGCTTTGAAGCTCCCTGGCTTTTGGGAATCGCACGCAGCCGTCTGGTTCGCCCAAGCGGATTCTCAATTCGCCCTGCGGAACATTACGGAGGACACGACGCGCTACCACCATGTGGTCTCCGCGCTCAACGCCTCCACTGCTGCCCGGGTCCTGAGCTTCCTACAGAGCCCGCCGAACGCCGACAAATACGGCGCGCTCAAAGGCCTACTCCTCGGTGCGTTTGGACTCACGGAGACCGAACGCGCGTGACAACTGCTCGACCTCCCGGAGCTGGGTGAGGCCCGTCCATCCGAACGCATGGACCACATGCTTGCTCTACTCGGTGACCACAGCCCAGATTTCCTCTTCCGCGAGCTGTTCCTCCGGCAGCTACCCGGGCAGGTACGATTAGCTTTGGCTAATTCGCCCATCACGGACCCTCGCGCCCTGGCCAAGGAGGCCGATAAATTTTTCTCGGCCAGGCAACACGTCGGAGCGGCCGCCTGGAACCCTGGGCCAACCGAGGCAACGCCCGCACCACGACCGGCGCCACCACCGGCCGAGTTAGCGCCACTGGCGGCAGTGGCCGCCACGACGCCCCGTCGACCGAACCCGACGCGACCGCTGGAGCCTCCACCAGAGCGGACCATGTGCTACTACCACGCCAGGTTCGGGCAGAAGGCCAGAACGTGCCGCCCACCGTGCACTTTCGGCAGGTCGGGAAACGACCAGGCCGGCGCTCACTGCCTGCCATGAGCGTCGGCCATTCAGGCAGCCTTCTGTTTATTATGGACACAGCGTCCGGGCGGCGTTTTTTGTGCGACACCGGCGCTCAGCTGAGCGTGATACCCGCCTCGGTGCAGGACAAACAGGCCGCGCTTTGCGGCCCCGCCTTGGTCGCCGCAAACGGCTCCTCCATCCGCACCTTCGGTTCACGCAGCGTCACATTCTGCTTCGGGGCCCAGCGCTTCAGGTGGGACTTCATCACGGCGAACGTACCCATGGCCTTGCTGGGTGCAGATTTTCTTTGCGCGCATGGGCTTTTGGTTGACGTCAAACGGCGTTGGCTCATCAACGCAGAGACCTTCAGCTCGCTCGCTTGCTCATTGAGCGGCTCCGCACCAACCAAGCTAGCCTGCGCTCTCCCGGCCGCGGACGATTTCACCCGCCTACTCGCCGAGTTTCCCGCCCTCACGCAGCCGACGTTTTCGGCCGTCGCCGTCAAACACGGCGTCGAACACCACATCCCGACCACAGGTCCACCGGTCTACGCCAGGGCTCGTCGCCTCGACCTGGCCAAACTCACCATGGCGAAGGCGGAATTTGACGCGCTGGAGTGATTGGGCATTGTGCGGCGCTCGAATAGCGCGTGGGCCTCGCCCCTGCACATCGTGCCCAAACTGGGTGGCGGAAGGCGACCATGCGGCGATTACCACCGCCTCAACGACGCCACCACCCCCGACCGGTACCCGATACCACATATACAGGACATTTCCGCCCGTTTGGCGGGGTGGGTGATCTTTTCCAAGGTCGACCTCATTCGGGGCTACCACCAGGTACCCGTCCGGCTGGCCGACGTGCCGAAGACGGCGGTAATTACACCTTTTGGCCTTTTCGAGTTCCTTCGCATGCCGTTCGGCCTTAAGAACGCGGCCCAGGCCTTCCAACGGCTGATGCACAGCGTGCTGCACGACCTCACCTTCCTTTTCGTCTACTTGGACGACATTCTCGTCGCCAGCACTTCCCAGGCGGAGCACCTCATCCACCTGTGCACGCTTTTTGAGCGCCTCAGCCAGCACGGCCTCATCATCAACCCGGCGAAATGCCACTTTGGCGTAACGGCCGTCGACCTCCTGGGGCACCGCATCACGAAGCGCGGGGCCGTTCCGCTGCCGACCAAGGTGGAGGCAGTCACAAGTTTCCCGCGCCCCCGCTCCATCAAGGCCCTACAGGAATTCTTGGGAATGGTAATTTTCTACCACCGGTTCGTGCCTCACGCCGCCCAACTCATGCACCCCCTGCACGAAGCCCTCCGGGGCAAGCCGGCCAAGCACGACGTCGCCTGGACCAAAGAGATGGACGAGGTGTTCACGGGCGCTAAGCTGGCCCTCGCCAACGCGACCATGCTGGTGCACCCGGCGCTTGACGCACCCATCGCCCTCACCACGGACGCTTCCGACTACGCAGTGGGCGCTGTACATGAACAGTGGTTGAACGGGGCTTGCCAACCGCTGGCCTTCTTCAGCCGACAGCTTCGCCCTAATGAGCGCAAGTATCGCGCTTTCGACCGCGAGCTCCTCGGCCTTTACCTGGCCGTTCGCCACTTCCGCCATCTTTTGGAGGGCCGCGCGTTCACGGCGTTTGTGGACCACAAACCTCTGGTATTTGCCATGGCCAAAGTTACGGAGCCGTGGTCGGCCCGCCAGCAGCGCCACCTCTCCGCCGTGTCCGAATTTACGACGGACATCCGGCACGTCGCGGGCAAGGACAACGCTGTGGCCGATTGCTTCTCCCGGTCCGGCGTGAATGCCGTCCACCTGGGTGTGGACTTCGCCCACATGGCGGCCGACCAGACCGCCGACCCCACGGTCGGTGCAAGCCCTCCGGACAGCGGACACGGGCCTGCGGTTGTCTGACGTCCCCTTCGAGGACACAGGCACAGTTCTCCTGTGCAACGTTTCCCTGGGCCAACCTCGTCCCATTGTGCCCACTGGATGGCAACGGCTCGTTTTTTATGCCATCCACGGCCTTTCCCACCCAGGCCGGAAAGCGTCGCAGAAGCTCGTGGCAGCGAAATTCGTCTGGCACGGGCTCTGAAAGGACGTCCGCGACTGAGCCAACGCCTGTGTCGCCTGCCAGGGCGCAAAGGTCCACCGGCACACCCAGGCCCTGTTGGCACCATTCGACGTGCCCGCGCGGCGCTTCGACCACGTCAATGTAGACCTGCTGGGACCCCTTCCCTCCCTCGCGGGGCTTCACCCACCTCCTCACGATGGTGGACAGGACCACCAGGTGGCCGAAGGCCGTCTTGCTGATGTCAACGACGTCCGCCGACGTGGCGCAGGCCTTCATCGGCACCTGGGTCGCCCGTTTCGGTGCCCCCTCGGACATCTCCTCTGACAGAGGCCCACAGTTCACCTCTGAGCTTTGGGGCACGGTCGCTCAGGCCTTGGGGGTCAAACTTCACCGCACCACGGCCTACCACCCCCAGGCCAATGGCTTGTGCGAGAGGTTTCACCGCTCAATGAAGGCCGCTCTCAGGGCCAGCCTCCAGGACGACGGTTGGGCTGACAGGCTTCCGTGGGTGCTATTGGGCCTCCGGACGGCCCCTAAAGAAGACCTCCAGGCTTTCACCGCCGAGCTGGTCTACAGCCAACCACTGCGCGTGCCGGGGGAGTTCATCCCCGACGCCACCGGCCCCTGGTCCGCGGCTCGCCAACGCTCGGTCCTCCAGGAGGCCGCCAGGAGATTTTCCCCGCTGCCCACGTCCCATCACGGCTGCCCCCAACCCCACGTCCCCCCGGCACTTCGCACTGTGGAGTACGTTTTTATCCGCAACGACGCACACCGGGGACCGCTCCGGCCGCCGTACGATGGACCTTTCTGGGTCCTGAAGAGGGACGACAAGTCGTTCATCGTGGACATCGGCGGCAAACCAGACCACATCTCCGTGGACCGCCTCAAACCGGCCCATTTGGACCTCGACCAACCTCCACGGTTGGCCCTTCCTCCACGGCAGGGCCGTCCCCCATCGGCCAAGCCCCACGCCCGACCATCCGCCGCCAAGCCGCCTCCCACCCCCACACGAATCGCCAGGGGTCGTTTCGGCCGGGTCATTAAGGCCCCCCACAAACTGACTCTCCCTGTACAAGTGAATTCTGGGGGGGCGCATGTAGCGGTTACCGGACACAATTCTCTTGTCCCGGCCGGTGACGTAATCAGCGGCGGTCACTCGGATTGCATACCACGCCCCGTTGAGAGGCGTGGCTTACTGTTTGAATTTGAAAGATATATTGCCGCTCGGCGTAGCCATTTTCAGTGCATTCGTGCCGAGCTCGGAATAAACAGCTCTGTGAAAATCAGCTCGTTGTCGCGTCCATATTGTTGGAGTTCGACGTGAGAGCACAGCTCCACAATGTTATGACCTGCCATAATGACATGTATGTTAAATTTTCATGTGGAACCAGCACGTTTGGTGACTTCGCTGTACTTTTATGTGAATTCCATAGACCTTTGCAGACAATGGACAAATAAACCTTAAATAGTATTTAATCCTGGGATTGCAGCATGAAGAGTCGGTGGTTCACACCACAGCTCAGTCATACCAAAGATTTTCAAAATGGTACGTGCTGCTTCTGTGTCTGCCATTCTACATTTGAAAGGATAGAGCAGCCAATCCCCATTGGTTGGTATCAATGGGGAGGAGGAAAATTCTGACTGAGGAAATGCCCCGTGGAGTGCATTGAGAAAGGCAGCGCCATTGTTGTGACGTCACTGGTACCCAGAGTTTTCCCATGAAGTGACGGCACTTCCCCCAACCTCAGTGTCTGTGTTTGTCTCAACTACCAGTCCTGTGTTGTGTCTCATCTATTCGTCTGTGTGTGTGTGTGTGTGTGTTTGTGTGTGTGTGTGTGTGTGTGTGTGTGTGTGTGTGTGTGTGTGTGTGTGTGTGTGTGTGTGTGTGTGTGTGTGTGTGTGTGTGTGTGTGTGTGTGTGTGGCAGCTACACTATGAGCCTTCGATCCTGTAAAAAGGAAAAAATAAATAAATACGAGTCATGTACTCAAATGGGAATACATAATAGGCCAACATTTGCAGTACAGTCTTGCTACACGTGTCTTACAATGCAGTTGGTACCAACTACCTGATTGAGCAATCCATGTTTCGAGGGTCACAAGTCATCATAACAGTTAAGTTGAGCATCTCGTGTCTTGTGCCGAGATGAATGCCATTCTTAACAAGAACTGTGCCCACCTGAAAGGTTGCTCGGTTTATGTGGCGCTATTTCCATGCAACGAGTGTGCTAAGCTCATCATCCAATCAGGTTTGTAGCTTGCTGATATTGAGAAAGGCTGGTACTGGTTTGGCCTTTGCCTGCGTTTTTAACATGCACCTTCCACCACCCTCAACCAGGTATCCATGAGGTGATATACAAGTCAGACAGGTATGCCACTTCACCGGAATCTGTGGCCTCTCGGAGATTGCTTTCCAAGGCAGGTGTGCAGTTGAGGTACGTGACGGATGAGGTGCATCACATGTTGCGTGCAATGTTTAAGGGGAACATGTTAATTATTCATTTGATCTGAACATATTCTACTTTATCGTCAGATTTCAGACTTCATGGCAAAGGGAGACACATCGGCCAAGTTCATCAATTGAGGATTATTGCATCCAGGGTAACTTGGGATTGCCAATAAATTACTGACTAAAAGAAGGCAGCGTTGCCGAAATGTTCCAAACCTAGTTGGGGAGGAGAGGAGGTACGGGGGAGGGTGCGGCGTTAGCGTGGGGGGAGGGGGAAATGAAAGATTGTGTGAATTGTCATTAACAATTACACTACATGACCAAATGTATGTGGACACCCGAACATCACACATCTCATTCCAAAATCATGGGCATTAATATGGAGTTGGTCATCCCTTTGCTGCTATAACAGCCTCCTCTCTTCTGGGAAGGCTTTCTACTAGATGTTGGCACATCGCTATGGGGATTTGCTTCCATTCAGCCACAAAAGCATTAGTGAGGTCGGGCATTGATGTTGGGCGATTAGGCCTGGCTCGCAGTCGGTGTTCCAATTCATCCCAAAGGTGTTCGATGGGGTTAAGGTCACAGCTCTGAGCAGGCCAGTCAAGTTCTTCCACACCGAGCCTGACAAACCATTTCTCTATGGACCTCGCTTTGTGCATGGGGGCATTGTCATACTGAAACAGGACAGGGCCTTCCCCAAACTGTTGCCACAAAGTTGGAAGCACACAATCATCTAGAATGTCATTGTATGCTGTAGCGTTAAGATTTCCCTTCACTGGAACTAAGGGGCCGAGCCCAAACCATGAAAAACAGCCCCAGACCATTATTCCTCCTCCACCAAACTTTACAGTTAGCACTATGCATTCCGGCAGGTAATGTTCTCCTGGCATCCGCCAAAACCAGATTCGTCCGTCGGACTGCCAGATGGTGAAGCGTGATTCATCACTCCAGAGAACGCGTTTCCACTGCTCCAGAGTCCAATGGCGGCGAGCTTTACACCACTCCAGCCGACGCTTGTCATTTGCGCATGGTGATCTTAGGCTTGTGTGCGGCTGCTCGGCCATGGAAACCCATTTCATGAAGCTCCTGTCGAACAGTTGTTGTGCTGACGTTGCTTCCAAAGGAAGTTTGGAACTCGGCAGTGAGTGTTGCAACCGAGGACAGACTATTTTTACGTGCTACATGCTTCAGCACTTGTGGTCCCGTTCTGTGAGCTTGTGTGGCCTACCACTTCGCGGCTGAGCTGTTGTTGCTCATGGACGTTTCCTCTTCACAATAACAGCACTTACAGTTGACCGGGGCAGCTCTAGCAGGGCAGAAATTTGATGAACTGACTTGTTGGAAAGGTGGCATTCTATGACAGTGCCATGTTGAAAGTCACTGAGCTCTTCAGTACTGTTCTACTGTTCTACTGCCAATGTTTGTCTATGGAGATTGCATGGCTGTGTGCTTGATTATGATTATATATACCTGTCAGCAATGGGTGTGGCTAAAATATCCGAATCCATTAATTAGAAGGGGTGTCCGCATACTTTTGGGCATGTAGTGTATCTCCTGTCAGGTATTGTTTTGTTGACTTGTACCCACTGTGCAATTCAAGCGATCCTGTTTGTGCGGATGGTGCAGGAAATTTGCTCCAAAGCGTTGTGACATTGTCATTGAGTTTCAGTCCATCAACAGCTCTGCAGGGGTGGTCTGACCCCAAGACCTCTCACAGATCTGTCGTGACAGATGTTGAGACAGTTGCTCCTCCAGAAATTGTTGAGCAGAATGTTTAATCCAACACAACTTCATTTTTTATCAGTTATAATTTTTTCTGTTCATGGTAATCATTCAGTTGTGGTGATTTTGGTCCTGAGGGTATATCTCCAGTTAACATTTATTATCTGCTGAGTTTATAATTTCTGAGAATATGGGATCAGGAAAACGTCATGCCATACTTTCCTGGCTGCTTGCATTATATGGAAGTATAGGATCCCACGGAAGTATCGGCCTCTATGCAAGGCCTAAAATGCAAATGGCTGCCTGCTAAAGGCGATTTGTGTTCCACAGTGTTCTGGTGTATAATTCAAATGAAACAAAATAAAGGTTTTAAAGGTTGTAGAAATAAAAATTCTGGAAGTTTACTGCTGTTGATGCATTGTCTTATATTTAACACTTTTTACAGAGTTCTTCGTGCTTGTTGTTTGTGTCCTTCACAATGTCCTTAAAAACAGTAAGTTTCCTGCTTGGAATGATTTTTAATTTTGTTTGACTGCAAATACAATTAACTGCAAATGCAAATACAATTACATTTCAACCATTATGTCACTCCTCTCTGTGCATGCATAATTGGGACGAATTCAAAGCCAACGTACTGATAGACGACAGGTTCATTTTCCGATCTGTATTCAAAATATAACGTTCACTTGAAATCAAGTTATTCCTCTGTCATAAACTGATGTTTGTAGACAGAAGTGGGCCAAATGCTTAACCCCTATTCACCTACAAGGCCTTCATCTGCAGCTTGATGGAGTACTGCTCTCCTCTCTGGGCTGGTGCCCCTGCCTCACATCATGCTCAGCTTCACGCCATGGAAACGAAGGCCTTCCACATCATTGGAGTCTCCCGCGATGAAGCTGAGTCTATGGGCTTATCACTTCGCCGTCACAGACACGTCGTCGGTGGTCTCTCTATCTCTGTGTTTTTCCAACTCCTTCCTGGTCTTTCACCATCTGCTCTTTCCGTGCTTTGCCCTCCCCCCGCCCTCCAGGTTTCTGAAGTTTCATATGGTTTGGGATGCAGTATTTCATATGGTATATTTCATATATGGGTATGCGATTATGCATGCAAAGTTTGGGCTCGATCTGTTCAGCCGTTGCGGAGAAAGAGGGCTTTTCGTTTTTTTCACGAAAAACAATATGGCGGCCGAACCAAGTGATGTATGACGTCGAAGATTTTTGCATTCTGAGTTTTTTTTAACAAAGGTCATGCAAAAAAAAATCATATTCGTGGGAGCAAGGGATCTATTTGTCGAATTCTAACCTCGTAACGTTAGCACTTTTAATGTCCTAAATAAACACATTTTTTGGTCCCATTGCAGAGTTCTTCAGAATGAGCCATGACTCCATTTTTTCCATTGAGCCGTTTCGGAGATACAGAGGGGCAAAGTTGAAGGTGTTTTCCAAGATAGCGCCCATACCACGTGACCTATGATGTCATAATTAGCAGTAAAAAATTATACGAGCCTCGCCAATCACTTGATGAAAAGTTCTCGTCAATCGGACCAACGGTTGCTGAGAACCTTGATTTTAAAGTTTTCGGAGGTCAATAATAGGGTGGAAGAATAATAAGAAAACTCAGGAAAAACAAAAGGTATTCCTCTACAATGTAATTGGAGGGGAAACCCGAACTAGAAAGAGAACAATGTACAATTTGAGGTGTCTTGACTGGGGTCAAATCTCCATGCAACTATAAACCGCCACACTGGTGCTTTAGGTACATCAATATGTGCACTATCCATTGGAAGAACGTAAAGCCGGATGACTCGTCTTCCAGCACTCATTGTTGATGGATCCTAAAGATCTCACGGTGTTTTCACAAAGATAAGGCAAGTTAATGCAGACGGTGTAGACTCCGGTAGAGTAAATTCGTTGTGGAAAATCTCCTTTTTACGAACGAGGCTCGATGAAGATTTGGGATCAATGCACAACTCCAAAGTGCATTGCAATTTAGGAGGAAACAGCATGGACTGTTTGGCTGGTATACCGTAGGCCATGGTGGTGAAATTGGCTGTGGAGCCTTGGAAAGGGGGTCTAAGACATTTTATTTGGGCCCACATAAGTTATGGTGCAAACTAAGGGGCGTGGCCACAGTTCATTGTGACGTCAGGGTGGTTGTCATTGGTTACAAAAGGGAACATTAACGAATGAGATCCTTCGTGTCAGGGCGGTTGTCCTTGGTTACAATAGGGAACATTATCAAATGAGATCCTTCGTGAAAGCTCCAGTAGGTTGGTCGTCTTGCACCTGAGATCACGTGCTTTCGTACTGCGGTCTTGTTGGTCCTCGGGAGGAGAACAGCTAAACCACCCCAGCAGTAAAGTGAGGAAGGTAAAGGATAATAATTAATGTACTCAAGATAGGTGTGCCTCCCAATTGCTTTCTTTGGTTCTCGGTTGTTTTCTAGATTCACTGGCTGATGGGAAAGCAAACAGTTGGTATTCTCCATGTTAAATTTCTCTTGTTTTCTTGTTTTTGATTCGAGAGAGAACTTCATTCGACCAAAACGTTTTGCAAAGGTGTGTGTGGATGCAGCAATTGTGATCCAAACATAAAACGTTTTCCGAAAATATATTTCATGCACGAAAGAGTCTTCGATGGAGCAAAGGAGATTTGTCTTTGTGAATGTTTAAGTCGAATTTTCTACAAGATTTTTACACAAAACGTGAACATATTCAAATCGATAAACGGAGCGTATTTCACATCGATGATGGTGGTGGTGGAGTGAGTCACGTGGTTGTGGTGATGGGAGTGAGTCATGTGGTTGTGATGGTGCTGGGAGTGATGTGGTAGTTGTGGGAGTGAGTGATGTGGTTGTTGTGTGGTACAAAAGTTGAACATACATTTCAAAAACAAGAGGCATTCCCAAGCTTTTCGCTTCACTATCAGAGGAAAACATGGACAGCATAAAGCAGCAACAAAAACACGTTTTATAGATGGAGTATAGATAAAGTGTTTGTTTTTTTAACCTTTTTTTTGATTCAGAACTTAATATATCCGTTTAAATCCCCCCCCCCCTTCCCATGCCTCCTCCCCCCAAGCCCTCTCCCTTCCACACATCTCCCTGCTCTCGGATGTTGCGTTTGTGTGCTTCCCCTTCTCTCCCCATCTTGTTTTCCGCTCCCTCTTTTTGTGTGTTTTGTTTGTCTGGTTGATTTGTTTGTGAAGTAAATGTTAGCTCTTTCACGAGCCTCGATTCAGTATACAAAAAAAAAAAAAAATCAGAAAATAAAAAGAAATGGCATTGACAAAATTGTTGACACACGAGACTTAATATTTGGTAGCCCAGGTTTTGTACAAAATAACTGTAGTCTAGCGCTTCCTATAGTCATGAATGAGCTTCCTACACCTCTCTACTGGCAGTTTGTCCCACTCTTCTTGTGCAAACTGCTCCAGTTCTCCCAGATTTGAAGGGTGCCTTCTCCCAACTGCTGTTGTCAGATCTCCCCACAGGTGTTCAATACGATTTAGATCTGGACTCATTGCTGGCCACTTCAGAACAGTCCAGCGTTTTGTCTTGAACCATTCCTGGGTGCTTTGTGAAGTGTGTTTGGGGTCATTGTCCTGCTGCAAGACCCATGACCTTCGACGGAGACCCAGCTTTCTGGCACTGGGTTGAACATTGCACTCAAAAATGCCTTGGTAATCTCCTGATTTCATGATGCCATGTACACATTCAAGGTACCCAGTGCCAGATGCAGCACAGCAACCCCAAAACATCACTGAACCTCCTCCATGTTTGATTGTAGGGAAGGTGTTCTTTTCTTTGAAGGTTTCATTTTGTCTGTGTGAAACACAAACAAACCGATTGATAAAATGACCATGAAATATCAAAAGCATCTGCGTTACGTCTCTTCCAACAAAACTGTACATGCCCAACCCTTGTGGGGTATAATCTAGATTACAGTAGATCTTCCCTCAGTTCTGTAAGTAAAACTTACCTCACGGATGTCGGGATTCCTCCAAATTTCTTTGTTTAATGTTATAAACAGCATAAGCGAATGTTTAAAAAGGTAATCATACGTGTTTGTGGTTTATAATATTTTACAAGCCCGGCTACTGTTAGTTACTTTCGGTCTGGTTTTAGCTCACCTGGAACGAAGTTCAGGGGAGCTTATTCGATGGCGCGTTGTCAGTCCGTCCGTCCTCCGTAAACACTTGAAACTTCTTCTCCGAAACCGCTGATGGGATTGCGACCAAACTTGGCACAAATGATATTTGTTGAGTTGTGACGAAAGTTTGTTCACGGCATTAAAAATATCATGGTCTAAACTCTAAGGGGTTTTACTGGGGTCAAAGTGGATCCAGGTTTGACCCCAAAATAGGTATTTGCTTTCTTCTCAGAAACTACACACAATATTTTGATGAAACTTGACCACAACCTTCACCACCCGTGATGTACCAAAGTTTGTTCACGGCATTAAAAAAAATCTGCCCTTTTTGAGGTCTCTGGGGGAGGGGCGGGGGGTTGCCCCCCAAAATAGGTATTTGCTTTCTTCTCACAAACTACACACGCAATTCGATGAATCTTCACCTCAACCTTAATCACCTGATGTACCAAAGTTTATTCAAGGCATTAGAGAAATTGGGGTCTTAGGAGGTATATGGGGTTGGGGGAGTGGGAGGTGCCCCCCAAAATATGTATTTTTTTCTTTGTTTGTTCAAAGTCTTATGATTATGTTAGTATGATTCTACATGCTGCCCTGTCTTCTACCAACCAATGAAATTGGTTTAAAATACCTTCAGTCAGTGTAGTATACTGTTTATTCTACCAGGTGAGCGCCAGGGGTATTTCCCCCATGTTTATATACATCACACAGGAGCAAACATGGAATTGTGGCAGGCACAAGGGTCAATAATTGCGCACACCAGTGGGTGGCGCGAGCGTCCAGGTGGGGAACTGAAATACATGCCCCGCCTTTCGGCCAATCGGCCACGCCCGGGGGCAAGGCGTGGCCTCGGGACATATATGCGGGCTCTAAGCTCGAGCCCGCCCAGTACTGATATGCGAGCTTGTAATAAAGACTCTTGTTTGTATCCACGCGTTGTGGCCTACCTCTCTGGCAATCGAGTCCTGTGTGCACAGCACCACACTGGTGACCCTGATTGGTTCAGCCGTTGCTGACCCCGAATGCGCCATGGCTACCAACGCCATCGGAATCAAACTCCCGGAGTTTTGGGAAGCGCAAGCCGACGTTGGAATTGAGCTTAGGCCTGCACAAACCAAACTCCGGGGCATCACGGCGGACGAGACCAGGTACTACCACATGGTCGCCGCCCTCGGGCCCGGCACTGCCGCCCGCGTCGTGTCCATCCTTCGGTGCCCACCGGGCGACCACAAGTACGAGGCACGCAAACGTCTCCTCCTCACCACGTTCGGGCTCACGGAGGTCGAACGTGCCGACCGCCTCCTGGACCTTCCCACCCTCGGAGACACATGACCATCCGTCCGGATGGATTTCATGCTGTTGTGGCGGGCACAAGGGTCAATAATTCCGCGCACCAGTGGGTGGCGTGAGCGTCCAGGCGGGGAACTGAAATACATGCCCCGCCTTTCGGCCGATTGGCCACGCCCGGGGGTAAGGCGTGGCCTCGGGACATATATGCGGGCTCTAAGTTTGAGCCCGCCCAGTGCTGATATGAGAGCTTGTAATAAAGACTCTTGTTTGTATCCACGCGTTGTGGCCTACCTCTCTGGCAATCGAGTCATGTGTGCACAGCACCACACTGGTGACCCCGATTGGTTCAGCCGTTGCTGACCCCCGAACGCGCCATGGCTACCAACCATGGCTACCAACATACCCCTGGTGCTCGCAATCAAACTCCCGGAGTTTTGGGAAGCGCAAGCCGATGTTTAGTTTGTGCAGGCCGAAGCTCAATTCCAACTCCAGGGCATCACGGCGGACGAGACCAGGTACTACCACGTGGTCGCCGCCCTCAGGCCCGGCACTGCCGCCCGTGTCGTGTCCATCCTTTGGCGCCCGCTGGGCGACCACAAGTACGAGGCTCTCAAACGTCTCCTCCTCGCCACGTTCGGGCTCACGGAGGTGGAACGTGCCGACCGCCTCCTGGACCTTCCCGCCCTCGGCGACACACGACCATCCGTCCGGATGGATTTCATGCTGTCCCTGCTTGGAGACCAGCGCCCGGATTTCATATTCTGAGCACTTTTCCTATGCCAGCTACCTGTACAGGTGTGCCTCGCGCTGGCCGGTTCCAAAATAACGGAACACCACGCCCTGGCTGGAGAGGCCGACAAGTATTTCGCGGCCTGCGACACGCGGTCGGTGTACGCCTGTACGGTGCTGCCGTAGTGGATCCCGGCGCAGAGGCTACAGTGCCCCCTGCTTCCCTCATGGCCGCTGCTACGCCCCGCCCACTACCGCCGCCGCCACCACCACTGCTGCCGGCACGGCCGCCGCGGGGGCCACCGACACAAACCTGGTGATACTACCATGCCAGGTTCGGTCGCAAGGCTAAAACGTGCCGCCCGCCGTGTTCTTTTGACGGGTCAGGAAACGACCGGGCCGGCGCTCACTTGCGGCTATGAGCGTCGGCCAATCCGCCAGCATCCTGTTCATCACGGACACCTCGTCCGGGCGCCGTTTTCTTTGCGACACGGGAGCGCAGGTAAGCGTCCTCCCTGCCTCCGCGTCCGACAAGCAAGCCGCAGGCCGGAGCCCCGCTTTGCTTGCCGCCAACGGTACACCCATCCGCACATTCGGGAAGCGTTGCCTCTCACTGTGGTTCGGAGGGCAGCACTTTCAATGGTCGTTCGTCACCGCCAGTGTGCCAATGGTCCTGCTCGGTGCGGACTTCCTATGTGCGCATGGGCTGTTGGTCGACGTTAAGCGCAGACGTCTCGTCCAGGCGGAAACCTTCAGCTCGCTCGCTTGTTCACTGAGCGGCTCGTTGAGCAGCTCGCTGAGCGGCTCACCGAGCGGCTTGCCAAGCGGCTTGCTGAAAGGTTCCGTCCCGGCGAGGTTAGTCTGTATGCTTCCGGCAGCAGATGAGTTTACCCGCCTCCTCGCCAGTTTCCCGGCCCTCACGCGGCCCACCTTTTCAGCGGTGGCCGTCAAACACGGGGTGGAGCACCACATCCCCACGGTCGGGCCACCGGTCTACGCCCGGGCACACCGCCTCGACCCCACGAAGCTCGCCGTGGCGAAAGCGGAGTTCACCACGCTGGAACGGCTGGGTATCGTACGGTGCTCCAACAGCGCTTGGGCCTCTCCTCTGCACATTGTGCCGAAGCCCGGCGGCGGATGGCGGCCGTGCGGTGACTACCGCCGGCTCAATGATGCCAACACCCCCGACCGCTACCTGGTCCCGCATATCCAAGACTTTTCCGCCCGGTTGGCAAACACGACCGTGTTCTCCAAGGTGGACCTCATCCGGGGCTACCACCAGGTCCCCGTACAACCGGACGATGTCCCAAAGACGTCATCACCCCTTTCAGCCTCTTTGAGTTCCTGCGGATGCCTTTTGGGTTGAAGAATGCGGCCCAGGCGTTCCAGCGGCTCATGGACAGCGTCTTGCGTGACTTACCTTTCATCTATGTCTACCTGGACGACATCCTAGTCGCGAGCGTGTCCCGGGAGGAGCACCTGCTCCACCTCCGCATGCTTTTCGAACGCCTAGGCCAGCATGGCGTGATAATCAACCCCGCAAAGTGCCGCTTCGGCGTCGCCGCCATCGAATTCTTGGGGCACCGCATCACCAGGCACGGGGCCGTCCCTTTACCGGCCAAGGTGGAGGCCGTCAAGAGTTTTCCGCGCCCCCGCACGATCAAGGGGCTCCAGGAATTCCTGGGCATGGTCAATTTTTACCACCGCTTCGTGCCCCGTGTCGCCCAGCTCCTCCGCCCCCTGCACGAGGCCCTCCGGGGGAAGCCGGGCAAAGGTGACATCGCCTGGTCGGAGCCGATGGGCGTGGCGTTTGCCGGCGCAAAGCTGGCCTTGGCCAACGCCACCATGCTGGCGCACCCGGCGCCCGATGCACCGATCGCCCTCACCACCGACGCGTCGGACAACGCGGTGGGCGCGGTGCACGAGCAGTGGGTGCGTGGTGCTTGGCAGCCACTGGCGGTTTTTAGCCGGCAGCTTCGCCCGCACGAACGCCGCTACAGCAACTTCGACCGCGAGCTGCTCGGGCTCCACCTGGCGGTCCGACACTTCCGCCATCTGCTCGAGGGCCGCCCATTCACGGCTTTCGTTGATCACAAGCCCCTTGTGTTCATGATGGCCAAGGTCACCGAGCCATGGTCGGCCCGGCAGCAACGTCACCTCTCTGCCGTGTCCGAGTACACAACGGACATCCGTCACATCGCGGGTAAAGACAACCCGGTGGCGGATTGCCTTTCCCGGTCCGTCGTGCACGCGGTCCACCTCGGGATCGACTATGCCCGGATGGCGGAGGACCAGACTGCCGACCCCGGCGTCCAGGCCTTGCGGACCGCCATCACGGGCCTCCACGTCACTGAGGTGCCGTTCGACGTCGCGGGCGCGGCCCTCCTGTGCGACATCTCCCTCGGCCGGCCTCGCCCCATCGTGCCCGCTGGCTGGCAGCGCCCGGTTTTCGACTACATCCACGGGCTGTCCCACCCGGGCACGAAGGCCTCCCAGAAGCTCGTCGCGGCGAAGTTCGTCTGGCATGGCCTCAGGAGGGACGTCCGCGACTAGGCCAGGACGTGCCTCGCGTGCCAGCGCGCAAAGGTCCACCGCCACACCCAGGCCCCGTTGGCCCCGTTTACGGTGCCCGAGCGTCGGTTCGACCACGTCCCCGTCGACTTGGTGGGACCTCTGCCCCCCTCGCGGGGGTTCACCCACCTCCTCACCATGGTGGACCGCACCACATGGTGGCCGGAGGCCGTGCCATTGGCGGCGACGTCTGTGGCTGATGTGGCGCAAGCCTTCATCGCCACTTGGGTTGCCCGGTTCGGTGCACCCTCGGACATCCCGTCCGACCGCGGCCCCCAGTTCATCTCGGAGCTCTGGGGTGTGGTGGCGCAAGGGCTCGGCGTCAAACTGCACCGCAACACGGCCTACCACCCCCAGGCCAACGGCCTGTGCGAGCGCTTTCATCGCTCGATGGTTTTTCGCGATTTTTTTTTTTCTTCGATTTTTTCGATTTTTCGATTTCGAAAATTTCGATTTTCGATTTTCGCTCGATTTTCATCCTCCGCGACGGCAGCTGGGCCGACAGGCTCCCCTGGGTCCTGCTGGGCCCCAGGACGGTGCCCAAGGACAACCTGCGCGCGTCCTCGGCGGAGCTGGTCTTCGGACAACTGCTGCGGGTACCGGGCGAATTTATCCCCGACTCCACGGCTCTTTGGTCCGTGGCGCAACAGCGCTCCACCCTGCAGGAGACCGCCCGGAGGTTCGCCCCGGTGCCGACGGCACACCACGGTTGCCCGTCCTCCCACGTCGCCCCGGAGCTTCGCACGGCGGAGTATGTTTTCGTCCGGCACGACGCCCACCGGGCACCGCTATGGCCCCCGTACGACGGGCCCTTCCGCGTGCTGGAGACCGGGGACAAACATTTCACCGTGGACATCGGCGGTGCCCCGGATCGTATCTCCGTGGACCGCCTCAAGCCGGCCCACCTCGATCTGGACCACCCCCCGCAAGCAGCTCTGCCTCCGCGTCGAGGACGCCCCCCGGCGGTCAGACCCCCGGCACCCCCCAGCCCCGCCGTCCCGCTACCCCCCAGCCCTGCACGCATCGCCAGGGGGCGTTTCGGCCGGGTCATCCGGCTTCCCCGCAAGCTCACCCTTCAGGTGCGCGGGAATTCTGGGGGGGCGCATGTGGCGGGCACAAGGGTCAATAATTCCGCGCACCAGTGTGTGGCGCGAGAGTCCAGGCGGGGAACTGAAATACATGCCCCGCCTTTCGGCCGATCGGCCACGCCCGGGGGCAAGGCGCGGCCTCGGGACATATATGCGGGCTCTAAGCTCGAGCCCGCCCAGTGCTGATATGCGAGCTTGTAATAAAGACTCTTGTTTGTATCCACGCGTTGTGGCCTACCTCTCTGGCAATCGAGTCGTGTGTGCACAGCACCACAGAATATCATTTTGCTTGTAACAGTCATTGTAATGCCTCGCAAATTCTGCTGAGCAAAACTTGAGTTATAAACGACACTTCACTGTTTTCAGCAGGCAAAAAGTAACTACGTTTAATGTCCCAAAATGTGACCCAGCTTTGCGTGGAGACTGGCGTTTCGGTTTCCTGGTCGTTGGAGAGAAAGGCGTGGCTTGGCTAAAACGCGGTGCTTGTGACATATGGGAGAGGAGAGAAGGCGTGGCTTGGCTAAAAGGCGGTGCTTGTGACATATGGGAGAGGAGGGAAGGCGTGGCTTGGCTAAAAGGCCGTGCTTGTAACATATGGGAGAGGAGGGAAGGCGTGGCTTGGCTAAAAGGCGGTGCTTGTGACATATGGGAGAGGAGGGAAGTCGTGGCCTGTAGAATAGAAGGCGTGGCCTGTAGAATGGACGGCGCTTCTGACCCACAGACATGAACTCAGCTTTATGTTATAGATTACCATACA
The DNA here is from genome assembly GCF_964187855.1 of Myxine glutinosa. Classification (NCBI taxonomy): domain Eukaryota; kingdom Metazoa; phylum Chordata; class Myxini; order Myxiniformes; family Myxinidae; genus Myxine; species Myxine glutinosa. Next base: position 4,494,274 of record NC_136273.1, on the reverse strand, counting down.
TTACACTCGTTTGTGAAGTTGAAATTCATCCCTGGATCACGCATATCAGAGCTGACAGGATCGCTTATATTATAGATTTGCGCACTCACCTTTGAGGTGTCTTGACTGGGTTCACATCTCCATGCAACTACAAACCGCCACGCTGGTGCTTTAGGTGCATCAATATGTGCACTATCCATTGGAAGAATGTAAAGCCGGATGACTCGTCTTCCAGCACTCATTGTTCATGGATCCAAAGATCTCACGGTGTTTTCACAAAGATAAGGCAAGTTAATGCTGACGGTGCAGAGTAAATTCGTTGTGGAAAATCTCCTTTTTACGAACGAGGCTGGATGAAGATTTGGGATCAATGCACAACTCCAAAGTGCATTGCAATTTAGGAGGAAACAGCATGGACTGTTTGGCTGGTATACCATAGGCCATGGTGGTGAAATTGGCTGTGGGGCCTTGGAAAGGGGTCCGAAGACATTTTATTTGGGCCCACATAAGTTATGGTGCAAACTAAGGGGCGTGGCCACAGTTCATTGTGACGTCAGGGTGGTTGTCATTGGTTACAAAAGGGAACATTAACGAATGAGATCCTTCGTGTCAGGGCGGTTGTCCTTGGTTACAATAGGGAACATTATCAAATGAGATCCTTCGTGAAAGCTCCAGTAGGTTGGTCGTCTTGCACCTGAGATCACGTGCTTTCGTACTGCGGTCTTGTTGGTCCTCGGGAGGAGAACAGCTAAACCACCCCAGCAGTTAAGTGAGGAAGGTAAAGGATAATAATTAATGTACTCAAGATAGGTGTGCCTCCCAATTGCTTTCTTTGGTTCTCGGTTGTTTTCTAGATTCACTGGCTGATGGGAAAGCAAACAGTTGGTGTTCTCCATGTAAAATTTCTCTTGTTTTCTTGTTTTTGATTCGAGAGAGAACTTCATTCGACCAAAACGTTTTGCAAAGGTGTGTGTGGATGCAGCAATTGTGATCCAAACATAAAACGTTTTCCGAAAATATATTTCATGCACGAAAGAGTCTTCGATGGAGCAAAGGAGATTTCTCTTTGTGAATGTTTAACTCGAATTTTCTACAAGATATTTTACACAAAATGGAAAGGTGTTGGGATTAATAAGGGTTGCGGTTGAGTGGAATTTCAAACTTATTTATCGTGTAGAAATGATGTGTGTGTGTGAATTTCTACTCACGTGTGGTCATGCGGTGGTTAGGTGCTTGCTGGCAATCCTCCGCCTCCATTACGCTCAACGAACGTCACGAATCGGGGGTAAAAGTGAATATTCCACCGCGATGCAGCCAATGCTCCCCAGAAGCTGGTCGAAGGTCTCGGCAGGTAAACCCGTCGTGAAATGTTGATTTTCAGGAGAGGAAAATACCAATGCTTCAGAGCAGACGTTAAAACAAAACGAATATTCCACCAGCAAAAGGCATTTGATTAAATGTTCTTTCTTTATACGAACACACCTGCATTTCGATTTTCCTGCAATTCAGGCCGAACACATTGTCGACCTTGTCATATTCACAATTGCCATGCCCCACCTTTACATTGGAACAGTTTATGTTTTGTATCCCACTGATAGGCCGGATCTGGATTCGGAGATGAACCAATTATCTAATCTGCTTGTTCTCGTCACCGAACCAACTCGTCCACCAAGTTTATTCATAACTCGTACATAACGTTTTAAAATATCATGTTATGTATCGCTTTTCGCTCAATGTCTCAATGGTGAAGAATCACTTAAAAATTAAATAATTGCCGTATCCGAATCCATATTCAGATCTTCACCAAAATCAAATCCATTTTTACTTCTCACACTCCAAATTTGTCCACCAAGTTTCATCCAAATCCATTCATAACTTTTTGAGATATCGTGCTATACGTAGTTTGTCAGTTTTGTTTGTCAGTATGTCAGTTTTGGCCCGACCTCCCAATAGTGAAGAATCAACCGCATTCAGTGAAGTGAAGAATCAAGAAGTGAAGAATCAATCAACGTTTGCAAACTATGTTGCCGCTATGTTGGCGTTAAACTATGTTTTAAAACTAATAAAAACCATTTCATCTAAATAGAGGGGGGGGGGGGGGGGGGGATTGTCACTGTACTCGCAAGCCGTTCGCCGTTCGCTTTGGCGTTGCGAATGGACCAACACATTTCATGGACCAAACCATTTCATGTAAAGCGTTCGCCGTTCGCTTTGGCGTTGCGAATGGACCAAAACATTTCATGAACCAAACCATTTCATGTAAATAGAGGGGGGGATATAATTTTAGATATAGATATAGTACGGGCATGCCCTAGTTTTATAAATTCTAGTAGCCGGATCCGGATCCGGATCTTCACCAAAGTCAAATAATTTCGTCCTTGTCAAATACGCTACTTCTCCGCCAAATTTCGTCCGAATCCGTCCACAACGTTTTGAGATATCTTGTTCACAGAAAAACAGACAAACACAGCCAGGGGTGAAAACATAACCTCCATCCACCTTCAGTGGTGGAGGTAATAATATGTAGGTCGCCCATTTTCGAACTTTTCGAGAGCATTACTTGGTTCCTCCTAAGAACACAAGGGTAGTCCAGCATGCACACGAGATTTTTTGAATGGTCCTTATTTTTCATGGCCACTCACTGCGGCAAAATAAAATGACCATCACAACGACGGATGAAAAAATACATGGAGACATCACATACATCAATTAAATGACACTAATTAAAAAACCAACCTATTTTCCGCAGTCTGTATGGGGTTCCCGCCTGATACTGTAAACATCTCTCCCATTGCTCATCATGAAATACGGTATCAATCCAATCCTGAACAAAGAAAACATTCTACATTGATTACTACCAGAGACAAAATTTGTCTTTGTCCAACTTTTTGGGGTTCGCCCCGATGAGCCAAGCAAAATCTATGGTACTTATGTGGAATTTGTTTTGAAAACCATTAATTAGATGTATTGGCCGATGTATATTCCAGGTTTCAGCTAGTTTCATTGTATAACCTTTGAGATCTGAGTGCCAACACATTTTGGGCGGACGGACAGACTGACAGACACTAATGTTGATTTATTTATTTATTTATTTTTTTGATTTTGATTTTTTGATTTGATTTTTTTGAGGTTTTCGTTAATAAACTCAGGAATAAAGAAACAGACGTTGCTGAAATTTGGAACATATTACCTGAAATTACAAAGCATTTACTTCTGAAATTTGTAGCTGATTTTGTCCAGTCGAAGCCGAGAAACGTATTTTCAGTCCCCATGTAAAAGCTGCATACAGAGAAACGATCCCTTATATAAAGGGAGGGGCGCTTTGTGCTTCCCTTCATAATTAAAATTTCCCGTAAGTTTGGATTAATTTGAAGCAACTTAACATATTGTCTCCAAGCAAAATTTCCCTGTTTCATGGGGGAACAGCTAGACAGTGTTAGCCATTTAAATGTACTTGAAAGAATAATGTGAAATTCCAAAATCATCAAATGTCTTCAGCCCATATTTCTTAACAGCAGATGTTTTTAAAAAAGGTTCGGGAGTGCTCGAAGCAGCGTTTTGTTGCTTTATACACCGCCCAGGTTCAATTTGTGCTCCTGTGGCGGGCACAACTATCAATAATCCCACGCACCAGTGGGTGGCGTGAGCGGCCAGGCATGGAACTGGAATACATGCCCCGCCTTTCGGCCGACCGACCACGCCCGGGGGCAAGGCGTGGCCTCGGGACATATACGCGGGCTCTAATCTCGAGCCCGCCCAGTGCTGATATGCGAGCTTGTAATAAAGACTCTTGTTTGTATCCACGTGTTGTGGCCTACCTCTCTGGCAATCGAGTTGTGTGTGCACGGCACCACACTGGTGACCCCGATTGGTTCAGCCATTGCTGACCCCCGAACGCGCCATGGCTACCAACGCCATCGCAATCAAACTCCCGGAGTTTTGGGAAGCGCAAGCCGACGTTTGGTTTGTGCAGGCCGAAGCTCAATTCCAACTCCGGGGCATCACGGCGGAAGAGACCAGGTACTACCACGTGGTCGCCGCCCTCAGGCCTGGCACTGCCGCCCGCGTCATGTCCATCCTTCGGCGCCCGCCGGGCGACCACAAGTACGAGGCACTCAAACGTCTCCTCCTCGCCACGTTTGGGCTCACGGAGGTCGAACGCGCCGACCGCCTCCTGGACCTTCCCGCCCTCGGCGACACACGACCATCTGTCCGGATGGATTTCATGCTGTCCCTGCTTGGAGACCAGCGCCCGGATTTCTTATTCCTCGCACTTTTCCTATGCCAGCTACCTGTACAGGTGTGCCTCGCGCTGGCCGGTTCCAAAATAACGGAACCCGGCGCCCTGGCTGGAGAGGCCGACAAGCATTTCGTGGCCTGCGACACGCGGTCGGTGTACGGTGCTGCCGTAGTGGATCCCGGCGCGGAGGCTACAGTGCCCCCTGCTTCCCTCGTGGCCGCTGCTACGCCCCGCCCACTGCCACCGCCACCACCACCGCCGCCGGCACGGCCGCCGCGGGGGCCACCGCCGCAAACCTGGTGCGACTACCATGCCAGGTTCGGCCGCAAGGCTAAAACGTGCTGCCCGCCGTGTTCTTTTGTCGGGTCGGGAAACGACCGGGCCGGCGCTCACTTGCGGCCATGAGCGTCGGCCATTCCGGCAGCCTCCTGTTCCTCATGGACACCTCGTCCGGGCGCCATTTTCTTTGCGACACAGGAGCGCAGGTAGGTGTCCTCCCTGCCTCCACGTCCGACAAGCAAGCCGCGGGCCAGGGCCCCGCTTTGCTTGCCGCCAACGGTACACCCATCCGCACATTCGGGAAGCGTTGCCTCTCACTGCGGTTTGGAAGTCAGCGCTTCCAATGGTCGTTCGTCACCGCCAGCGTGCCAATGGCCCTGCTCGGTGTGGACTTCCTATGTGCAAATGGGCTGTTGGTCGACGTGAAGCGCAGATGGCTCGTCCAGGCCGAAACCTTCAGCTCGCTCGCTTGCTCGCTGAGCGGCTCGTTGAGCAGCTCGCTGAGCGGCTCACCGAGCGGCTTACCAAGCGGCTTGCTGAGCGGTTCCGTCCCGGCGAGGTTGGTCTGTACGCTTCCGGCAGCGCACGAGTTTACCCGCCTCCTCGCCAGTTTCCCGGCACTCACGCGGTCCACCTTTTCAGCGGTGGCCGTCAAACACGGGGTGGAACACCATATTCCCACCGTCGGACCACCGGTCTACGCCCGAGCGCACCGCCTCAACCCAACGAAGCTTGCCGTTGCGAAAGCGGCTTTCGCCACGCTGGAGCGGCTGGGCATCGTCCGGCGCTCCAACAGCGCATGGGCCTCACCTCTGCACATTGTGCCCAAGCCCAGCGGCGGATGGCGGCCGTGCGGTGACTACCGCCGGCTCAACGACGCCACCACCCCCGACCGCTACCCGGTCCCGCACATTCAGGACTTTTCTGCCCGGTTGGCGAAAATAACCATTTTTTCCAAGGTGGACCTCATCCGGGGCTACCACCAGGTGCCCGTAAAACCGGAAGACGTACCGAAGACGGCCGTTATAACACCTTTCGGCCCCTTCGAGTTCTTGCGGATGCCTTTTGGGTTGGAAAATGCGGCCCAGGCATTCCAGCGGCTCATGGACAGCGTCTTGCGTGACTTGTCCTTCGTCTACGTCTACCTGGACGACATCCTAGTCTAGAGCGCGTCACGGGAGGAGCACCTGCTCCATCTCCGCACGCTCTTCGAACGCCTGGGCCAGCATGGCCTGATAATCAACCCCGCGAAGTGCCGGTTCGGCGTCACCGCCATCGACTTCCTGGGGCACCGCATCACCAGGCACAGGGCCTTCCCTTTACCGGCCAAGGTGGAGGCGGTCAGGAGTTTCCCGCGCCCCCGCACGATCAAGGGGCTCCAGGAATTCCTGGGCATGGTGAATTTTTATCACCGCTTCATGCCCCGCGTCGCCCAGCTCCTGCGCCCCCTGCACGAGGCCCTCTGGGCGAAGCCGGGCAAAGGTGATATCGCCTGGACGGAGCAGATGGACGCGGCATTTGCGGGCGCGAAGCTGGCCTTGGCCAACGCCACCATGCTGGCGCACCCGGCGCCCGATGCACCAATCGCCCTCACCACCGATGCATCGGACTACGCGGTGGTCCCGGTGCACGAACAGTGGGTGAATGGTGCTTGGCACCTGCTGGCGTTTTTTAGCCGGCTGCTCCGCCCGCACGAACGCCAGTACAGCACCTTCGACCGTGAGCTTCTCGGGCTCCACCTGGCGGTCCGACACTTCCGCCATCTTCTCGAGGGCCGCCCGTTCACGGCCTTCTTCGATCACAAGCCCCTTGTTTTCGCGATGGCCAAGGTCGCCGAGCCGTGGTCGTCCCGGCAGCAGCATCACCTCTCTGCCGTGTCCGAATACACGACGGACATCCGACACGTCGCGGGTAAGGACAACCCGGTGGCGGATTGCCTTTCCCGGTCTGTCGCACACACGGTCCACCTCGGGATCGACTATGCCCGGATGGCGGCGGACCAGACCGCCGACCCTGACGTCCAGGCCTTTCGGACCCCCGTCACGGGCCTCCGCATCACCGAGGTACCGTTCGACGTCATGGGCACTGCCCTCTTGTGCGACGTCTCCCTCGGCCGGCCTCGCCCCATCGTGCCCGCTGGCTGGCAGCGCCCGGTTTTCGACTACATCCACGGGCTGTCCCACCCGGGCACGAAGGCCTCCCAGAAGCCTGTCGCGGCAAAGTTCGTCTGGCATGGCCTCCGGAAGAACGTCCGCGACTGGGCCAGAACGTGCCTCGCGTGCCCGCGCGCGAACGTCCACCGCCACAACCAGGCCCCGTTGGCCCCGTTTACGGTGCCCGAACGTCGGTTCGACCATGTACACGTCGACTTGGTGGGACCTCTGCCCCCCTCGCGGGGTTTCACCCACCTCCTCACCATGGTGTAACGCACCACCCGGTGGCCGGAGACCGTGCCATTGGTGGCGACGGCTGCGGCTGATGTCGCGCAAGCTTTCATCGCCACTTGGGTTGCCTGGTTCGGCGCCCCCTCGGACATCTCGTCCGACCGCGGCCCCCAGTTCACCTCGGAGCTCTGGGGAGCGGTGGCGCAAGGGCTCGGCGTCAAGCTGCACCGCACCACGGCCTACCACCCCCAGGCCAATGGCCTGTGGAAGCGCTTCCATCGCTCGATGAAGGCCGTGCTCCGGGCCAGCCTGCACGACGGCAGCTGGGCCGACAGGCTCCCCTGGGTCCTGCTGGGCCTCAGGACGGCGCCCAAGGATGACCTGCGCGCCTCCTCGGCGGAGCTGGTCTTCGGACAACCACTGCGGGTACCGGGCGAATTCATCCCCGACTCCACGGCACCTTGGTCCACGACGCAACAGCGCTCCACCCTTCAGGAGACCGCTAGGAGGTTCGCCCCGGTGCCGACGGCACACCACGGTTGCCCGTCCTCACACGTCGCCCCGGATCTTCGCACGGCGGAGTACGTTTTTGTCCGGCACGACACCCACCGGGTACCGCTGCGGCCCCCGTACGACGGGCCCTTCCGCGTGCTGGAGACCGGGGACAAGCACTTCACCGTGGACATCGGCGGTACTCCAGATCGCATCTCCGTGGACCGCCTCAAGCCGGCCCACCTTGACCTGGACCACCCCCCGCAAGCAGCTCTGCCTCCGCGTCGAGGCCGCCCCCCGGCGGGCAGACCCCCGGCACCCCCCACCCCCGCCGTCCCGCCACCCCCCAGCCCTGCACGCATCGCCAGAGGGCGTTTCGGCCGGGTCATCCGGCCTCCCCGCAAGCTCACCCTTCAGGTGCGTGGGAATTCTGGGGGGGCGCGTGTGGCAGACACAATGCCAGCGGGTCATAATTCCGCACACCAGTGGGTGACGCGTGCGACCGGACGTGGAAGCAAGGCTCGGGCCACGCCCGGAGCAAAGGAGTCATGAGGGTCAGGGTTGAACTGTAATACATGCCCCGCCTTTCGGCCGACCGACCACGCCCGGGGGCAAGGCGTGGCCTCGGGACATATACGCGGGCTCGAAAGTCGAGCCCGCCCAGTGCTTACGTGCGAGCATTGAATAAAGTGTTTGGTTTTGTTCAACGCGTGGTGGCCTATCTTCTTGACAAACGAGTTGTGTGCGCACAGCACCACACTACCAGGTGAGCGCCAGGGGTATTGCCCCCATGTTTATATACATCACACAGGAGCAAACATGGAATATCATTTTGCTTGTAACAGTCATTGTAATGCCTCGCAAATTCTGCTGAGCAAAACTTGAGTTATAAGCGACACTTCACTGTTTTCAGCAGACAAAAAGTAACGACGTTTAATGTACCAAAATGTGACCCAGCTTTGTGTGGAGACTGGCGTTTGGGTTTCGGGTCGTTGGAGAGAAAGGCATGGCTTGGCTGAAAGGCGGTGCTTGTGACATATGGGAGAGGAGAGAAGGCGTGGCTTGGCTAAAAGGCGGTGCTTGTGACATATGGGAGAGGAGAGAAGGCGTGGCTTGGCTAAAAGGCGGTGCTTGTGACATATGGGAGAGGAGGGAAGGCGTGGCTTGGCTAAAAGGCGATGCTTGTGACATATGGGAGAGGAGGGAAGGCATGGCTTGGCTAAAAGGCGATGCTTGTGACATATTGGAGAGGAGGGAAGGCGTGGCTTGGCTAAAAGGCGGTGCTTGTGACATATTGGAGAGGAGGGAAGGCGTGGCTTGGCTAAAAGGCGGTGCTTGTGACATATGGGAGAGGAGGGAAGTCGTGGCCTGTAGAATAGAAGGCGTGGCCTGTAGAATGGATGGCGCTTCTGACCCACAGACATGAACTCAGCTTTATGTTATAGATTACTGAAGCGCGGTGCTACGCGCGCTACTTGTATAGCAAGGAGGAAGCGGACAACGCGGTAAATCAAAAGAGTCTTTATTGAAAGAGCCCTACTGTAGCACTGGAGCGCTCCAGGCTGCGCGCCCGGTGTATATCCCGCGGCCACGCCTACCCCTCGGGCGTGGCCGCCGCCAACTTGGTGCGCGGAATGATGCCATCACGCCAGTGAGCTTTTGTGTCCGCCACATTACCATACATTACACTCGTTTGTGAAGTTGAAATTCATCCCTGGATCACGCATCTCAGAGCTGACAGGATCGCTTATATTATAGATTTGCGCACTCACCTTTGAGGTGTCTTGACTGGGTTCAAATCTTCATGCAACTACAAACCGCCACGCTGGTGCTTTATGTGCATCAATATGTGCACTATGAATTGGAAGAATGTAAAGCCGGATGACTCGTCTTCGAGCACTCATTGTTGATGGATCCTAAATATCTCACGGTGTTTTCACAAAGATAAGGCAAGTTAATGCTGACGGTGCAGAGTAAATTCGTTGTGTAAAATCTCCTCTTTACAAACGAGGCTGGATGAAGATTTGGGATCAATGCACAACTCCAAAGTGCATTGCAATTTAGGAGGAAACAGCATGGACTGTTTGGCTGGTATACCGTAGGCCATGGTGGTGAAATTGGCTGTGGGGCATTGGAAAGGGGTCCGAAGACATTTTATTTGGGCCCACATAAGTTATGGTGCAAACTAAGGGGCGTGGCCACAGTTCATTGTGACGTCAGGGTGGTTGTCATTGGTTACAATAGGGAACATTAACGAATGAGATCTAACGTGTCAGGGCGGTTGTCATGGTTACAAAAGGGAACATTAACGAATGAGATCCTTCGTGTCAGGGCGGTTGCCATGGTTACAAAAGGGAACATTAACGAATGAGATCCTTCGTGTCAGGGCGGTTGTCCTTGGTTACAATAGGGAACATTAACAAATGAGATCCATCGTGAAAGCTCCAGTAGGTTGGTCGTCTTGCACCTGAGATCACGTGCTTTCCTACTGCAGTCTTGTTGGTCCTCGGGAGGAGAACAGCTAAACCACCCCAGCAGTTAAGTGACGAAGGTAAAGGATAATAATTAATGTACTCAAGATAGGTGTGCCTCCCAATTGCTTTCTTTGGTTCACGGTTGTTTTCTAGATTCACTGGCTGATGGGAAAGCAAACAGTTGGTGTTCTCCATGTTAAATTTCTCTTGTTTTCTTGTTTTTGATTCGAGAGAGAACTTCATTCGACCAAAACGTTTTGCAAAGGTGTGTGTGGATGCAGCAATTGTGATCCAAACATAAAACGTTTTCCGAAAATATATTTCATGCACGAAAGAGTCTTCGATGGAGCAAAGGAGATTTCTCTTTGTGAATGTTTAACTCGAATTTTCTACAAGATATTTTACACAAAATGGAAAGGTGTTGGGATTAATAAGGGTTGCGGTCGAGTGGAATTTCAAATTTATTTATCGTGTAGAAATGATGTGTGTGTGTGAATTTCTACTCACGTGTGGTCATGCGGTGGTTAGGTGCTTGCTGGCAATCCTCCGCCTCCATTACGCTCAACGAACGTCACGAATCGGGGGTAAAAGTGAATATTCCACCGCGATGCAGCCAATGCTCCCCAGAAGCTGGTCGAAGGTCTCGGCAGGTAAACCCGTCGTGAAATGTTGATTTTCAGGAGAGGAAAATACCAATGCTTCAGAGCAGACGTTAAAACAAAACGAATATTCCACCAGCAAAAGTCATTTGATTAAATGTTCTTTCTTTATACGAACACACCTGCATTTCGATTTTCCTGCAATTCAGGCCGAACACATTGTCGACCTTGTCATATTCACAATTGCCATGCCCCACCTTTACATTGGAACAGTTTATGTTTTGTATCCCACTGATAGGCCGGATCTGGATTCGGAGATGAACCAATTATCTAATCTGCTTGTTCTCGTCACCGAACCAACTCGTCCACCAAGTTTATTCATAACTCGTACATAACGTTTTAAAATATCATGTTATGTTGTAGCGGTTACCGCTGGATGCACACAATCGCCTTGCACCGGCCAGAACACGGCCAGACGCGCCTCTCCCGGGCATGCCCGGACTCACTGTTCCCGGGCACGCCTGAACCTCCCGCGCACGCCCTGTCTCGCCTTTCCAGGGCTCGCCCAGAGCGTCCGGGCATGCCCGCTATCGCCTTTCCAGGGCTCGCCCAGAGCGTCCGGGCATGTCCGCTATCGCCTTTCCAGGGCTCGCCCAGAGCGCCCGGGCACGCCCAGCCTCGACTTGCCAGGCCGCAGCCAAACACGCCCGGGCAGGTCCAGACTCGCCTTTCCAAGGCTCGCCCTTGATACCCGGGCATGCCCGGTATAGCTTTTGCCGGGCAAACTTCCCGACATAAATGTGTATATATATTGCTGCCCGATAAACGGGCTTGTCAGAATACCTGAGCTGTTTTGTTTCAATAAAGCAACTCGGACGAATTCCGTCTTTGGTCGCGTCAATTCTTTCGACTCGCGTTGGAGCGCAGTTCCTTCATTGGTGACCTACCGCCATGGATACGGCAGTGACGCTTAAACTGCCTACCTTCTGGGAGGCTCACGCGGCTGTTTGGTTCGCTCAGGCGGACTCTCAGTTCGCCCTGCGAGGCATCACCGCGGACGACACCCGCTTCCACCATGTTGTGGCGGCACTCGGGATCCGCCACCGCGGCCCGCGCCTTGAGCCTCCTCGAGCACCAGCCGGCTGCTGACAAATACGACGCGCTGAAGACACTCCTCCTCGACGCTTTCGCCCTCTCTCCGGCAGCACGCGCACGGCGCCTGCTCGCTCTGCCCGAGCTCGGCGACACGCGCCCGTCAGAGCGCATGGATTATATGCTCTCGTTGCTCGGTGAGCACTCTCCGGATTTTCTGTTCCGCGAGCTGTTCCTTCGCCAGCTGCCTCACCCGGTACGCCTCGCCCTGGCTGGCACGTTGATCACGGATTCCCGCGCCCTCGCCAGGGAAGCCGATAAGATCTCCTCGGCGGGCGAGCACATCGGCGCGGTTACCTGGAGCCCGCCGCCGTCCGAGGCAACGCCCACGACGCCCGAGCGCCCTGCGCGGTTGGAGGCCGAACTGCCGGTGCAACTGGCGGCCGCCACGCCGCACCGCCCGCTTCCGACACGACGGCCGGGGCCTCCACCTGACCGGGCGTGGTGTTATTACCACGCCAGGTTCGGACACAAGGCTCGGACGTGCCGGCCCCCGTGCACTTTCGGCAGGTCGGGAAACGGCCGGGCCGGCGTTCATTCCCAGCCATGAGCGCCGGCCACTCGGGCAACTTGCTGTTTATTCGGGACAAAGCGTCTGGGCGGCGTTTCCTGTGTGACACCGGCGCCCAACTGAGCGTCATACCCGCCTCCGAGCAGGACAGGCGGGACGCCGTTTGCGGCCCCTCTTTGGTCGCTGCTAATGGCTCGGCCATACGCACTTTCGGCCCACGCGTCGTCACCCTCTGCTTCGGCAGCCAGCGTTTTCAATGGACTTTTGTGACCGCCTGCGTCCCCATGGCTTTGCTGGGCGCCGACTTCCTCTGCGCGCACGGGCTGCTGGTCGACGTCAAACGTCGTCCACACACACGTGCTCGGCCCGCCACAAACCTGGTGCGACTACCATGCCAGGTTCGGCCGCAAGGCTAAAACGTACTGCCCGCCGTGTTCTTTTGACGGGTCGGGAAACGACCGGGCCGGCGCTCACTTGCGGCCATGAGCGTCGGCCATTCCGGCAGCCTCCTGTTCATCATGGACACCTCGTCCGGGCGCCGTTTTCTTTGCGACACAGGAGCGCAGGTAAGCGTCCTCCCTGCCTCCACGTCCGACAAGCAAGCCGCGGGCCAGGGCCCCGCTTTGCTTGCCGCCAACGGTACACCCATCCGCACATTCGGGAAGCGTTGCCTCTCACTGCAGTTCGGAGGTCAGGTCAGGTCTGGAGGTTCGGAGGTCAGAAAAATGACCTTCCAATGGTCGTTCATCACCGCCAGCGTGCCAATGGCCCTGCTCGGTGTGGACTTCCTTTGTGCGCATGGGCTGTTAGTCGACGTTAAGCGCAGACGTCTCGTCCAGGCCGAAACCTTCAGCTCGCTCGCTTGTTCGCTGAGCGGCTCGTTGTGCAGCTCGCTGAGTAGCTCACCGAGCGGCTTGCCAAGCGGCTTGCTGAAAGGTTCCGTCCCGGCGAGATTAGTTTGTACGCTTCCGGCAGCGGACGAGTTTACCCGCCTCCTCGCCAGTTTCCCGGCCCTCACGCGGCCCACCTTTTCAGCGGTGGCCGTCAAACACGGGGTGGAGCACCATATCCCCACGGTCGGGCCACCGGTCTATGCCCGGGCGCGCCACCTCGACCCCACGAAGCTCGCCGTCGCGAAAGCGGAGTTCGCCACGTTGGAGTGGCTGGGCATCGTACGGCGCTCCAACAGCGCATGGGCTTCTCCTCTGCACATTGTGCCAAAGCACGGCAGCGGATGGCAGCCATGCGGCGACTACCGCTGGCTCAACGATGCCACCACCCCCGACCGCTACCCGGTCCCACATATTCAAGACTTTTCCGCCCGGTTGGCAAACACGACCGTGTTCTCCAAGGTGGACCTCATCCGGGGCTACCACCAGGTCCCCGTATGACCGGACGATGCACCAAAGACGGCCGTCATCACCCCTTTCGGCCTCTTTGAGTTCCTGTGGATGCCTTTTGGGTTAAAGAATGTGGCCCAGGCATTCCAGCGGCTCATGGATAGCGTCTTGCGCGACTTACTTTTCATCTACGTCTACCTGGATGACATCCTAGTCGCGAGCGCGTCCCGGGAGGAGCACCTGCTCCACCTCCGTACGCTCTCCGAACGCCTGGGTCAGCATGGCCTGATCATTAACCCCGCGAAGTGCCGTTTCGGTGTCACCGCCATCGACTTCTTGGGGCAGCGCATCACCAGGCACGGGCCCGTCCCTTTACCGGCCAAGGTGGAGGCGGTCAGGGGTTTCCCGCGCCCCCGCACGATCAAGGGGCTCCAGGAATTCCTGGGCATGGTAAATTTTCACCATCGCTTCGTGCCCCACGTCTCCCAGCTCCTCCGCCCCCTTGCATGAGGCCCTCCGGGGCAAGCCGGTCAAAGGTGACATCGCCTGGTCGGAGCCGATGGCTGCAGCGTTTGCGGGTGCAAAGCTGGCCCTGGCCAACGCCACCATGCTGGCGCACCCGGCGCCCGATGCACCGATCGCCCTCACCACCGACGCGTCGGACTACGCGGTGGGCGCGGTGCACGAGCAGTGGGTGCGTGGTGCTTGGAAGCCGCTGGCATTTTTTAGCCGGCAGCTTCGCCCGCACGAACGCCGCTACAGCACTTTCGACCGCGAGCTGCTCGGGCTCCACCTGGCGGTCCGACACTTCTGCCATCTGCTAGAGGGCTGCCCGTTCACGGCTTTCATTGACCCAAAGCCCCTTGTGTTCGCGATGGCCAAGGTCGCCGAGCCATGGTTGGCACGGCAGCAGCGTCACCTCTCTGCCGTGTCCGTGTACACGACGGACATCCGTCACGTCGTGGGTAAAGACAACCCGCTGGCGGCTTGCCTTTCCCGGTCCGTCGCACATGCGGTCCACCTCGGCATCGACTATGCCCCGGATGGCGGAGGACCAGACCGCCGACCCCGACGTCCAGGCCTTGCGGACCGCCGTCACGGGCCTCCGCATCACCGAGGTGCCGTTCGACGTCGCGGGCACGGCCCTCTTGTGCGACATCTCCCTCGACCGACCTCGCCCCATCGTGCCCACTGGCTGGCAGCGCCCGGTTTTCGACGCCATCCACGGCCTGTCCCACCCGGGCACGAAGGCCTCCCAGAAGCTCGTCGTGGCGAAGTTCGTCTGGCATGGCCTCAGGAAGAACGTCCGCGACTGGGCCAGGACGTGCCTCACGTGCCAGCGCGCAAAGGTCCACCGCCACACCCGGGCCCCGTTGGCCCCGTTTACGGTGCCCGAGCATCGGTTCGACCACGTCCACGTCGACTTGGTGGGACCTCTGCCCCCCTCGCAGGGGTTCACCCACCTCCTCACCATGGTGGACCGCACCACCCGGTGGCCGGAGGCCGTGCCCTTGGCGGCGATGACTGCGGCTGACATCGCACACGCTTTCATCGCCACGTGGGTTGCCCGGTTTGGTGCCCCCTCGGACATCTTGTCCGATCGCGGCCCCCAGTTCACCTCGGAGCTCTGGGGTGCGGCGGCGCAAGGGCTCGGCGTCAAACTGCACCACACCACGGCCTACCACCCCCAGGCCAATGGCCTGTGCGAGCGCTTTCATCGCTCCATGAAGGCCGCGCTCCGGGCCAGCCTCCACGACGGCAGCTGTGCCGACAGGCTCCCCTGGGTCCTGCTGGGCCTCAGGACGGCGCCCAAGGACGACCTGCGCGCGTCTTCGGCGGAGCTGGTCTTCGGACAGCCGCTGCGGGTGCCAGGCGAGTTTACCCCCGACTCCATGGCTCCTTGGTCTGCGGCGCAACAGCGCTCCACCCTGCAGGAGGCCGCCAGGAGGTTCGCCCCGGTGCCCACGGCACACCACGGTTGCTCACCCTCCAATGTCACCCCGGTGCCCACGGCACACCACGGTTGGCCGCCCTCCAACATCGCCCCGGAGCTTCGCACAGCGGAGTACGTTTTCATCCGACATGACGCCCACCGGGCACCACTGCGGCCCACGTACGACGGGCCTTTCCGCGTGCTGGAGACCGGGGACAAACATTTCACTGTGGACATCGGCGGTGCTCCGGAGTGTATCTCCGTGGACCGCCTCAAGCCGGCCCACCTCGATCTTGACCACCCCCCGCAAGCAGCTCTGCCTCCGCGTCGAGGCCGCCCCCCGGCGGTCAGAACCCCGGCACCCCCCAGCCCCGCCGTCCCGCTACCCCCCAGCCCTGCACGCATCGCCAGAGGGCGTTTCGGCCGGGTCATCTGGCTTCCCCACAAGCTCACCCTTCAGGTGCACGGGAATTCTGGGGGGGGTGCGTGTGGCGGGCGCAACTATCAATAATCCCGCGCACCAGTGGGTGGTGCGAGCGGTCAGGCGTGGAACTGGAATACATGCCCCGCCTTTCGGCCGACCGACCACGCCCGGGGGCAAGGCGTGGCCTCGGGACATATACGCGGGCTCTAAGTTCGAGCCCGCCCAGTGCTGATATGCGAGCTTGTAATAAAGCTTGTTTGTATCCACGCGTTGTGGCACGGCACCACACTCCGATTGAAAAAAGTATAATTTTCACATCGGTTTGGAATAATATGAAGCAACTTTCACTTAATAATTGTTTTTATCTGAGGAGCATTTCCATGTTTCAGGGTGTGACAGCGCGCGTCTTCGGCGGAGCTGGTCTTCGGACAGCCGCTGCGGGTGCCAGGCGAGACATGTTCTTGACAGCATTCGACTATTTTATATATGTATATATATATATATAAGTGGGGGGGCCTATGTACTCAATTTCAATTTCGTGTGCAGTTCATGTTAATTTTGGCCAACTACTATAAATGTATTCTACTGGGTCCGACTAATCGGAAAAATGATGTCGCCATTTTTTTCTGTAGACCTTTAGTGACCTTGACCCAAGGTCAAAGTTCAAACGTCATTACAGTGACCATACTTCATTCAAAGTATATCGACCTGGGTACCAAAATGTGGCAAATTTCACAAGGAACATTGATAATGACATTTGTTTTGTCATTTGCTCTCACAGATATTTGCAATATGCAAATTAATAAGCAAATGACCTAATTAGAGAAAAAATATGCAAAATTAACATAGTCTTCACCATACACGTAAATCCCATCACTTCGCATTATTATTGAATGCCAATCATCAGTTACCATCTCAAATGTGTTCTGCTGGATCCTAAACTGGAAAAATATGTTGCTTATTGTTTTCTGTTGACATGTTCTTGATATTAATTGACCTTTGACATGTACTTGACTTTACTTACCTTGACCCAAGGTGAAATGTCAAATGTCATTTTAACCATGTGATGCGATCAAGCAAAATAAGTCGGATGTCTGGAATATTGATTTTTAACCATGTAATGGTTAAATCGCATCACATGATCGCATCACATGGTCAAATGTCATTTTAACCATGTGATGCAATCAAGCAAAATAAGTCGGATGTCTGGAATATTGATTTTTGGATTCAAGTTCCCAATGCTTTTCTTTATACTGTTCATCCATCATGCTCATTTGCTCATGTTGGTTGGGTTTTAGCCATTGTTAGTATTTTTAACATTTAATTTGTTGCCTAAACACACAAAATTGATTCTGGCAGATGTCCAAATCACTTTGCTTGTTCGCGTCACATGGTTAAAATGACATTTCCAATGACCGTCACGTGGTCCATGGTGAAGACGCGCCGCAACATGTCAATGGCCCATGGTGAAGACACCCCATAACATGTCCATGGTCCATGGTGAAGACACCCCATAACATGTCCATGGCCGATGGTGAAGACGCCCCGTAACATGTCCATGGCCCATGGTGAAGACGCTCCGTAACATGTCCATGGTCCATGGTGAAGACGCCCAGTAACATGTCCATGGTCCATGGTGAAAAAGCCCCGTAAAATGTCCATCGTCCATGGTGAAGAAGTACCGAAACATGTCCATAGTCCATTGTGAATAAACTCCGTATCATGTCCATGGTGCATGGTGAAGACACCCCATAACATGTCCATGGCCCATGGTGAAGACGCTCCGTAACATGTCCATGGTCCATGGTGAAGACGCCCAGTAACATGTCCATGGTCCATGGTGAAGAAGTCCCGAAACATGTCCATGGTCCATTGTGAATAAACTCCGTATCATGTCCATGGTCCAATATCCATGGTGAAGCAGCCCCGGAACATGTCCATGTCTCATGGTGAAGAAACTTCGAAACATCTCCATGGCCCATGGTGAAGATGCCCCGAAACATGGCCATGGTCCATGGCGAAGACGCTCCGTAACATGTCCATTGTCCATGGTGATGACGCACCGTAACATGTCCATGGTCCATGGTGAAGAAACACCGTATCATGTCCATGTTCCATGGTGAAGACGCCCCGTAAAATGTCCATGGTCCATGGTGAAGAAGCCCCGAAACATGTCCGTGGTCCACGGTGAAGAAACTCCGTAACATGTCCAATTTGGCCATGGTCCATGGTGAAGTAGCCCCATAGCATGTCCAGGGCCCATGGTGAACAAACCCCGAAGCTTGTCCATGGCCCATGGTGAAGAAACTCCGTAACATGTCCATGGTCCATGGTGAAGAAGCCCCAAAACATCTCCATGGCCCATGGTAAGCATGCCCCGTAACATGTCCATGGTCCATGGTGATGAAGCTCCAAAACATCTCCATGGCCCATGGTGAACACGCCCCGTAACATGTCCATCGTCCATGGTGATGAAGCCCCGAAACATGGCCATGGTCAATGGTGAAAAAGCCACGAAACATGTCCATGATCCGTGGTGAAGAAACTACGTAACATGTCCATGGCCCATTGTGAAGAATCTCCGAAACATGTCCATGGCCCATTGTGAAGAATCTCCAAAACATGTCCATGGCCCATGGTGAAGCTGCCCCGAAACATGTCCATGGTCCATGGTGAAGACAGCCCGTAACATATCCATGGTCCATGGTGATGAAGCTCCAAAACATCTCCATGGCCCATGGTGAACACGCCCCGTAACATGTCCATCGTCCATGGTGATGAAGCCCCGAAACATGGCCATGGTCAATGGTGAAAAAGCCACGAAACATGTCCATGATCCGTGGTGAAGAAACTACGTAACATGTCCATGGCCCATTGTGAAGAATCTCCGAAACATGTCCATGGTCCATGGTGAAAAAGCCCCGTAGCATGTCCACGGCCCATGGTGACCAAACCCCGAAACATGTCAATGGTCCATGGTGAAGAAGCCCCGAAACATGTCAATGGCCCATGGTGAAGAAACTCCGTAACATGTCCATGGTCCATGGTGAAGAAACTCCGTCTCATGTCCATGTTCCATGGTGAAGACGCCCCGTAAAATGTCCATGGCCCATGGTGAAGACGCCCCGTAACATGTCCATGGTCCATGGTGAAGAAGCCCCGTAAAATGTCCATCGTCCATGGTGAAGAAGCCCCGAAACATGTCCATGGTCCATTGTGAATAAACTCCGTATCATGTCCATGGTCCACTATCCATGGTGAAGAAGCCCCGGAACATGTCCATGTCTCATGGTGAAGAAACTTCGAAACATCTCCATGGCCCATGGTGAAGACGCCCCGTAACATGTCCATGGTCCATGGTGAAGAAGCCCCGTAAAATGTCCATCGTCCATGGTGAAGAAGCCCCGAAACATGTCCATGGTCCATTGTGAATAAACTCCGTATCATGTCCATGGTCCACTATCCATGGAGAAGAAACTCGGTAACATGTCCATGGTCCATGGTGAAGAAACTCCGTGTCATGTCCATGGTGCATGGTGAAGACACCCCGTAACATGTCCATGGCCCATGGTGAAGACGCCCCATAACATGTCCATGGTCCATGGTGAAGACGCCCAGTAACATGTCCATGGTCCATGGTGAAGAAGCCCCGTAAAATATCCATCGTTCATGGTGAAGAAGCCCCGAAACATGTCCATGGTCCATTGTGAATAAACTCCGTAACTTGTCCATGGTCCATGGTGAAGAAGCCCCGAAACATGTCAATGGCATATGGAGAAGAAACTCGGTAACATGTCCATGGTCCATGGTGAAGAAAACTCCGTGTCATGTCCATGGTGCATGGTGAAGACACCCCGTAACATGTCCATGGCCCATGGTGAAGACGCCCCGTAACATGTCCATGGTCCATGGTGAAGACGCCCAGTAACATGTCCATGGTCCATGGTGAAGAAGCCCCGTAAAATATCCATCGTTCATGGTGAAGAAGCCCCGAAACATGTCCATGGTCCATTGTGAATAAACTCCATAACATGTCCATGGTCCATGGTGAAGAGGGCCCGGAACATGTCCATGTCCCATGGTGAAGAAACTTCGAAACATCTCCATGGCCCATGGTGAAGACGCCCCGTAACATGTCCATGGTCCATGGTGAAAACGCTCCGTAACATGTGCATTGTCCATGGTGATGACGCACCGTAACATGTCCATGTTCCATGGTGAAGAAACACCGTATCATGTCCATGTTCCATGGTGAAGACGCCCCGTAAAATGTCCATGGTCCATGGGGAAGAAGCCACGAAACATGTTCATGGTCCATGGTGAAGAAGCCCCAAAACATGTCCATGATCCATGGTGAAGAAACTCCGTAACAGGTCCATGGCCCATGGTGAACAAACTCCGTAACATGTCCATGGCCCATGGTCAAGAAACTCCGCAACATGTCCATGGTCCATGGTGAAGAAGCCCCGAAACATGTCCATGGCCCACAGTGAAGAAACTCCATAACATGTCCATGGTCCATGGTGAAGGAACTCCGTATCATGTCCATGGTGCATGGTGAAGACACCCTGAAACATGTCCATGGCCCATGGTGAAGACGCCGGTAACATGTCCATGGTCTATGGTGAAGAAGCCCCGTAAAATGTCCATCGTCCATGGTGAAGAAGCCCCGAAACATGTCCGTGGTCCATTGTGAATAAACTCCGTAACATGTCCAATTTGTCCATGGTGAAGAAGCCCCAAAACAGGTCCATGATCCATGGTGAAGAAACTCCGTAACATGTCCATGGTCCATGGTGAAGACGCCCAGTAGCATGTCCATGGTCCATGGTAAAGCTTCCCCGTAACATGTCCATGGTCCATGGTGAAGCTTCCCCGCAACTTGTCCATGTTCCATGGTAAAGACGCCCCGTAACATGCCCATGGTCCATGCTGAAGACGCCCCGTAACATGTCCATGGTCCATGGTGAAGACGCGCCGCAACATGTCCATGGTCCAAGGTGAACACAACCCCTAACATGTCCATGGCCCGTGGTGAAGACACACCATAACATGTCCATGGTCCATGGTGAAGACGCCTCATAACATGTCCATGGTCCATGGTGAAGAAGCCACGAAACATGTCCATGGTCCATGGTGAAGAAACTCCGTCACATGTCCAATTTGTCCATGGTGAAGAAGCCCCAAAACAGGTCCATGATCCATGGTGAAGAAACTCCGTAACATGACCATGGCCCATGGTGAAGCTGCCCCGTCACATGTCCATGGACCATGGTGAAGACGCCCAGTAGCATGTCCATGGTCCATGGTAAAGCTTCCCCGTAACATGTCCATGGTCCATGGTGAAGCTTCCCCGCAACTTGTCCATGTTCCATGGTGAAGACGCCCCATAACATGTCCATGGTCCATGGTGAAGACGCGCCGCAACATGTCCATGGTCCATGGTGAAGAAGCCCCGGAACATGTCCATGTTCCATGGTGAAGAAACTTCGAAACATCTCCATGGCCCATGGTGAAGACGCTCCGTATCATGTCCATGATCCATGGTGAAGAAACTCCGTAACATGTGCATGTCCCATAGTGAAGAAACTCCGAAACATGACCATGGCCCATGGTGAAGCTGCCCTGTCACATCTCCATGGACCATGGTGAAGACGCCCAGTAGCATGTCCATGGTCCATGGTGAAGCTTCCCCGTAACATGTCCATGGTCCATGGTGAAGACGTGCCGCAACATGTCCAAGGCCCATGGTGAACACGCCCCGTAACATGTCCATGGTCCATGGTGAAGAAGCCCCGAAACATGTCGATGTCCCGTGGTGAAGAAACTCCGTATAATGTCCATGTTCCATGGTGAAGACGCCCCGTAAAATGTCCATGGTCCATGGTGAAGAAGCCCCGAAACATGTTCATGGTCCATGGTGAAGAAGCCCCGAAACATGTCCATGATCCATGGTGAAGAAACTCCGTAACATGTCCATGGCCCATGGTGAACAAACTCCGTAACATGTCCATGGCCCATGGTCAAGAAACTCCGTAACATGTCCATGGTCCATGGTGAAGAAGCCCCGAAACATGTCCATGGCCCATTGTGAAGAATCTCCAAAACATGTCCATGGTCCATGGTGAAGACGCCCGTAACATATCCATGGTCCATGGTGAAGAAACTCCGTAACATGTCGATGGTCCATGGTGAAAAAGCCCAGTAGCATGTCCACGGCCCATGGTGACCAAACCCCGAAACATGTCAATGGTCCATGGTGAAGAAGCCTCGAAACATGTCAATGGCCCATGGTGAAGAAACTCCGTAACATGTCCATGGTCCATGGTGAAGAAACTCCGTATCACGTCCATGGTGCATGGTGAAGACACCCCATAACATGTCCATGGTCCATGGTGAAGACGCTGCGTAACATGTCCATGGTCCATGGTGAAGACGCCCAGTAACATGTCCATGGTGAAAAAGCCCCGTAAAATGTCCATCGTCCATGGTGAAGAAGTACCGAAACATGTCCATGGTCCATTGTGAATAAACTCCGTATCATGTCCATGGTGCATGGTGAAGACACCCCATAACATGTCCATGTCCCATGGTGAAGACGCTCCGTAACATGTCCATGGTGAAGACGCCCAGTAACATGTCCATGGTCCATGGTGAAGAAGTCCCGAAACATGTCCATGGTCCATTGTGAATAAACTCCGTATCATGTCCATGGTCCAATATCCATGGTGTAGCAGCCCCGGAACATGTCCATGTCTCATGGTGAAGAAACTTCGAAACATCTCCATGGCCCATGGTGAAGATGCCCCGAAACATGGCCATGGTCCATGGCGAAGACGCTCCGTAACATGTCCATTGTCCATGGTGATGACGCACCGTAACATGTCCATGGTCCATGGTGAAGAAACACCGTATCATGTCCATGTTCCATGGTGAAGACGCCCCGTAAAATGTCCATGGTCCATGGTGAAGAAGCCCCGGAACATGTCTGTCGTCCACGGTGAAGAAACTCCGTAACATGTCCAATTTGGCCATGGTCCATGGTGAAGTAGCCCCATAGCATGTCCAGGGCCCATGGTGAACAAACCCCGAAGCTTGTCCATGGCCCATGGTGAAGAAACTCCGTAACATGTCCATGGTCCATGGTGAAGAAGCCCCAAAACATCTCCATGGCCCATGGTAAGCATGCCCCGTAACATGTCCATCGTCCATGGTGATGAAGCCCCGAAACATGGCCATGGTCAATGGTGAAAAAGCCACGAAACATGTCCATGATCCGTGGTGAAGAAACTACGTAACATGTCTATGGCCCATTGTGAAGAATCTCCGAAACATGTCCATGGCCCATTGTGAAGAATCTCCAAAACATGTCCATGGCCCATGGTGAAGCTGCCCCGAAACATGTCCATGGTCCATGGTGAAGACAGCCCGTAACATATCCATGGTCCATGGTGAAGAAACTCCATGACATGTCCATGGTCCATGGTGAAAAAGCCCCGTAGCATGTCCACGGCCCATGGTGACCAAACCCCGAAACATGTCAATGGTCCATGGTGAAGAAGCCCCGAAACATGTCAATGGCCCATGGTGAAGAAACTCCGTAACATGTCCATGGTCCATGGTGAAGAAACTCCGTCTCATGTCCATGTTCCAAGGTGAAGACGCCCCGTAAAATGTCCATGGCCCATGGTGAAGACGCCCCGTAACATGTCCATGGTCCATGGTGAAGACGCCCAGTAACATGTCCATTGTCCATGGTGAAGAAGCCCCGTAAAATGTCCATCGTCCATGGTGAAGAAGCCCCGAAACATGTCCATGGTCCATTGTGAATAAACTCCGTATCATGTCCATGGTCCACTATCCATGGTGAAGAAGCCCCGGAACATGTCCATGTCTCATGGTGAAGAAACTTCGAAACATCTCCATGGCCCATGGTGAAGACGCCCCGTAACATGTCCATGGTCCATGGCGAAGACGCTCCGTAACATGTCCATTGTCCATGGTGATGACGCACCGTAACATGTCCATGTTCCATGGTGAAGAAACACCGCATCATGTCCATGTTCCATGGTGAAGAAACACCGCATCATGTCCATGTTCCATGGTGAAGAAGCCCCGAAACATGTCCGTGGTCCATGGTGAAGAAGCCCCGAAACATGTCCATGATCCATGGTGAAGAAACTCCGTAACATGTCCATGTCCCATGGTGAAGAAACTCCGTAACATGTCCATGGCCCATGGTCAAGAAACTCCGTAACATGTCCATGGTCCATGGTGAAGAAGCCCCGAAACAGGTCCATGGCCCATGGTGAAGAAATTCCGTAACATGTCCATGGTCCATGGTGAAGAAACTCCATATCATGTCCATGGTGCATGGTGAAGACACCCCGAAACATGTCCATGGCCCAATGGCCCATGGTGAAGACACCCCGTAACATGTCCATGGTGCATGGTGAAGACGCCCAGTAACATTTCCATGGTCCATGGTGAAGAAGCCCCATAAAATGTCCATCGTCCATGGTGAAGAAGCCCCGAAACATGTCCATGGTCCATTGTGAATAAACTCCGTAACATGTCCATGGTCCATGGTGAAGAAGCCCCGTAACATGTCCATGGCCCATGGTGAAGACGCTCTGTATCATGTCCATGATCCATGGTGAAGAAACTCCGTAACATGTCCATGTCCCATAGTGAAGAAACTCCAAAACATGACCATGGCCCATGGTGAAGCTGCCCCGTCACATCTCCATGGACCATGGTGAAGACGCCCAGTAGCATGTCCATGGTCCATGGTGAAGCTTCCCCGTAACATGTCCATGGTCCATGGTGAAGCTTCCCCGCAACATGTGGAGGTTCCATGGTGAAGACGCCCCGTAACATGTCCATGGTCCATGGTGGAGACGCGCCGCAACATGTCCATGGTCCAAGGTGAACACAACCCCTAACATGTCCATGGCCCGTGGTGAAGACACACCGTAACATGTCCATGGTCCATGGTGAAGACGCCCCATAACATGTCCATGGTCCATGGTGAAGAAGCCACGAAACATGTCCATGGTCCATGGTGAAGAAACGCCGTCACATGTCCAATTTGTCCATGGTGAAGAAGCCCCAAAACAGGTCCATGATCCATGGTGAAGACGCCCAGTAGCATGTCCATGGTCCATGGTAAAGCTTCCCCGTAACATGTCCATGGTCCATGGTGAAGCTTCCCCACAACTTGTCCATGTTCCATGGTGAAGACGCCCCGTAACATGCCCATGGTCCATGGTGAAGACGCGCCGCAACATGTCCATGGTCCATGGTGAAGACGCCCCGTAACATGTCCGTGGTCCATGGTGAAGACGCGCCGCAACATGTCCATGGCCCATGGTGAACACGCCCCGTAACATGTCCATGGTCCATGGTGAATAAGCCCCGAAACATGTCGATGTCCCGTGGTGAAGAAACTCCGTAACATGTCCAGTCCATGGTCCATGGTGAAGAAGCCCCGAAACATCTCCATGGCCCAAGGTGAAGAAACTCCATATAATGTCCATGTTCCATGGTGAAGACGCCCCGTAAAATGTCCATGGTCCATGGTGAAGAAGCCCCGAAACATGTTCATGGTCCATGGT
This sequence comes from Myxine glutinosa, assembly GCF_964187855.1. NCBI lineage: Eukaryota > Metazoa > Chordata > Myxini > Myxiniformes > Myxinidae > Myxine > Myxine glutinosa. The sequence goes on along the minus strand of NC_136273.1, from coordinate 4,468,850 downwards.
GAAGAAGCCCCGAAACATATCCATGATCCATGGTGAAGAAACTCCGTAACATGTCCATGGCCCATGGTGAACAAACTCTGTAACATGTCCATGGCCCATGGTGAAGAAACTCCGTAACATGTCCATGGTCCATGGTGAAGAAGCCCCGAAACATGTCCATGGCCCATTGTGAAGAATCTCCAAAACATGTCCATGGCCCATGGTGAAGCTGCCCCATAACATGTCCATGGTCCATGGTGAAGACGCCCCGTAACATATCCATGGTCCATGGTGTAGAAAATCCGTAACATGTCCATGGTCCATGGTGAAAAAGCCCTGTAGCATGTCCACGGCCCATGGTGACCAAACCCCGAAACATGTCAATGGTCCATGGTGAAGAAGCCTCGAAACATGTCAATGGCCCATGGTGATGAAGCTCCAAAACATCTCCATGGCCCATGGTGAACACGCCCCGTAACATGTCCATGGTCCATGGTGATGAAGCCCCGAAACATGGCCATGGTCCATGGTGAAAAAGCCCCGAAACATGTCCATGATCCGTGGTGAAGAAACTACGTAACATGTCCATGGCCCATTGTGAAGAATCTCCGAAACATGTCCATGGCCCATTGTGAAGAATCTCCAAAACATGTCCATGGCCCATGGTGAAGCTGCCCCGAAACATGTCCATGGTCCATGGTGAAGACAGCCCGTAACATATCCATGGTCCAGGGTGAAGAAACTCCGTGACATGTCCATGGTCCATGGTGAAAAAGCCCCGTAGCATGTCCACGGCCCATGGTGACCAAACCCCGAAACATGTCAATGGTCCATGGTGAAGAAGCCCCGAAACATGTCAATGGCCCATGGTGAAGAAACTCCGTAACATGTCCATGGTGAAGAAACTCCACCATGGAACATGGACATGAGACGGGGCGTCTTCACCATGGAACATGGACATGAGACGAAGACGCCCCGTAACATGTCCATGGTCCATGGTGAAGACGCCCAGTAACATGTCCATGGTCCATGGTGAAGAAGCCCCGTAAAATGTCCATCGTCCATGGTGAAGAAGCCCCGAAACATGTCCATGGTCCATTGTGAATAAACTCCGTATCATGTCCATGGTCCACTATCCATGGTGAAGAAGCCCCGGTACATGTCCATGTCTCGTGGTGAAGAAACTTCGAAACATCTCCATGGCCCATGGTGAAGACGTACCGTAACATGTCCATGTTCCATGGTGAAGAAACACCATATCATGTCCATGTTCCATGGTGCAGACGCCCCGTAAAATGTCCATGGTCCATGGTGAAGAAGCCCCGAATCATGTCCGTGGTCCACGGTGAAGAAGCCCCGAAACATGTCCATGATCCATGGTGAAGAAACTCCGTAACATGTCCATGTCCCATGGTGAAGAAACTCCCTAACATGTCCATGGCCCATGGTCAAGAAACTCCGTAACATGTCCATGGTCCATGGTGAAGAAGCCCCGAAACATGTCCATGGCCCATGGTGAAGAAATTCCGTAACATGTCCATGGTCCATGTTGAAGAAACTCCATATCATGTCCATGGTGCATGGTGAAGACACCCCGAAACATGTCCATGGCCCAATGGCCCATGGTGAAGACACCCCGTAACATGTCCATGGTCCATGGTGAAGACGCCCAGTAACATTTCCATGGTCCATGGTGAAGAAGCCCCGTAAAATGTCCATCGTCCATGGTGAAGAAGCCCCGAAACATGTCCATGTCCCATAGTGAATAAACTCCATAACATGTCCATGGTCCATGGTGAAGAAACTTCGAAACACCTCCATGGCCCATGGTGAAGACGCTCCGTATCATGTCCATGATCCATGGTGAAGAAACTCCGTAACATGTCCATGTCCTATAGTGAAGAAACTCCGAAACATGACCATGGCCCATGGTGAAGCTGCCCCGTCACATCTCCATGGACCATGGTGAAGACGCCCAGTAGCATGTCCATGGTCCATGGTGAAGCTTCCCCGTAACATGTCCATGGTCCATGGTGAAGCTTCCCCGCAACATGTGGAGGTTCCATGGTGAAGACACCCCGTAACATGCCCATGGTCCATGCTGAAGACGCCCCGTAACATGTCCATGGTGGAGAAGCGCCGCAACATGTCCGTGGTCCAAGGTGAACACAACCCCTAACATGTCCATGGCCCGTGGTGAAGACACACCGTAACATGTCCATGGTCCATGGTGAAGAAGCCACGAAACATGTCCATGGTCCATGGTGAAGAAACTCCGTCACATATCCAATTTGTCCATGGTAAAGAAGCCCCAAAACAGGTCCATGATCCATGGTGAAGAAACTCCGTAACATGTCCATGTCCCATCGTGAAGAAACTCCGAAACATGACCATGGCCCATGGTGAAGCTGCCCCGTCACATGTCCATGGACCATGGTGAAGACGCCCAGTAGCATGTCCATGGTCCATGGTAAAGCTTCCCCGTAACATGTCCATGGTCCATGGTGAAGCTTCCCCACAACTTGTCCATGTTCCATGGTGAAGACGCCCCGTAACATGTCCATGGTCCATGGTGAAGACGCGCCGCAACATGTCCATGGTCTATGGTGAAGACGCCCCGTAACATGTCCATGGTCCATGGTGAAGACGCGCCGCAACATGTCCATGGCCCATGGTGAACACGCCCCGTAACATGTCCATGGTCCATGGTGAATAAGCCCCGAAACATGTCGATGTCCCGTGGTGAAGAAACTCCGTAACATGTCCAGTCCATGGTCCATGGTGAAGAAGCACCGAAACATCTCCATGGCCCAAGGTGAAGAACCTCCATATAATGTCCATGTTCCATGGTGAAGAATCTCCGTAACATGTCCATGGCCCATGGTGAACAAACTCCGTAACATGTCCATGGCCCATGGTCAAGAAACTCCGTAACATGTCCATGGTCCATGGTGAAGCTGCCCCGTAACATGTCCATGGTCCATGGTGAAGACGCCCCGTAACATATCCATGGTCCATGGTGAAGAAACTCCATAACATGTCCATGGTCCATGGTGAAAAAGCCCCGTAGCATGTCCACGGCCCATGGTGACCAAACCCCAAAACATGTCAATGGTCCATGGTGAAGAAGCCTCGAAACATGTCAATGGCCCATGGTGAAGAAACTCCGTAATATGTCCATGGTGAAGAAACTCCGTATCATGTCCATGGTGCATGGTGAAGACGCCCAGTAACATGTCCATGGTCCATGGTGAAGAAGCCCCGTAAAATGTCCATCGTCCATGGTGAAGAAGTACCGAAACATGTCCATGGTCCATTGTGAATAAACTCCGTATCATGTCCATGGTGCATGGTGAAGACACCACATAACATGTCCCATGGCCCATGGTGAAGACGCTCCGTAACATGTCCATGGTCCATGGTGAAGAAGTCCCGAAACATGTCCATGGTCCATTGTGAATAAACTCCGTGTCATGTCCATGGTCCAATATCCATGGTGAAGAAGCCCCGGAACATGTCCATGTCTCATGGTGAAGAAACTTCGAAACATCTCCATGGCCCATTGTGAAGATGCCCCGAAACATGGCCATGGTCCATGGTGAAGACGCTCCGTAACATGTCCATTGTCCAGGGTGATGACGCACCGTAACATGTCCATGTTCCATGGTGAAGAAACACCGTATCATGTCCATGTTCCATGGTGAAGACGCCCCGTAAAATGTCCATGGTCCATGGTGAAGAAGCCCCGAAACATGTCCGTGGTCCACGGTGAAGAAACTTCGTAACATGTCCATGGTCCATGGTGATGAAGCTCCAAAACATCTCCATGGCCCATGGTGAACACGCCCCGTAACATGTCCATGGTCCATGGTGATGAAGCCCCGAAACATGGCCATGGTTCATGGTGAAAAAGCCCCGAAACATGTCCATGATCCGTGGTGAAGAAACTACGTAACATGTCCATGGCCCATTGTGAAGAATCTCCGAAACATGTCCATGGCCCATTGTGAAGAATCTCCAAAACATGTCCATGGCCCATGGTGAAGCTGCCCCGTAACATGTCCATGGTCCATGGTGAAGACAGCCCGTAACATATCCATGGTCCATGGTGAAGAAACTCCGTGACATGTCCATGGTCCATGGTGAAAAAGCCCCGTAGCATGTCCACGGCCCATGGTGACGAAACCCCGAAACATGTCAATGGTCCATGGTGAAGAAGCCCCGAAACATGTCAATGGCCCATGGTGAATAAACTCCGTAACATGTCCATGGTCCATGGTGAAGACGCCCCGTAAAATCTCCATGGCCCATGGTGAAGACGCCCCGTAACATGTCCATGGTCCATGGTGAAGACGCCCAGTAACATGTCCATGGTCCATGGTGAAGAAGCCCCGTAAAATGTCCATCGTCCATGGTGAAGAAGCCCCAAAACATGTCCATGGTCCATGGTGAAGAAGCCCCGAAACATGTCCGTGGTCCATGGTGAAGAAGCCCCGAAACATGTCCATGATCCATGGTGAAGAAACTCCGGAACATGTCCATGTCTCATGGTGAAGAAACTTCGAAACATCTCCATGGCCCATGGTGAAGACGCCCAGTAACATGTCCATGGCGAAGACGCCCAGTAACATGTGCATGGTCCATGGTGAAGAAGCCCCGTAAAATGTCCATCGTCCATGGTGAAGAAGCCCCGAATCATGTCCATGGTCCATGGTGAAGAAGCCCCGGAATATGTCCATGTCCCATGGTGAAGAAACTTCGAAACATCTCCATGGCCCATGGTGAAGACACCCCATAACATGTCCATGGTCCATGGTGAAGACGCTCCGTAACATGTCCATGTTCCATGGTGAAGAAACACCGTATCATGTCCATGGCCCATGGTGAAGCTGCCCCGTAACATGTCCATGGTCCATGGTGAAGACGCCCCGTAACATATCCACGGCCCATGGTGACCAAACCCCGAAACATGTCAATGGTCCATGGTGAAGAAGCCCCGAAACATGTCAATGGCCCATGGTGAAGAAACTCCGTAACATGTCCATGGTCCATGGTGAAGAAACTCCGTATCCTGTCCATGGTGCATGGTGAAGACACCCCATAACATGACCATGGCCCATGGTGAAGACGCTCCGCAACATGTCCATGGTCCATGGTGAAGACGCCCAGTAACATGTCCATGGTCGATGGTGAAGAAGCCCCGTAAAATGTCCATCGTCCATGGTGAAGAAGCCCCGAAACATGTCCATGGTCCATTGTGAATAAACTCCCTAACATGTCCATGGTCCATGGTGAAGAAGCCTCGGAACATGTCCATGTCCCATGGTGAAGAAACTTCGAATCATCTCCATGGCCCATGGTGAAGACGCTCCGTACCATGTCAATGTTCCATGGTGAAGACGCCGCGAAACATGTCCCTGATCCATGGTGAAGAAGCCCCGTAAAATGTCCATCGTCCATGGTGAAGAAGCCCCGAAACATGTCCATGGTCCATGGTGAAGCGGCCCCGTAACAAGTCCATGGTCCTTGTTGAAGACGCCCCGTAACATGTCCATGGTCCATGGTGAAGAAGCCCCGAAACATGTCAATGGCCCATGGTGAAGAAACTCCATAACATGTCCATGGTCCATGGTGAAGAAACTCCGTGTCATGTCCTTGGTGCATGGTGAAGACACCCCATAACATGTCCATGGCCCATGGTGAAGACGCCCCGTAACATGTCCATGGTCCATCGTGAAGACGCCCAGTAACATGTCCATGGTCCATGGTGAAGAAGCCCCGTAAAATGTCCATCGTCCATGGTGAAGAAGCCCCGAAACATGTCCATGGTCCATGGTGAAGAAGCCCTGGAACATGTCCATGTCCCATGGTGAAGAAACTTCGAAACATCTCCATGGCCCATGGTGAAGACGCCCCATAACATGTGCATGGTCCATGGTGATGACGCACAGTAACATGTCCATGTTCCATGGTGAAGAAACACCGTATTATGTCCATGGTCCATGGTGAAGACGCCCCGTAAAATGTCCATGGTCCATGGTGAAGAAGCCCCGAAACATGTCCATGATCCATGGTGAAGAAACTCCGTAACATGTCCATGGCCCATGGTGAACAAACTCCGCAACATGTCCATGGCCCATGGTCAAGAAACTCCGTAACATGTCCATGGTCCATGGTGAAGAAGCCGCGAAACATGTCCATGGCCCATTGTGAAGAATCTCCAAAACATGTCCATGGCCCATGGTGAAGCTGCCCCGTAACATGTCCATGGTCCATGGTGAAGACGCCCCGTAACATATCCATGGTCCATGGTGAAGAAACTCCGTAACATGTCCATGGTCCATGGTGAAAAAGCCCCGTAGCATGTCCACGGCCCATGGTGACCAAACCCCGAAACATGTCAATGGTCCATGGTGAAGAAGCCCCGAAACATGTGAATGTCCCATGGTGAAGAAACTCCGTAACATGTCCATGGCCCATGGTCAAGAAACTCCGTAACATGTCCATGGTCCATGGTGAAGAAACTCCGTAACATGTCCATGGTCCATGGTGAAGAAACACCGTATCATGTCCATGGTGCATGGTGAAGACACCCCGAAACATGTCCATGGCCCATGGTCAAGAAACTCCGTCACATGTCCATGGTCCATGGTGAAGAAGCCCCGTAAAATGTCCATCGTCCATGGTGAAGAAGCCCCGAAACATGTCCATGGTCCATTGTGAATAAACTCCCTAACATGTCCATGGTCCATGGTGAAGAAGCCCTGGAACATGTCCATGTCCGATGGTGAAGAAACTTCGAAACATCTCCATGGCCCATGGTGAAGACGCTCCGTATCATGTCCATGTTCCATGGTGAAGACGCCACGAAACATGTCCCTGATCCATGGTGAAGAAGCCCTGCAGCATGTCCATGGTCCATGGTGAAGCGGCCCCGTAACATGTCCAAGGTCCTTGTTGAAGACGCCCCGTAACATGTCCATGGTCCATGGTGAAGAAGCCCCGAAACATGTCAATGGCCCATGGTGAAGAAACTCCATAACATGTCCATGGTCCATGGTGAAGAAACTCCATGTCATGTCCTTGGTGCATGGTGAGGACGCCCCGTAACATGTCCATGGTCCATGGTGAAGAAGCCCCGTAAAATGTCCATCGTCCATGGTGAAGAAGCCCCGAAACATGTCCGTGGTCCATGGTGAAGAAGCCCCGGAACATGTCCATGTCCCATGGTGAAGAAACTTCGAAACATCTCCATGGCCCATGGTGAAGACGCCACATAACATGTCCAGGGTCCATGGTGAAGACGCTTCCTAACATGTGCATTATCCATGGTGATGACGCACCGTAACATGTCCATGTTCCATGGTGAAGAAACACCGTGTCATGTCCATGTTCCATGGTGAAGACGCCCCATAAAATGTCCATGGTCCATGGTGAAGAAGCCCCGAAACATGTTCATGGTCCATGGTGAAGAAGCCCCGAAACATGTCCATGATCCATGGTGAAGAAACTCCGTGACATGTCCATGGCCCATGGTGAACAAACTCCGTAACATGTCCATGGCCCATGGTCAAGAAACTCCGTATCATGTCCATGGTCCATGGTGAAGAAGCCCCGAAACATGTCCATGGTCCATTGTGAATAAACTCCGTATCATGTCCATGGTGCATGGTGAAGACACCCCATAACATGTCCATGGCCCATGGTGAAGACGCTCCGTAACATGTCCATGGTCCATGGTGAAGACGCCCAGTAACATGTCCATGGTCCATGGTGAAGAAGCCCCGTAAAATGTCCATCGTCCATGGTGAAGAAGTGCCGAAACATGTCCATGGTCCATTGTGAATAAACTCCGTATCATGTCCATGGTCCAATATCCATGGTGAAGAAGCCCCGGAACATGTCCATGTCTCATGGTGAAGAAACTTCGAAACATCTCCATGGCCCATGGTGAAGGCGCCCCGTAAAATGTCCATTGTCCATGGCGAAGACGCTCCGTAACATGTCCATTGTCCATGGTGATGACGCACCGTATCATGTCCATGTTCCATGGTGAAGAAACACCGTATCATGTCCATGTTCCATGGTGAAGACGCCCCGTAAAATGTCCATGGTCCATGGTGAAGAAGCCCCGAAACATGTCCGTGGTCCATGGTGAAGAAACTCCGTAACATGTCCAATTTGTCCATGGTCCATGGTGAAGTAGCCCCATAGCATGTCCAGGGCCCATGGTGAACAAACCCCGAAGCTTGTCCAGGGCCCATGGTGAAGAAACTCCGTGACATGTCCATGGTCCATGGTGAAGAAGCCCCAAAACATCTCCATGGCCCATGGTAAGCATGCCCCGTAACATGTCCATGGTCCATGGTGATGAAGCTCCAAAACATCTCCATGGCCCATGGTGAACACGCCCCGTAACATGTCCATGGTCCATGGTGATGAAGCCCCGAAACATGGCCATGGTCCATGGTGAAGAAGCCCCGAAACATGTCCATGATCCGTGGTGAAGAAACTACGTAACATGTACATGGCCCATTGTGAAGAATCTCCAAAACATGTCCATGGCCCATGGTGAAGCTGCCCCGTAACATGTCCATGGTCCATGGTGAAGACAGCCCGTAACATATCCATGGTCCACGGTGAAGAAACTCCGTGACATGTCCATGGTCCATGGTGAAAAAGCCCGGTCGCATGTCCACGGCCCATGGTGACCAAACCCCGAAACATGTCAATGGTCCATGGTGAAGAAGCCCCGAAACATGTCAATGGCCCATGGTGAAGAAACTCCATCACATGTCCATGGTCCATGGTGAAGAAACTCCGTATCATGTCCATGTTCCATGGTGAAGACGCCCCGTAAAATGTCCATGGCCCATGGTGAAGACGCCCCGTAACATGTCCATGGTCCATGGTGAAGACGCCCAGTAACATGTCCATTGTCCATGGTGAAGAAGCCCCGTAAAATGTCCATCGTCCATGGTGAAGAAGCCCCGAAACATGTCCATGGTCCATTGTGAATAAACTCCGTATCATGTCCATGGTCCACTATCCATAGTGAAGAAGCCCCGGAACATGTCCATGTCTCATGGTGAAGAAACTTCGAAACATCTCCATGGCCCATGGTGAAGACGCCCCGTAACATGTCCATGGTCCATGGTGAAGACGCTCCGTAACATGTCCATTGCCCATGGTGATGACGCATCGTAACATGTCCATGTTCCATGGTGAAGACGCCCCGTAAAATGTCCATGGTCCATGGTGAAGAAGCCCCGAAACATGTCCGTGGTCCATGGTGAAGAAGCCCGGAAACATGTCCATGATCCATGGTGAAGAAACTCCGTAACATGTCCATGTCCCATGGTGAAGAAACTCCGTAACATGTCCATGGCCCATGGTCAAGAAACTCCGTAACATGTCCATGGTCCATGGTGAAGAAGCCCCGAAACATGTCCATGGCCCATGGTGAAGAAACTCCATAACATGTCCATGGTCCATGGTGAAGACGCCCAGTAACATCTCCATGGTCCATGGTGAAGAAGCCCCGGAACATGTCCATGTCCCATGGTGAAGAAACTTCGAAACATCTCCATGGCCCATGGTGAAGACGCTCCGTATCATGTCCATGTTCCATGGTGAAGACGCCGCGAAACATGTCCCTGATCCATGGTGAAGAAGCCCTGCAGCATGTCCATGGTCCATGATGAAGCGGCCCCGTAACATGTCCATGGTCCTTGTTGAAGAAGCCCCGAAACATGTCAATGGCCCATGGTGAAGAAACTCCATAACATGTCCATGGTCCATGGTGAAGAAACTCCGTGTCATGTCCTTGGTGCATGGTGAAGACACCCCGTAACATGTCCATGGCCCATGGTGAAGAAGCCGCGTAACATGTCCATGGTCCATGGTGAAGACGCCCAGTAACATGTCCATGGTCCATGGTGAAGAAGCCCTGTAAAATGTCCATCGTCCATGGTGAAGAAGCCCCGAAACATGTCCATGGTCCATGGTGAAGAAGCCCCGGAACATATCCATGTCCCATGGTGAAGAAACTTCGAAACATCTCCATGGCCCATGGTGAAGACGCCCCATAACATGTCCATGGTCCATGGTGAAGACGCTCCGTAACATGTGCATTGTCCATGGTGATGACGCAAAGTAACATGTCCATGTTCCATGGTGAAGAAACACCGTATTATGTCCATGTTCCATGGTGAAGACGCCCCGTAAAATGTCCATGGTCCATGGTGAAGAAGCCCCGAAACATGTTCATGGTCCATGGTGAAGAAGCCCCGAAACATGTCCATGATCCATGGTGAAGAAACTCCGTAACATGTCCATTGCCCATGGTGAACAAACTCCGTAACATGTCCATGGCCCATGGTCAAGAAACTCCGTAACATGTCCATGGTCCATGGTGAAGAAGCTTCGAAACATCTCCATGGCCCATGGTGAAGACGCTCCGTATCATGTCCATGTTCCATGGTGATGACGCACTGTAACATGTCCATGTTCCATGGTGAAGAAACACCGTATCATGTCCATTTTCCATGGTGAAGACGCCCCATAAAATGTCCATGGTCCATGGTGAAGAAGCCCCGAAACATGTTCATGGTCCATGGTGAAGAAGCCCCGAAACATGTCCATTGCCCATGGTGAACAAACTCCGTAACATGTCCATGGCCCATGGTCAAGAAACTCCGTAACATGTCCATGGTCCATGGTGAAGAAGCTTCGAAACATCTCCATGGCCCATGGTGAAGACGCTCCGTATCATGTCCATGTTCCATGGTGATGACGCACTGTAACATGTCCATGTTCCATGGTGAAGAAACACCGTATCATGTCCATTTTCCATGGTGAAGACGCCCCATAAAATGTCCATGGTCCATGGTGAAGAAGCCCCGAAACATGTTCATGGTCCATGGTGAAGAAGCCCCGAAACATGTCCATGATCCATGGTGAACAAACTCCGTAACATGTCCATGGCCCATGGTCAAGAAACTCCGTATCATGTCCATGGCCCATGGTGAAGACGCTCCGTAACATGTCCATGGTCCATGGTGAAGACGCCCAGTAACATGTCCATGGTCCATGGTGAAGAAGCCCCGTAAAATGTCCATCGTCCATGGTGAAGAAGTGCCGAAACATGTCCATGGTCCATTGTGAATAAACTCCGTATCATGTCCATGGTGCAATATCCATGGTGAAGAAGCCCCGGAACATGTCCATGTCTCATGGTGAAGAAACTTCGAAACATCTCCATGGCCCATGGTGAAGGCGCCCCGTAAAATGTCCATTGTCCATGGCGAAGACGCTCCGTAACATGTCCATTGTCCATGGTGATGACGCACCGTAACATGTCCATGTTCCATGGTGAAGAAACACCGTATCATGTCCATGTTCCATGGTGAAGACGCCCCGTAAAATGTCCATGGTCCATGGTGAAGAAGCCCCGAAACATGTCCGTGGTCCATGGTGAAGAAACTCCGTAACATGTCCAATTTGTCCATGGTCCATGGTGAAGTAGCCCCATAGCATGTCCAGGGCCCATGGTGAACAAACCCCGAAACTTGTCCAGGGCCCATGGTGAAGAAACTCCATGACATGTCCATGGTCCATGGTGAAGAAGCCCCAAAACATCTCCATGGCCCATGGTAAGCATGCCCAGTAACATGTCCATGGTCCATGGTGATGAAGCTCCAAAACATCTCCATGGCCCATGGTGAACACGCCCCGTAACATGTCCATGGTCCATGGTGATGAAGCCCCGAAACATGGCCATGGTCCATGGTGAAGAAGCCCCGAAACATGTCCATGATCCGTGGTGAAGAAACTACGTAACATGTACATGGCCCATTGTGAAGAATCTCCAAAACATGTCCATGGCCCATGGTGAAGCTGCCCCGTAACATGTCCATGGTCCATGGTGAATACAGCCCGTAACATATCCATGGTCCACGGTGAAGAAACTCCGTGACATGTCCATGGTCCATGGTGAAAAAGCCCCGTCGCATGTCCACGGCCCATGGTGACCAAACCCCGAAACATGTCAATGGTCCATGGTGAAGAAGCCCCGAAACATGTCAATGGCCCATGGTGAAGAAACTCCGTCACATGTCCATGGTCCATGGTGAAGAAACTCCGTATCATGTCCATGTTCCATGGTGAAGACGCCCCGTAAAATGTCCATGGCCCATGGTGAAGACGCCCCGTAACATGTCCATGGTCCATGGTGAAGACGCCCAGTAACATGTCCATTGTCCATGGTGAAGAAGCCCCGTAAAATGTCCATCGTCCATGGTGAAGAAGCCCCGAAACATGTCCATGGTCCATTGTGAATAAACTCCGTATCATGTCCATGGTCCACTATCCATAGTGAAGAAGCCCCGGAACATGTCCATGTCTCATGGTGAAGAAACTTCGAAACATCTCCATGGCCCATGGTGAAGACGCCCCGTAACATGTCCATGGTCCATGGTGAAGACGCTCCGTAACATGTCCATTGCCCATGGTGATGACGCATCGTAACATGTCCATGTTCCATGGTGAAGACGCCCCGTAAAATGTCCATGGTCCATGGTGAAGAAGCCCCGAAACATGTCCGTGGTCCATGGTGAAGAAGCCCGGAAACATGTCCATGATCCATGGTGAAGAAACTCCGTAACATGTCCATGTCCCATGGTGAAGAAACTCCGTAACATGTCCATGGCCCATGGTCAAGAAACTCCGTAACATGTCCATGGTCCATGGTGAAGAAGCCCCGAAACATGTCCATGGCCCATGGTGAAGAAACTCCATAACATGTCCATGGTCCATGGTGAAGACGCCCAGTAACATCTCCATGGTCCATGGTGAAGAAGCCCCGGAACATGTCCATGTCCCATGGTGAAGAAACTTCGAAACATCTCCATGGCCCATGGTGAAGACGCTCCGTATCATGTCCATGTTCCATGGTGAAGACGCCGCGAAACATGTCCCTGATCCATGGTGAAGAAGCCCTGCAGCATGTCCATGGTCCATGGTGAAGCGGCCCCGTAACATGTCCATGGTCCTTGTTGAAGGCGCCCCGTAACATGTCCATGGTCCATGGTGAAGAAGCCCCGAAACATGTCAATGGCCCATGGTGAAGAAACTCCGTGTCATGTCCTTGGTGCATGGTGAAGACACCCCGTAACATGTCCATGGCCCATGGTGAAGACGCCCCGTAACATGTCCATGGTCCATGGTGAAGACGCCCAGTAACATGTCCATGGTCCATGGTGAAGAAGCCCTGTAAAATGTCCATCGTCCATGGTGAAGAAGCCCCGAAACATGTCCATGGTCCATGGTGAAGAAGCCCCGGAACATATCCATGGTCCATGGTGAAGACGCTCCGTAACATGTGCATTGTCCATGGTGATGACGCAAAGTAACATGTCCATGTTCCATGGTGAAGAAACACCGTATTATGTCCATGTTCCATGGTGAAGACGCCCCATAACATGTCCATGGCCCATGGTGAAGACGCTCCGTAACATGTCCATGGTCCATGGTGAAGACGCCCAGTAACATGTCCATGGTCGATGGTGAAGAAGCCCCGTAAAATGTCCATCGTCCATGGTGAAGAAGTCCCAAAACATGTCCATGGTCCATTGTGAATAAACTCCGTATCATGTCCATGGTCCAATATCCATGGTGAAGAAGCCCCGGAACATGTCCATGTCTCATGGTGAAGAAACTTCTAAACATCTCCATGGCCCATGGTGCAGACGCCCCGTAACATGTCCATGTTCCATGGTGAAGACGCCGCGAAACATGTCCCTGATCCATGGTGAAGAAGCCCTGCAGCATGTCCATGGTCCATGGTGAAGCGGCCCCGTAACATGTCCATGGTCCTTGTTGAAGACGCCCCGTAACATGTCCATGGTCCATGGTGAAGAAGCCCCGAAACATGTCCGTGGTCCATGGTGAAGAATCCCCAAAACATGTCCATGATCCATGGTGAAGAAACTCCGTAACATGTCCATGTCCCATGGTGAAGAAACTCCGAAACATGTCCATGGCCCATGGTCAAGAAACTCCGTAACATGTCCATGGTCCATGGTGAAGAAGCCCCGGAACATGTCCATGTCCCATGGTGAAGAAACTTCGAAACATCTCCATGGCCCATGGTGAAGACGCCACATAACATGTCCAGGGTCCATGGTGAAGACGCTTCCTAACATGTGCATTATCCATGGTGATGACGCACCGTAACATGTCCATGTTCCATGGTGAAGAAACACCGTATCATGTCCATGTTCCATGGTGAAGACGCCCCATAAAATGTCCATGGTCCATGGTGAAGAAGCCCCGAAACATGTTCATGGTCCATGGTGAAGAAGCCCCGAAACATGTACATGATCCATGGTGAAGAAACTCCGTGACATGTCCATGGCCCATGGTGAACAAACTCCGTAACATGTCCATGGCCCATGGTCAAGAAACTCCGTATCATGTCCATGGTCCATGGTGAAGAAGCCCCGAAACATGTCCATGGTCCATTGTGAATAAACTCCGTATCATGTCCATGGTGCATGGTGAAGACACCCCATAACATGTCCATGGCCCATGGTGAAGACGCTCCGTAACATGTCCATGGTCCATGGTGAAGACGCCCAGTAACATGTCCATGGTCCATGGTGAAGAAGCCCCGTAAAATGTCCATCGTCCATGGTGAAGAAGTGCCGAAACATGTCCATGGTCCATTGTGAATAAACTCCGTATCATGTCCATGGTCCAATATCCATGGTGAAGAAGCCCCGGAACATGTCCATGTCTCATGGTGAAGAAACTTCGAAACATCTCCATGGCCCATGGTGAAGGCGCCCCGTAAAATGTCCATTGTCCATGGCGAAGATGCTCCGTAACATGTCCATTGTCCATGGTGATGACCCACCGTATCATGTCCATGTTCCATGGTGAAGAAACACCGTATCATGTCCATGTTCCATGGTGAAGACGCCCCGTAAAATGTCCATGGTCCATGGTGAAGAAGCCCCGAAACATGTCCGTGGTCCATGCTGAAGAAACTCCGTAACATGTCCAATTTGTCCATGGTCCATGGTGAAGTAGCCCCATAGCATGTCCAGGGCCCATGGTGAACAAACCCCGAAGCTTGTCCAGGGCCCATGGTGAAGAAACTCCGTGACATGTCCATGGTCCATGGTCCATGGTGAAGAAGCCCCAAAACATCTCCATGGCCCATGGTAAGCATGCCCCGTAACATGTCCATGGTCCATGGTGATGAAGCTCCAAAACATCTCCATGGCCCATGGTGAACACGCCCCGTAACATGTCCATGGTCCATGGTGATGAAGCCCCGAAACATGGCCATGGTCCATGGTGAAGAAGCCCCGAAACATGTCCATGATCCGTGGTGAAGAAACTACGTAACATGTACATGGCCCATTGTGAAGAATCTCCAAAACATGTCCATGGCCCATGGTGAAGCTGCCCCGTAACATGTCCATGGTCCATGGTGAAGACAGCCCGTAACATATCCATGGTCCACGGTGAAGAAACTCCGTGACATGTCCATGGTCCATGGTGAAAAAGCCCCGTCGCATGTCCACGGCCCATGGTGACCAAACCCCGAAACATGTCAATGGTCCATGGTGAAGAAGCCCCGAAACATGTCAATGGCCCATGGTGAAGAAACTCCATCACATGTCCATGGTCCATGGTGAAGAAACTCCGTATCATGTCCATGTTCCATGGTGAAGACGCCCCGTAAAATGTCCATGGCCCATGGTGAAGACGCCCCGTAACATGTCCATCGTCCATGGTGAAGAAGCCCCGAAACATGTCCATGGTCCATTGTGAATAAACTCCGTATCATGTCCATGGTCCACTATCCATAGTGAAGAAGCCCCGGAACATGTCCATGTCTCATGGTGAAGAAACTTCGAAACATCTCCATGGCCCATGGTGAAGACGCCCCGTAACATGTCCATGGTCCATGGTGAAGACGCTCCGTAACATGTCCATTGCCCATGGTGATGACGCATCGTAACATGTCCATGTTCCATGGTGAAGACGCCCCGTAAAATGTCCATGGTCCATGGTGAAGAAGCCCCGAAACATGTCCGTGGTCCATGGTGAAGAAGCCCGGAAACATGTCCATGATCCATGGTGAAGAAACTCCGTAACATGTCCATGTCCCATGGTGAAGAAACTCCGTAACATGTCCATGGCCCATGATCAAGAAACTCCGTAACATGTCCATGGCCCATGGTGAAGAAACTCCATAACATGTCCATGGTCCATGGTGAAGACGCCCAGTAACATCTCCATGGTCCATGGTGAAGAAGCCCCGGAACATGTCCATGTCCCATGGTGAAGAAACTTCGAAACATCTCCATGGCCCATGGTGAAGACGCTCCGTATCATGTCCATGTTCCATGGTGAAGACGCCGCGAAACATGTCCCTGATCCATGGTGAAGAAGCCCTGCAGCATGTCCATGGTCCATGGTGAAGCGGCCCTGTAACATGTCCATGGTCCTTGTTGAAGAAGCCCCGAAACATGTCAATGGCCCATGGTGAAGAAACTCCATAACATGTCCATGGTCCATGGTGAAGAAACTCCGTGTCATGTCCTTGGTGCATGGTGAAGACACCCCGTAACATGTCCATGGCCCATGGTGAAGACGCCCCGTAACATGTCCATGGTCCATGGTCCATGGTGAAGACGCCCAGTAACATGTCCATGGTCCATGGTGAAGAAGCCCTGTAAAATGTCCATCGTCCATGGTGAAGAAGCCCCGAAACATGTACATGGTCCATGGTGAAGAAGCCCCGGAACATATCCATGTCCCATGGTGAAGAAACTTCGAAACATCTCCATGGCCCATGGTGAAGACGCCCCATAACATGTCCATGGTCCATGGTGAAGACGCTCCGTAACATGTGCATTGTCCATGGTGATGACGCAAAGTAACATGTCCATGTTCCATGGTGAAGAAACACCGTATTATGTCCATGTTCCATGGTGAAGACGCCCCGTAAAATGTCCATGGTCCATGGTGAAGAAGCCCCGAAACATGTTCATGGTCCATGGTGAAGAAGCCCCGAAACATGTCCATGATCCATGGTGAAGAAACTCCGTAACATGTCCATTGCCCATGGTGAACAAACTCCGTAACATGTCCATGGCCCATGGTCAAGAAACTCCGTAACATGTCCATGGTCCATGGTGAAGAAGCCCCGAAACATGTCCGTGGCCCATTGTGAAGAATCTCCAAAACATGTCCATGGCCCATGGTGAAGCTGCCCCGTAACATGTCCATGGTCCATGGTGAAGACGCCCAGTAACATATCCATGGTCCATGGTGAAGAAACTCCGTAACATGTCCATGGTCCATGGTGAAAAAGCCCCGTAGCATGTCCACGGCCCATGGTGACCAAACCCCGAAACATGTCAATGGTCCATGGTGAGGAAGCCCCGAAACATGTCAATGGCCCATGGTGAAGAAACTCCGTAACATGTCCATGGTCCATGGTGAAGAAACTCCGTATCATGTCCATGGTGCATGGTGAAGACACCCCATAACATGTCCATGGCCCATGGTGAAGACGCTCCGTAACATGTCCATGGTCCATGGTGAAGACGCCCAGTAACATGTCCATGGTCGATTGTGAAGAAGCCCCGTAAAATGTCCATCGTCCATGGTGAAGAAGTCCCAAAACATGTCCATGGTCCATTGTGAATAAACTCCGTATCATCTCCATGGTCCAATATCCATGGTGAAGAAGCCCCGGAACATGTCCATGTCTCATGGTGAAGAAACTTCTAAACATCTCCATGGCGAAGACGCCCCGTAACATGTCCATGGTCCATGGGGAAGACGCTCCGTAACATGTCCATTGTCCATGGTGATGACGCACCGTAACATGCCCGTGGTCCATGGTGAAGAATACCCAAAACATGTCCATGATCCATGGTGAAGAAACTCCGTAACATGTCCATGTCCCATGGTGAAGAAACTCCGAAACATGTCCATGGCCCATGGTCAAGAAACTCCGTAACATGTCCATGGTCCATGGTGAAGAAACTCCGTCACATGTCCATGGTCCATGGTGAAGAAGCCCCGGAACATGTCCATGTCCCATGGTGAAGAAACTTCGAAACATCTCCATGGCCCATGGTGAAGACGCTCCGTATCATGTCCATGTTCCATGGTGATGACGCACTGTAACATGTCCATGTTCCATGGTGAAGAAACACCGTATCATGTCCATTTTCCATGGTGAAGACGCCCCATAAAATGTCCATGGTCCATGGTGAAGAAGCCCCGAAACATGTTCATGGTCCATGGTGAAGAAGCCCCGAAACATGTCCATGATCCATGGTGAAGAAACTCCGTGACATGTCCATGGCCCATGGTGAACAAACTCCGTAACATGTCCATGGCCCATGGTCAAGAAACTCCGTATCATGTCCATGGTCCATGGTGAAGAAGCCCCGAAACATGTCCATGCTCCATTGTGAATAAACTCCGTATCATGTCCATGGTGCATGGTGAAGACACCCCATAACATGTCCATGGCCCATGGTGAAGACGCTCCGTAACATGTCCATGGTCCATGGTGAAGACGCCCAGTAACATGTCCATGGTCCATGGTGAAGAAGCCCCGTAAAATGTCCATCGTCCATGGTGAAGAAGTGCCGAAACATGTCCATGGTCCATTGTGAATAAACTCCGTATCATGTCCATGGTCCAATATCCATGGTGAAGAAGCCCCGGAACATGTCCATGTCTCATGGTGAAGAAACTTCGAAACATCTCCATGGCCCATGGTGAAGGCGCCCCGTAAAATGTCCATTGTCCATGGCGAAGACGCTCCGTAACATGTCCATTGTCCATGGTGATGACGCACCGTAACATGTCCATGTTCCATGGTGAAGAAACACCGTATCATGTCCATGTTCCATGGTGAAGACGCCCCGTAAAATGTCCATGGTCCATGGTGAAGAAGCCCCGAAACATGTCCGTGGTCCATGGTGAAGAAACTCCGTAACATGTCCAATTTGTCCATGGTCCATGGTGAAGTAGCCCCATAGCATGTCCAGGGCCCATGGTGAACAAACCCCGAAACTTGTCCAGGGCCCATGGTGAAGAAACTCCGTGACATGTCCATGGTCCATGGTGAAGAAGCCCCAAAACATCTCCATGGCCCATGGTAAGCATGCCCCGTAACATGTCCATGGTCCATGGTGATGAAGCTCCAAAACATCTCCATGGCCCATGGTGAACACGCCCCGTAACATGTCCATGGTCCATGGTGATGAAGCCCCGAAACATGGCCATGGTCCATGGTGAAGAAGCCCCGAAACATGTCCATGATCCGTGGTGAAGAAACTACGTAACATGTACATGGCCCATTGTGAAGAATCTCCAAAAGATGTCCATGGCCCATGGTGAAGCTGCCCCGTAACATGTCCATGGTCCATGGTGAATACAGCCCGTAACATATCCATGGTCCACGGTGAAGAAACTCCGTGACATGTCCATGGTCCATGGTGAAAAAGCCCCGTCGCATGTCCACGGCCCATGGTGACCAAACCCCGAAACATGTCAATGGTCCATGGTGAAGAAGCCCCGAAACATGTCAATGGCCCATGGTGAAGAAACTCCGTCACATGTCCATGGTCCATGGTGAAGAAACTCCGTATCATGTCCATGTTCCATGGTGAAGACGCCCCGTAAAATGTCCATGGCCCATGGTGAAGACGCCCCGTAACATGTCCATGGTCCATGGTGAAGACGCCCAGTAACATGTCCATTGTCCATGGTGAAGAAGCCCCGTAAAATGTCCATCGTCCATGGTGAAGAAGCCCCGAAACATGTCCATGGTCCATTGTGAATAAACTCCGTATCATGTCCATGGTCCACTATCCATAGTGAAGAAGCCCCGGAACATGTCCATGTCTCATGGTGAAGAAACTTCGAAACATCTCCATGGCCCATGGTGAAGACGCCCCGTAACATGTCCATGGTCCATGGTGAAGACGCTCCGTAACATGTCCATTGCCCATGGTGATGACGCATCGTAACATGTCCATGTTCCATGGTGAAGACGCCCCGTAAAATGTCCATGGTCCATGGTGAAGAAGCCCCGAAACATGTCCGTGGTCCATGGTGAAGAAGCCCGGAAACATGTCCATGATCCATGGTGAAGAAACTCCGTAACATGTCCATGTCCCATGGAGAAGAAACTCCGTAACATGTCCATGGCCCATGGTCAAGAAACTCCGTAACATGTCCATGGTCCATGGTGAAGAAGCCCCGAAACATGTCCATGGCCCATGGTGAAGAAACTCCATAACATGTCCATGGTCCATGGTGAAGACGCCCAGTAACATCTCCATGGTCCATGGTGAAGAAGCCCCGGAACATGTCCATGTCCCATGGTGAAGAAACTTCGAAACATCTCCATGGCCCATGGTGAAGACGCTCCGTATCATCTCCATGTTCCATGGTGAAGACGCCGCGAAACATGTCCCTGATCCATGGTGAAGAAGCCCTGCAGCATGTCCATGGTCCATGGTGAAGCGGCCCCGTAACATGTCCATGGTCCTTGTTGAAGGCGCCCCGTAACATGTCCATGGTCCATGGTGAAGAAGCCCCGAAACATGTCAATGGCCCATGGTGAAGAAACTCCGTGTCATGTCCTTGGTGCATGGTGAAGACACCCCGTAACATGTCCATGGCCCATGGTGAAGACGCCCCGTAACATGTCCATGGTCCATGGTCCATGGTGAAGACGCCCAGTAACATGTCCATGGTCCATGGTGAAGAAGCCCTGTAAAATGTCCATCGTCCATGGTGAAGAAGCCCCGAAACATGTCCATGGTCCATGGTGAAGAAGCCCCGGAACATATCCATGTCCCATGGTGAAGAAACTTCGAAACATCTCCATGGCCCATGGTGAAGACGCCCCATAACATGTCCATGGTCCATGGTGAAGACGCTCCGTAACATGTGCATTGTCCATGGTGATGACGCAAAGTAACATGTCCATGTTCCATGGTGAAGTAACACCGTATCATGTCCATGTTCCATGGTGAAGACGCCCCATAACATGTCCATGGCCCATGGTGAAGACGCTCCGTAACATGTCCATGGTCCATGGTGAAGACGCCCAGTAACATGTCCATGGTCGATGGTGAAGAAGCCCCGTAAAATGTCCATCGTCCATGGTGAAGAAGTCCCAAAACATGTCCATTGTGAATAAACTCCGTATCATGTCCATGGTCCAATATCCATGGTGAAGAAGCCCCGGAACATGTCCATGTCTCATGGTGAAGAAACTTCTAAACATCTCCATGGCCCATGGTGAATACGCCCCGTAACATGTCCATGGTCCATGGGGAAGACGCTCCGTAACATGTCCATTGTCCATGGTGATGACGCACCGTAACATGTCCGTGGTCCATGGTGAAGAATCCCCAAAACATGTCCATGATCCATGGTGAAGAAACTCCGTAACATGTCCATGTCCCATGGTGAAGAAACTCCGAAACATGTCCATGGCCCATGGTCAAGAAACTCCGTAACATGTCCATGGTCCATGGTGAAGAAACTCCGTAACATGTCCATGGTCCATGGTGAAGAAACCTCCGTAACATGTCCATGGTCCATGGTGAAGAAACTCCGTAACATGTCCATGGCCCATGGTGAAGACGCTCAGTATCATGTCCATGTTCCATGGTGAAGACGCCGCGAAACATGTCCCTGATCCATGGTGAAGAAGCCCTGCAGCATGTCCATGGTCCATGGTGAAGCGGCCCCGTAACATGTCCATGGTCCTTGTTGAAGACGCCCGTAACATGTCCATGGTCCATGGTGAAGAAGCCCCGAAACATGTCAATGGCCCATGGTGAAGAAACTCCATCACATGTCCATGGTCCATGGTGAAGAAACTCCGTGTCATGTCCTTGGTGCATGGTGAAGACACCCCGTAACATCTCCATGGTCCATGGTGAAGACGCCCAGTAACATGTCCATGGTCCATGGTGAAGAAGCCCCGTAAAATGTCCATCGTCCATTGTGAAGAAGCCCCGGAACATGTCCATGTCTCATGGTGAAGAAACTTCGAAACATCTCCATGGCCCATGGTGAAGACGCCCCGTAACATGTCCATGGTCCATGGGGAAGACGCTCCGTAACATGTCCATTGTCCATGGTGATGACGCACCGTAGCATGTCCGTGGTCCATGGTGAAGAATCCCCAAAACATGTCCATGATCCATGGTGAAGAAACTCCGTAACATGTCCATGTCCCATGGTGAAGAAACTCCGAAACATGTCCATGGCCCATGGTCAAGAAACTCCGTAACATGTCCATGTCCCATGGTGAAGAAACTTCGAAACATCTCCATGGCCCATGGTGAAGACGCTCCGTATCATGTCCATGTTCCATGGTGATGACGCACCGTAACATGTCCATGTTCCATGGTGAAGAAACACCGTATCATGTCCATTTTCCATGGTGAAGACGCCCCATAAAATGTCCATGGTCCATGGTGAAGAAGCCCCGAAACATGTTCATGGTCCATGGTGAAGAAGCCCCGAAACATGTCCATGATCCATGGTGAAGAAACTCCGTGACATGTCCATGGCCCATGGTGAACAAACTCCGTAACATGTCCATGGCCCATGGTCAAGAAACTCCGTATCATGTCCATGGTCCATGGTGAAGAAGCCCCGAAACATGTCCATGGTCCATTGTGAATAAACTCCGTATCATGTCCATGGTGCATGGTGAAGACACCCCATAACATGTCCATGGCCCATGGTGAAGACGCTCCGTAACATGTCCATGGCCCATGGTGAAGACGCTCCGTAACATGTCCATGGTCCATGGTGAAGACGCCCAGTAACATGTCCATGGTCCATGGTGAAGAAGCCCCGTAAAATGTCCATCGTCCATGGTGAAGTGCCGAAACATGTCCATGGTCCATTGTGAATAAACTCCGTATCATGTCCATGGTCCAATATCCATGCTGAAGAAGCCCCGGAACATGTCCATGTCTCATGGTGAAGAAACTTCGAAACATCTCCATGGCCCATGGTGAAGGCGCCCCGTAAAATGTCCATTGTCCATGGCGAAGACGCTCCGTAACATGTCCATTGTCCATGGTGACGACGCACCGTAACATGTCCATGTTCCATGGTGAAGAAACACCGTATCATGTCCATGTTCCATGGTGAAGACGCCCCGTAAAATGTCCATGGTCCATGGTGAAGAAGCCCCGAAACATGTCCGTGGTCCATGGTGAAGAAACTCCGTAACATGTCCAATTTGTCCATGGTCCATGGTGAAGTAGCCCCATAGCATGTCCAGGGCCCATGGTGAACAAACCCCGAAGCTTGTCCAGGGCCCATGGTGAAGAAACTCCGTGACATGTCCATGGTCCATGGTGAAGAAGCCCCAAAACATCTCCATGGCCCATGGTAAGCATGCCCCGTAACATGTCCATGGTCCATGGTGATGAAGCTCCAAAACATCTCCATGGCCCATGGTGAACACGCCCCGTAACATGTCCATGGTCCATGGTGATGAAGCCCCGAAACATGGCCATGGTCCATGGTGAAGAAGCCCCGAAACATGTCCATGATCCGTGGTGAAGAAACTACGTAACATGTACATGGCCCATTGTGAAGAATCTCCAAAACATGTCCATGGCCCATGGTGAAGCTGCCCCGTAACATGTCCATGGTCCATGGTGAAGACAGCCCGTAACATATCCATGGTCCACGGTGAAGAAACTCCGTGACATGTCCATGGTCCATGGTGAAAAAGCCCCGTCGCATGTCCACGGCCCATGGTGACCAAACCCCGAAACATGTCAATGGTCCATGGTGAAGAAGCCCCGAAACATGTCAATGGCCCATGGTGAAGAAACTCCGTCACATGTCCATGGTCCATGGTGAAGAAACTCCGTATCATGTCCATGTTCCATGGTGAAGACGCCCCGTAAAATGTCCATGGCCCATGGTGAAGACGCCCCGTAACATGTCCATGGTCCATGGTGAAGACGCCCAGTAACATGTCCATTGTCCATGGTGAAGAAGCCCCGTAAAATGTCCATCGTCCATGGTGAAGAAGCCCCGGAACATGTCCATGTCTCATGGTGAAGAAACTTCGAAACATCTCCATGGCCCATGGTGAAGACGCCCCGTAACATGTCCATGGTCCATGGTGAAGACGCTCCGTAACATGTCCATTGCCCATGGTGATGACGCATCGTAACATGTCCATGTTCCATGGTGAAGACGCCCCGTAAAATGTCCATGGTCCATGGTGAAGAAGCCCCGAAACATGTCCGTGGTCCATGGTGAAGAAGCCCGGAAACATGTCCATGTTCCATGGTGAAGACGCCCCGTAAAATGTCCATGGTCCATGGTGAAGAAGCCCCGAAACATGTCCGTGGTCCATGGTGAAGAAGCCCGGAAACATGTCCATGATCCATGGTGAAGAAACTCCGTAACATGTCCATGTCCCATGGTGAAGAAACTCCGTAACATGTCCATGGCCCATGGTCAAGAAACTCCGTAACATGTCCATGGTCCATGGTGAAGAAGCCCCGAAACATGTCCACGGCCCATGGTGAAGAAACTCCATAACATGTCCATGGTCCATGGTGAAGACGCCCAGTAACATCTCCATGGTCCATGGTGAAGAAGCCCCAGAACATGTCCATGTCCCATGGTGAAGAAACTTCGAAACATCTCCATGGCCCATGGTGAAGACGCTCCGTATCATGTCCATGTTCCATGGTGAAGACGCCGCGAAACATGTCCCTGATCCATGGTGAAGAAGCCCTGCAGCATGTCCATGGTCCATGGTGAAGCGGCCCCGTAACATGTCCATGGTCCTTGTTGAAGGCGCCCCGTAACATGTCCATGGTCCATGGTGAAGAAGCCCCGAAACATGTCAATGGCCCATGGTGAAGAAACTCCGTGTCATGTCCTTGGTGCATGGTGAAGACACCCCGTAACATGTCCATGGCCCATGGTGAAGACGCCCCGTAACATGTCCATGGTCCATGGTGAAGACGCCCAGTAACATGTCCATGGTCCATGGTGAAGAAGCCCTGTAAAATGTCCATCGTCCATGGTGAAGAAGCCCCGAAACATGTCCATGGTCCATGGTGAAGAAGCCCCGGAACATATCCATGTCCCATGGTGAAGAAACTTCAAAACATCTCCATGGCCCATGGTGAAGACGCCCCATAACATGTCCATGGTCCATGGTGAAGACGCTCCGTAACATGTGCATTGTCCATGGTGATGACGCAAAGTAACATGTCCATGTTCCATGGTGAAGAAACACCGTATTATATCCATGTTCCATGGTGAAGACGCCCCATAACATGTCCATGGCCCATGGTGAAGACGCTCCGTAACATGTCCATGGTCCATGGTGAAGACGCCCAGTAACATGTCCATGGTCGATGGTGAAGAAGCCCCGTAAAATGTCCATCGTCCATGGTGAAGAAGTCCCAAAACATGTCCATGGTCCATTGTGAATAAACTCCGTATCATGTCCATGGTCCAATATCCATGGTGAAGAAGCCCCGTAACATGTCCATGTCTCATGGTGAAGAAACTTCTAAACATCTCCATGGCCCATGGTGAAGACGCCCCGTAACATGTCCATGGTCCATGGGGAAGACGCTCCGTAACATGTCCATTGTCCATGGTGATGACGCACCGTAACATGTCCGTGGTCCATGGTGAAGAATCCCCAAAACATGTCCATGATCCATGGTGAAGAAACTCCGTAACATGTCCATGTCCCATGGTGAAGAAACTCCGAAACATGTCCATGGCCCATGGTCAAGAAACTCCGTAACATGTCCATGGTCCATGGTGAAGAAACTCCGTAACATGTCCATGGTCCATGGTGAAGAAGCCCCGGAACATGTCCATGTCCCATGGTGAAGAAACTTCGAAACATCTCCATGGCCCATGGTGAAGACGCTCCGTATCATGTCCATGTTCCATGGTGAAGACGCCGCGAAACATGTCCCTGATCCATGGTGAAGAAGCCCTGCAGCATGTCCATGGTCCATGGTGAAGCGGCCCCGTAACATGTCCATGGTCCTTGTTGAAGACGCCCCGTAACATGTCCATGGTCCATGGTGAAGAAGCCCCGAAACATGTCAATGGCCCATGGTGAAGAAACTCCATCACATGTCCATGGTCCATGGTGAAGAAACTCCGTGTCATGTCCTTGGTGCATGGTGAAGACACCCCGTAACATGTCCATGGCCCATGGTGAAGACGCCCCGTAACATCTCCATGGTCCATGGTGAAGACGCCCAGTAACATGTCCATGGTCCATGGTGAAGAAGCCCCGTAAAATGTCCATCGTCCATTGTGAAGAAGCCCCGGAACATGTCCATGTCTCATGGTGAAGAAACTTCGAAACATCTCCATGGCCCATGGTGAAGACGCCCCGTAACATGTCCATGGTCCATGGGGAAGACGCTCCGTAACATGTCCATTGTCCATGGTGATGATGCACCGTAACATGTCCGTGGTCCATGGTGAAGAATCCCCAAAACATGTCCATGATCCATGGTGAAGAAACTCCGTAACATGTCCATGTCCCATGGTGAAGAAACTCCGAAACATGTCCATGGCCCATGGTCAAGAAACTCCGTAACATGTCCATGGTCCATGGTGAAGAAGCCCCGGAACATGTCCATGGTCCAATATCCATGGTGAAGAAGCCCCGGAACATGTCCATGTCTCATGGTGAAGAAACTTCGAAACATCTCCATGACCCATGGTGAAGGCGCCCCGTAAAATGTCCATTGTCCATGGCGAAGACGCTCCGTAACATGTCCCTTGTCCATGGTGACGACGCACCGTAACATGTCCATGTTCCATGGTGAAGAAACACCGTATCATGTCCATGTTCCATGGTGAAGACGCCCCGTAAAATGTCCATGGTCCATGGTGAAGAAGCCCCGAAACATGTCCGTGGTCCATGGTGAAGAAACTCCGTAACATGTCCAATTTGTCCATGGTCCATGGTGAAGTAGCCCCATAGCATGTCCAGGGCCCATGGTGAACAAACCCCGAAGCTTGTCCAGGGCCCATGGTGAAGAAACTCCGTGACATGTCCATGGTCCATGGTGAAGAAGCCCCAAAACATCTCCATGGCCCATGGTAAGCATGCCCCGTAACATGTCCATGGTCCATGGTGATGAAGCTCCAAAACATCTCCATGGCCCATGGTGAACACGCCCCGTAACATGTCCATGGTCCATGGTGATGAAGCCCCGAAACATGGCCATGGTCCATGGTGAAGAAGCCCCGAAACATGTCCATGATCCGTGGTGAAGAAACTACGTAACATGTACATGGCCCATTGTGAAGAATCTCCAAAACATGTCCATGGCCCATGGTGAAGCTGCCCCGTAACATGTCCATGGTCCATGGTGAAGACAGCCCGTAACATATCCATGGTCCACGGTGAAGAAACTCCGTGACATGTCCATGGTCCATGGTGAAAAAGCCCCGTCGCATGTCCACGGCCCATGGTGACCAAACCCCGAAACATGTCAATGGTCCATGGTGAAGAAGCCCCGAAACATGTCAATGGCCCATGGTGAAGAAACTCCGTCACATGTCCATGGTCCATGGTGAAGAAACTCCGTATCATGTCCATGTTCCATGGTGAAGACGCCCCGTAAAATGTCCATGGCCCATGGTGAAGACGCCCCGTAACATGTCCATGGTCCATGGTGAAGACGCCCAGTAACATGTCCATTGTCCATGGTGAAGAAGCCCCGTAAAATGTCCATCGTCCATGGTGAAGAAGCCCCGAAACATGTCCATGGTCCATTGTGAATAAACTCCGTATCATGTCCATGGTCCACTATCCATAGTGAAGAAGCCCCGGAACATGTCCATGTCTCATGGTGAAGAAACTTCGAAACATCTCCATGGCCCATGGTGAAGACGCCCCGTAACATGTCCATGGTCCATGGTGAAGACGCTCCGTAACATGTCCATTGCCCATGGTGATGACGCATCGTAACATGTCCATGTTCCATGGTGAAGACGCCCCGTAAAATGTCCATGGTCCATGGTGAAGAAGCCCCGAAACATGTCCGTGGTCCATGGTGAAGAAGCCCGGAAACATGTCCATGATCCATGGTGAAGAAACTCCGTAACATGTCCATGTCCCATGGTGAAGAAACTCCGTAACATGTCCATGGCCCATGGTCAAGAAACTCCGTAACATGTCCATGGTCCATGGTGAAGAAGCCCCGAAACATGTCCATGGCCCATGGTGAAGAAACTCCATAACATGTCCATGGTCCATGGTGAAGACGCCCAGTAACATCTCCATGGTCCATGGTGAAGAAGCCCCAGAACATGTCCATGTCCCATGGTGAAGAAACTTCGAAACATCTCCATGGCCCATGGTGAAGACGCTCCGTATCATGTCCATGTTCCATGGTGAAGACGCCGCGAAACATGTCCCTGATCCATGGTGAAGAAGCCCTGCAGCATGTCCATGGTCCATGGTGAAGCGGCCCCGTAACATGTCCATGGTCCTTGTTGAAGGCGCCCCGTAACATGTCCATGGTCCATGGTGAAGAAGCCCCGAAACATGTCAATGGCCCATGGTGAAGAAACTCCGTGTCATGTCCTTGGTGCATGGTGAAGACACCCCGTAACATGTCCATGGCCCATGGTGAAGACGCCCCGTAACATGTCCATGGTCCATGGTGAAGACGCCCAGTAACATGTCCATGGTCCATGGTGAAGACGCCCAGTAACATGTCCATGGTCGATGGTGAAGAAGCCCCATAACATGTCCATGGTCCATGGTGAAGACGCCCCGTAACATGTGCATTGTCCATGGTGATGACGCAAAGTAACATGTCCATGTTCCATGGTGAAGAAACACCGTATTATGTCCATGTTCCATGGTGAAGACGCCCCATAACATGTCCATGGCCCATGGTGAAGACGCTCCGTAACATGTCCATGGTCCATGGTGAAGACGCCCAGTAACATGTCCATGGTCGATGGTGAAGAAGCCCCGTAAAATGTCCATCGTCCATGGTGAAGAAGTCCCAAAACATGTCCATGGTCCATTGTGAATAAACTCCGTATCATGTCCATGGTCCAATATCCATGGTGAAGAAGCCCCGGAACATGTCCATGTCTCATGGTGAAGAAACTTCTAAACATCTCCATGGCCCATGGTGAAGACGCCCCGTAACATGTCCATGGTCCATGGGGAAGACGCTCCGTAACATGTCCATTGTCCATGGTGATGACGCACCGTAACATGTCCGTGGTCCATGGTGAAGAATCCCCAAAACATGTCCATGATCCATGGTGAAGAAACTCCGTAACATGTCCATGTCCCATGGTGAAGAAACTCCGAAACATGTCCATGGCCCATGGTCAAGAAACTCCGTAACATGTCCATGGTCCATGGTGAAGAAACTCCGTAACATGTCCATGGTCCATGGTGAAGAAGCCCCGGAACATGTCCATGTCCCATGGTGAAGAAACTTCGAAACATCTCCATGGCCCATGGTGAAGACGCTCCGTATCATGTCCATGTTCCATGGTGAAGACGCCGCGAAACATGTCCCTGATCCATGGTGAAGAAGCCCTGCAGCATGTCCATGGTCCATGGTGAAGCGGCCCCGTAACATGTCCATGGCCCATGGTGAAGACGCTCAGTATCATGTCCATGTTCCATGGTGAAGACGCCGCGAAACATGTCCCTGATCCATGGTGAAGAAGCCCTGCAGCATGTCCATGGTCCATGGTGAAGCGGCCCCGTAACATGTCCATGGTCCTTGTTGAAGACGCCCGTAACATGTCCATGGTCCATGGTGAAGAAGCCCCGAAACATGTCAATGGCCCATGGTGAAGAAACTCCATCACATGTCCATGGTCCATGGTGAAGAAACTCCGTGTCATGTCCTTGGTGCATGGTGAAGACACCCCGTAACATGTCCATGGCCCATGGTGAAGACGCCCCGTAACATCTCCATGGTCCATGGTGAAGACGCCCAGTAACATGTCCATGGTCCATGGTGAAGAAGCCCCGTAAAATGTCCATCGTCCATTGTGAAGAAGCCCCGGAACATGTCCATGTCTCATGGTGAAGAAACTTCGAAACATCTCCATGGCCCATGGTGAAGACGCCCCGTAACATGTCCATGGTCCATGGGGAAGACGCTCCGTAACATGTCCATTGTCCATGGTGATGACGCACCGTAGCATGTCCGCGGTCCATGGTGAAGAATCCCCAAAACATGTCCATGATCCATGGTGAAGAAACTCCGTAACATGTCCATGTCCCATGGTGAAGAAACTCCGAAACATGTCCATGGCCCATGGTCAAGAAACTCCGTAACATGTCCATGGTCCATGGTGAAGAAGCCCCGGAACATGTCCATGTCCCATGGTGAAGAAACTTCGAAACATCTCCATGGCCCATGGTGAAGACGCTCCGTATCATGTCCATGTTCCATGGTGATGACGCACCGTAACATGTCCATGTTCCATGGTGAAGAAACACCGTATCATGTCCATTTTCCATGGTGAAGACGCCCCATAAAATGTCCATGGTCCATGGTGAAGAAGCCCCGAAACATGTTCATGGTCCATGGTGAAGAAGCCCCGAAACATGTCCATGATCCATGGTGAAGAAACTCCGTGACATGTCCATGGCCCATGGTGAACAAACTCCGTAACATGTCCATGGCCCATGGTCAAGAAACTCCGTATCATGTCCATGGTCCATGGTGAAGAAGCCCCGAAACATGTCCATGGTCCATTGTGAATAAACTCCGTATCATGTCCATGGTGCATGGTGAAGACACCCCATAACATGTCCATGGCCCATGGTGAAGACGCTCCGTAACATGTCCATGGTCCATGGTGAAGACGCCCAGTAACATGTCCATGGTCCATGGTGAAGAAGCCCCGTAAAATGTCCATCGTCCATGGTGAAGAAGTGCCGAAACATGTCCATGGTCCATTGTGAATAAACTCCGTATCATGTCCATGGTCCAATATCCATGGTGAAGAAGCCCCGGAACATGTCCATGTCTCATGGTGAAGAAACTTCGAAACATCTCCATGGCCCATGGTGAAGGCGCCCCGTAAAATGTCCATTGTCCATGGCGAAGACGCTCCGTAACATGTCCATTGTCCATGGTGACGACGCACCGTAACATGTCCATGTTCCATGGTGAAGAAACACCGTATCATGTCCATGTTCCATGGTGAAGACGCCCCGTAAAATGTCCATGGTCCATGGTGAAGAAGCCCCGAAACATGTCCGTGGTCCATGGTGAAGAAACTCCGTAACATGTCCAATTTGTCCATGGTCCATGGTGAAGTAGCCCCATAGCATGTCCAGGGCCCATGGTGAACAAACCCCGAAGCTTGTCCAGGGCCCATGGTGAAGAAACTCCGTGACATGTCCATGGTCCATGGTGAAGAAGCCCCAAAACATCTCCATGGCCCATGGTAAGCATGCCCCGTAACATGTCCATGGTCCATGGTGATGAAGCTCCAAAACATCTCCATGGCCCATGGTGAACACGCCCCGTAACATGTCCATGGTCCATGGTGATGAAGCCCCGAAACATGGCCATGGTCCATGGTGAAGAAGCCCCGAAACATGTCCATGATCCGTGGTGAAGAAACTACGTAACATGTACATGGCCCATTGTGAAGAATCTCCAAAACATGTCCATGGCCCATGGTGAAGCTGCCCCGTAACATGTCCATGGTCCATGGTGAAGACAGCCCGTAACATATCCATGGTCCACGGTGAAGAAACTCCGTGACATGTCCATGGTCCATGGTGAAAAAGCCCCGTTGCATGTCCACGGCCCATGGTGACCAAACCCCGAAACATGTCAATGGTCCATGGTGAAGAAGCCCCGAAACATGTCAATGGCCCATGGTGAAGAAACTCCGTCACATGTCCATGGTCCATGGTGAAGAAACTCCGTATCATGTCCATGTTCCATGGTGAAGACGCCCCGTAAAATGTCCATGGCCCATGGTGAAGACGCCCCGTAACATGTCCATGGTCCATGGTGAAGACGCCCAGTAACATGTCCATTGTCCATGGTGAAGAAGCCCCGTAAAATGTCCATCGTCCATGGTGAAGAAGCCCCGGAACATGTCCATGTCTCATGGTGAAGAAACTTCGAAACATCTCCATGGCCCATGGTGAAGACGCCCCGTAACATGTCCATGGTCCATGGTGAAGACGCTCCGTAACATGTCCATTGCCCATGGTGATGACGCATCGTAACATGTCCATGTTCCATGGTGAAGACGCCCCGTAAAATGTCCATGGTCCATGGTGAAGAAGCCCCGAAACATGTCCGTGGTCCATGGTGAAGAAGCCCGGAAACATGTCCATGATCCATGGTGAAGAAACTCCGTAACATGTCCATGTCCCATGGTGAAGAAACTCCGTAACATGTCCATGGCCCATGGTCAAGAAACTCCGTAACATGTCCATGGTCCATGGTGAAGAAGCCCCGAAACATGTCCATGGCCCATGGTGAAGAAACTCCATAACATGTCCATGGTCCATGGTGAAGACGCCCAGTAACATCTCCATGGTCCATGGTGAAGAAGCCCCAGAACATGTCCATGTCCCATGGTGAAGAAACTTCGAAACATCTCCATGGCCCATGGTGAAGACGCTCCGTATCATGTCCATGTTCCATGGTGAAGACGCCGCGAAACATGTCCCTGATCCATGGTGAAGAAGCCCTGCAGCATGTCCATGGTCCATGGTGAAGCGGCCCCGTAACATGTCCATGGTCCTTGTTGAAGGCGCCCCGTAACATGTCCATGGTCCATGGTGAAGAAGCCCCGAAACATGTCAATGGCCCATGGTGAAGAAACTCCGTGTCATGTCCTTGGTGCATGGTGAAGACACCCCGTAACATGTCCATGGCCCATGGTGAAGACGCCCCGTAACATGTCCATGGTCCATGGTGAAGACGCCCAGTAACATGTCCATGGTCCATGGTGAAGAAGCCCTGTAAAATGTCCATCGTCCATGGTGAAGAAGCCCCGAAACATGTCCATGGTCCATGGTGAAGAAGCCCCGGAACATATCCATGTCCCATGGTGAAGAAACTTCGAAACATCTCCATGGCCCATGGTGAAGACGCCCCATAACATGTCCATGGTCCATGGTGAAGACGCTCCGTAACATGTGCATTGTCCATGGTGATGACGCAAAGTAACATGTCCATGTTCCATGGTGAAGAAACACCGTATTATGTCCATGTTCCATGGTGAAGACGCCCCATAACATGTCCATGGCCCATGGTGAAGACGCTCCGTAACATGTCCATGGTCCATGGTGAAGACGCCCAGTAACATGTCCATGGTCGATGGTGAAGAAGCCCCGTAAAATGTCCATCGTCCATGGTGAAGAAGTCCCAAAACATGTCCATGGTCCATTGTGAATAAACTCCGTATCATGTCCATGGTCCAATATCCATGGTGAAGAAGCCCCGGAACATGTCCATGTCTCATGGTGAAGAAACTTCTAAACATCTCCATGGCCCATGGTGAAGACGCCCCGTAACATGTCCATGGTCCATGGGGAAGACGCTCCGTAACATGTCCATTGTCCATGGTGATGACGCACCGTAACATGTCCGTGGTCCATGGTGAAGAATCCCCAAAACATGTCCATGATCCATGGTGAAGAAACTCCGTAACATGTCCATGTCCCATGGTGAAGAAACTCCGAAACATGTCCATGGCCCATGGTCAAGAAACTCCGTAACATGTCCATGGTCCATGGTGAAGAAACTCCGTAACATGTCCATGGTCCATGGTGAAGAAGCCCCGGAACATGTCCATGTCCCATGGTGAAGAAACTTCGAAACATCTCCATGGCCCATGGTGAAGACGCTCCGTATCATGTCCATGTTCCATGGTGAAGACGCCGCGAAACATGTCCCTGATCCATGGTGAAGAAGCCCTGCAGCATGTCCATGGTCCATGGTGAAGCGGCCCCGTAACATGTCCATGGTCCTTGTTGAAGACGCCCCGTAACATGTCCATGGTCCATGGTGAAGAAGCCCCGAAACATGTCAATGGCCCATGGTGAAGAAACTCCATCACATGTCCATGGTCCATGGTGAAGAAACTCCGTGTCATGTCCTTGGTGCATGGTGAAGACACCCCGTAACATGTCCATGGCCCATGGTGAAGACGCCCCGTAACATCTCCATGGTCCATGGTGAAGACGCCCAGTAACATGTCCATGGTCCATGGTGAAGAAGCCCCGTAAAATGTCCATCGTCCATTGTGAAGAAGCCCCGGAACATGTCCATGTCTCATGGTGAAGAAACTTCGAAACATCTCCATGGCCCATGGTGAAGACGCCCCGTAACATGTCCATGGTCCATGGGGAAGACGCTCCGTAACATGTCCATTGTCCATGGTGATGATGCACCGTAACATGTCCGTGGTCCATGGTGAAGAATCCCCAAAACATGTCCATGATCCATGGTGAAGAAACTCCGTAACATGTCCATGTCCCATGGTGAAGAAACTCCGAAACATGTCCATGGCCCATGGTCAAGAAACTCCGTAACATGTCCATGGTCCATGGTGAAGAAGCCCCGGAACATGTCCATGGTCCAATATCCATGGTGAAGAAGCCCCGGAACATGTCCATGTCTCATGGTGAAGAAACTTCGAAACATCTCCATGACCCATGGTGAAGGCGCCCCGTAAAATGTCCATTGTCCATGGCGAAGACGCTCCGTAACATGTCCATTGTCCATGGTGACGACGCACCGTAACATGTCCATGTTCCATGGTGAAGAAACACCGTATCATGTCCATGTTCCATGGTGAAGACGCCCCGTAAAATGTCCATGGTCCATGGTGAAGAAGCCCCGAAACATGTCCGTGGTCCATGGTGAAGAAACTCCGTAACATGTCCAATTTGTCCATGGTCCATGGTGAAGTAGCCCCATAGCATGTCCAGGGCCCATGGTGAACAAACCCCGAAGCTTGTCCAGGGCCCATGGTGAAGAAACTCCGTGACATGTCCATGGTCCATGGTGAAGAAGCCCCAAAACATCTCCATGGCCCATGGTAAGCATGCCCCGTAACATGTCCATGGTCCATGGTGATGAAGCTCCAAAACATCTCCATGGCCCATGGTGAACACGCCCCGTAACATGTCCATGGTCCATGGTGATGAAGCCCCGAAACATGGCCATGGTCCATGGTGAAGAAGCCCCGAAACATGTCCATGATCCGTGGTGAAGAAACTACGTAACATGTACATGGCCCATTGTGAAGAATCTCCAAAACATGTCCATGGCCCATGGTGAAGCTGCCCCGTAACATGTCCATGGTCCATGGTGAAGACAGCCCGTAACATATCCATGGTCCACGGTGAAGAAACTCCGTGACATGTCCATGGTCCATGGTGAAAAAGCCCCGTCGCATGTCCACGGCCCATGGTGACCAAACCCCGAAACATGTCAATGGTCCATGGTGAAGAAGCCCCGAAACATGTCAATGGCCCATGGTGAAGAAACTCCGTCACATGTCCATGGTCCATGGTGAAGAAACTCCGTATCATGTCCATGTTCCATGGTGAAGACGCCCCGTAAAATGTCCATGGCCCATGGTGAAGACGCCCCGTAACATGTCCATGGTCCATGGTGAAGACGCCCAGTAACATGTCCATTGTCCATGGTGAAGAAGCCCCGTAAAATGTCCATCGTCCATGGTGAAGAAGCCCCGAAACATGTCCATGGTCCATTGTGAATAAACTCCGTATCATGTCCATGGTCCACTATCCATAGTGAAGAAGCCCCGGAACATGTCCATGTCTCATGGTGAAGAAACTTCGAAACATCTCCATGGCCCATGGTGAAGACGCCCCGTAACATGTCCATGGTCCATGGTGAAGACGCTCCGTAACATGTCCATTGCCCATGGTGATGACGCATCGTAACATGTCCATGTTCCATGGTGAAGACGCCCCGTAAAATGTCCATGGTCCATGGTGAAGAAGCCCCGAAACATGTCCGTGGTCCATGGTGAAGAAGCCCGGAAACATGTCCATGATCCATGGTGAAGAAACTCCGTAACATGTCCATGTCCCATGGTGAAGAAACTCCGTAACATGTCCATGGCCCATGGTCAAGAAACTCCGTAACATGTCCATGGTCCATGGTGAAGAAGCCCCGAAACATGTCCATGGCCCATGGTGAAGAAACTCCATAACATGTCCATGGTCCATGGTGAAGACGCCCAGTAACATCTCCATGGTCCATGGTGAAGAAGCCCCAGAACATGTCCATGTCCCATGGTGAAGAAACTTCGAAACATCTCCATGGCCCATGGTGAAGACGCTCCGTATCATGTCCATGTTCCATGGTGAAGACGCCGCGAAACATGTCCCTGATCCATGGTGAAGAAGCCCTGCAGCATGTCCATGGTCCATGGTGAAGCGGCCCCGTAACATGTCCATGGTCCTTGTTGAAGGCGCCCCGTAACATGTCCATGGTCCATGGTGAAGAAGCCCCGAAACATGTCAATGGCCCATGGTGAAGAAACTCCGTGTCATGTCCTTGGTGCATGGTGAAGACACCCCGTAACATGTCCATGGCCCATGGTGAAGACGCCCCGTAACATGTCCATGGTCCATGGTGAAGACGCCCAGTAACATGTCCATGGTCCATGGTGAAGACGCCCAGTAACATGTCCATGGTCGATGGTGAAGAAGCCCCATAACATGTCCATGGTCCATGGTGAAGACGCCCCGTAACATGTGCATTGTCCATGGTGATGACGCAAAGTAACATGTCCATGTTCCATGGTGAAGAAACACCGTATTATGTCCATGTTCCATGGTGAAGACGCCCCATAACATGTCCATGGCCCATGGTGAAAACGCTCCGTAACATGTCCATGGTCCATGGTGAAGACGCCCAGTAACATGTCCATGGTCGATGGTGAAGAAGCCCCGTAAAATGTCCATCGTCCATGGTGAAGAAGTCCCAAAACATGTCCATGGTCCATTGTGAATAAACTCCGTATCATGTCCATGGTCCAATATCCATGGTGAAGAAGCCCCGGAACATGTCCATGTCTCATGGTGAAGAAACTTCTAAACATCTCCATGGCCCATGGTGAAGACGCCCCGTAACATGTCCATGGTCCATGGGGAAGACGCTCCGTAACATGTCCATTGTCCATGGTGATGACGCACCGTAACATGTCCGTGGTCCATGGTGAAGAATCCCCAAAACATGTCCATGATCCATGGTGAAGAAACTCCGTAACATGTCCATGTCCCATGGTGAAGAAACTCCGAAACATGTCCATGGCCCATGGTCAAGAAACTCCGTAACATGTCCATGGTCCATGGTGAAGAAACTCCGTAACATGTCCATGGTCCATGGTGAAGAAGCCCCGGAACATGTCCATGTCCCATGGTGAAGAAACTTCGAAACATCTCCATGGCCCATGGTGAAGACGCTCCGTATCATGTCCATGTTCCATGGTGAAGACGCCGCGAAACATGTCCCTGATCCATGGTGAAGAAGCCCTGCAGCATGTCCATGGTCCATGGTGAAGCGGCCCCGTAACATGTCCATGGCCCATGGTGAAGACGCTCAGTATCATGTCCATGTTCCATGGTGAAGACGCCGCGAAACATGTCCCTGATCCATGGTGAAGAAGCCCTGCAGCATGTCCATGGTCCATGGTGAAGCGGCCCCGTAACATGTCCATGGTCCTTGTTGAAGACGCCCGTAACATGTCCATGGTCCATGGTGAAGAAGCCCCGAAACATGTCAATGGCCCATGGTGAAGAAACTCCATCACATGTCCATGGTCCATGGTGAAGAAACTCCGTGTCATGTCCTTGGTGCATGGTGAAGACACCCCGTAACATGTCCATGGCCCATGGTGAAGACGCCCCGTAACATCTCCATGGTCCATGGTGAAGACGCCCAGTAACATGTCCATGGTCCATGGTGAAGAAGCCCCGTAAAATGTCCATCGTCCATTGTGAAGAAGCCCCGGAACATGTCCATGTCTCATGGTGAAGAAACTTCGAAACATCTCCATGGCCCATGGTGAAGACGCCCCGTAACATGTCCATGGTCCATGGGGAAGACGCTCCGTAACATGTCCATTGTCCATGGTGATGACGCACCGTAGCATGTCCGCGGTCCATGGTGAAGAATCCCCAAAACATGTCCATGATCCATGGTGAAGAAACTCCGTAACATGTCCATGTCCCATGGTGAAGAAACTCCGAAACATGTCCATGGCCCATGGTCAAGAAACTCCGTAACATGTCCATGGTCCATGGTGAAGAAGCCCCGGAACATGTCCATGTCCCATGGTGAAGAAACTTCGAAACATCTCCATGGCCCATGGTGAAGACGCTCCGTATCATGTCCATGTTCCATGGTGATGACGCACCGTAACATGTCCATGTTCCATGGTGAAGAAACACCGTATCATGTCCATTTTCCATGGTGAAGACGCCCCATAAAATGTCCATGGTCCATGGTGAAGAAGCCCCGAAACATGTTCATGGTCCATGGTGAAGAAGCCCCGAAACATGTCCATGATCCATGGTGAAGAAACTCCGTGACATGTCCATGGCCCATGGTGAACAAACTCCGTAACATGTCCATGGCCCATGGTCAAGAAACTCCGTATCATGTCCATGGTCCATGGTGAAGAAGCCCCGAAACATGTCCATGGTCCATTGTGAATAAACTCCGTATCATGTCCATGGTGCATGGTGAAGACACCCCATAACATGTCCATGGCCCATGGTGAAGACGCTCCGTAACATGTCCATGGTCCATGGTGAAGGCGCCCAGTAACATGTCCATGGTCCATGGTGAAGAAGCCCCGTAAAATGTCCATCGTCCATGGTGAAGAAGTGCCGAAACATGTCCATGGTCCATTGTGAATAAACTCCGTATCATGTCCATGGTCCAATATCCATGGTGAAGAAGCCCCGGAACATGTCCATGTCTCATGGTGAAGAAACTTCGAAACATCTCCATGGCCCATGGTGAAGGCGCCCCGTAAAATGTCCATTGTCCATGGCGAAGACGCTCCGTAACATGTCCATTGTCCATGGTGACGACGCACCGTAACATGTCCATGTTCCATGGTGAAGAAACACCGTATCATGTCCATGTTCCATGGTGAAGACGCCCCGTAAAATGTCCATGGTCCATGGTGAAGAAGCCCCGAAACATGTCCGTGGTCCATGGTGAAGAAACTCCGTAACATGTCCAATTTGTCCATGGTCCATGGTGAAGTAGCCCCATAGCATGTCCAGGGCCCATGGTGAACAAACCCCGAAGCTTGTCCAGGGCCCATGGTGAAGAAACTCCGTGACATGTCCATGGTCCATGGTGAAGAAGCCCCAAAACATCTCCATGGCCCATGGTAAGCATGCCCCGTAACATGTCCATGGTCCATGGTGATGAAGCTCCAAAACATCTCCATGGCCCATGGTGAACACGCCCCGTAACATGTCCATGGTCCATGGTGATGAAGCCCCGAAACATGGCCATGGTCCATGGTGAAGAAGCCCCGAAACATGTCCATGATCCGTGGTGAAGAAACTACGTAACATGTACATGGCCCATTGTGAAGAATCTCCAAAACATGTCCATGGCCCATGGTGAAGCTGCCCCGTAACATGTCCATGGTCCATGGTGAAGACAGCCCGTAACATATCCATGGTCCACGGTGAAGAAACTCCGTGACATGTCCATGGTCCATGGTGAAAAAGCCCCGTTGCATGTCCACGGCCCATGGTGACCAAACCCCGAAACATGTCAATGGTCCATGGTGAAGAAGCCCCGAAACATGTCAATGGCCCATGGTGAAGAAACTCCGTCACATGTCCATGGTCCATGGTGAAGAAACTCCGTATCATGTCCATGTTCCATGGTGAAGACGCCCCGTAAAATGTCCATGGCCCATGGTGAAGACGCCCCGTAACATGTCCATGGTCCATGGTGAAGACGCCCAGTAACATGTCCATTGTCCATGGTGAAGAAGCCCCGTAAAATGTCCATCGTCCATGGTGAAGAAGCCCCGGAACATGTCCATGTCTCATGGTGAAGAAACTTCGAAACATCTCCATGGCCCATGGTGAAGACGCCCCGTAACATGTCCATGGTCCATGGTGAAGACGCTCCGTAACATGTCCATTGCCCATGGTGATGACGCATCGTAACATGTCCATGTTCCATGGTGAAGACGCCCCGTAAAATGTCCATGGTCCATGGTGAAGAAGCCCCGAAACATGTCCGTGGTCCATGGTGAAGAAGCCCGGAAACATGTCCATGATCCATGGTGAAGAAACTCCGTAACATGTCCATGTCCCATGGTGAAGAAACTCCGTAACATGTCCATGGCCCATGGTCAAGAAACTCCGTAACATGTCCATGGTCCATGGTGAAGAAGCCCCGAAACATGTCCATGGCCCATGGTGAAGAAACTCCATAACATGTC
This sequence comes from Myxine glutinosa, assembly GCF_964187855.1. Classification (NCBI taxonomy): domain Eukaryota; kingdom Metazoa; phylum Chordata; class Myxini; order Myxiniformes; family Myxinidae; genus Myxine; species Myxine glutinosa. Next base: position 4,428,266 of record NC_136273.1, on the reverse strand, counting down.
CATGGTCCATGGTGAAGACGCCCAGTAACATCTCCATGGTCCATGGTGAAGAAGCCCCAGAACATGTCCATGTCCCATGGTGAAGAAACTTCGAAACATCTCCATGGCCCATGGTGAAGACGCTCCGTATCATGTCCATGTTCCATGGTGAAGACGCCGCGAAACATGTCCCTGATCCATGGTGAAGAAGCCCTGCAGCATGTCCATGGTCCATGGTGAAGCGGCCCCGTAACATGTCCATGGTCCTTGTTGAAGGCGCCCCGTAACATGTCCATGGTCCATGGTGAAGAAGCCCCGAAACATGTCAATGGCCCATGGTGAAGAAACTCCGTGTCATGTCCTTGGTGCATGGTGAAGACACCCCGTAACATGTCCATGGCCCATGGTGAAGACGCCCCGTAACATGTCCATGGTCCATGGTGAAGACGCCCAGTAACATGTCCATGGTCCATGGTGAAGAAGCCCTGTAAAATGTCCATCGTCCATGGTGAAGAAGCCCCGAAACATGTCCATGGTCCATGGTGAAGAAGCCCCGGAACATATCCATGTCCCATGGTGAAGAAACTTCGAAACATCTCCATGGCCCATGGTGAAGACGCCCCATAACATGTCCATGGTCCATGGTGAAGACGCTCCGTAACATGTGCATTGTCCATGGTGATGACGCAAAGTAACATGTCCATGTTCCATGGTGAAGAAACACCGTATTATGTCCATGTTCCATGGTGAAGACGCCCCATAACATGTCCATGGCCCATGGTGAAGACGCTCCGTAACATGTCCATGGTCCATGGTGAAGACGCCCAGTAACATGTCCATGGTCGATGGTGAAGAAGCCCCGTAAAATGTCCATCGTCCATGGTGAAGAAGTCCCAAAACATGTCCATGGTCCATTGTGAATAAACTCCGTATCATGTCCATGGTCCAATATCCATGGTGAAGAAGCCCCGGAACATGTCCATGTCTCATGGTGAAGAAACTTCTAAACATCTCCATGGCCCATGGTGAAGACGCCCCGTAACATGTCCATGGTCCATGGGGAAGACGCTCCGTAACATGTCCATTGTCCATGGTGATGACGCACCGTAACATGTCCGTGGTCCATGGTGAAGAATCCCCAAAACATGTCCATGATCCATGGTGAAGAAACTCCGTAACATGTCCATGTCCCATGGTGAAGAAACTCCGAAACATGTCCATGGCCCATGGTCAAGAAACTCCGTAACATGTCCATGGTCCATGGTGAAGAAACTCCGTAACATGTCCATGGTCCATGGTGAAGAAGCCCCGGAACATGTCCATGTCCCATGGTGAAGAAACTTCGAAACATCTCCATGGCCCATGGTGAAGACGCTCCGTATCATGTCCATGTTCCATGGTGAAGACGCCGCGAAACATGTCCCTGATCCATGGTGAAGAAGCCCTGCAGCATGTCCATGGTCCATGGTGAAGCGGCCCCGTAACATGTCCATGGTCCTTGTTGAAGACGCCCCGTAACATGTCCATGGTCCATGGTGAAGAAGCCCCGAAACATGTCAATGGCCCATGGTGAAGAAACTCCATCACATGTCCATGGTCCATGGTGAAGAAACTCCGTATCATGTCCATGTTCCATGGTGAAGACGCCCCGTAAAATGTCCATGGCCCATGGTGAAGACGCCCCGTAACATGTCCATGGTCCATGGTGAAGACGCCCAGTAACATGTCCATTGTCCATGGTGAAGAAGCCCCGTAAAATGTCCATCGTCCATGGTGAAGAAGCCCCGAAACATGTCCATGGTCCATTGTGAATAAACTCCGTATCATGTCCATGGTCCACTATCCATAGTGAAGAAGCCCCGGAACATGTCCATGTCTCATGGTGAAGAAACTTCGAAACATCTCCATGGCCCATGGTGAAGACGCCCCGTAACATGTCCATGGTCCATGGTGAAGACGCTCCGTAACATGTCCATTGCCCATGGTGATGACGCATCGTAACATGTCCATGTTCCATGGTGAAGACGCCCCGTAAAATGTCCATGGTCCATGGTGAAGAAGCCCCGAAACATGTCCGTGGTCCATGGTGAAGAAGCCCGGAAACATGTCCATGATCCATGGTGAAGAAACTCCGTAACATGTCCATGTCCCATGGTGAAGAAACTCCGTAACATGTCCATGGCCCATGGTCAAGAAACTCCGTAACATGTCCATGGTCCATGGTGAAGAAGCCCCGAAACATGTCCATGGCCCATGGTGAAGAAACTCCATAACATGTCCATGGTCCATGGTGAAGACGCCCAGTAACATCTCCATGGTCCATGGTGAAGAAGCCCCAGAACATGTCCCTGATCCATGGTGAAGAAGCCCTGCAGCATGTCCATGGTCCATGGTGAAGCGGCCCCGTAACATGTCCATGGTCCTTGTTGAAGGCGCCCCGTAACATGTCCATGGTCCATGGTGAAGAAGCCCCGAAACATGTCAATGGCCCATGGTGAAGAAACTCCGTGTCATGTCCTTGGTGCATGGTGAAGACACCCCGTAACATGTCCATGGCCCATGGTGAAGACGCCCCGTAACATGTCCATGGTCCATGGTGAAGACGCCCAGTAACATGTCCATTGTCCATGGTCCATGGTGAAGAAGCCCTGTAAAATGTCCATCGTCCATGGTGAAGAAGCCCCGAAACATGTCCATGGTCCATGGTGAAGAAGCCCCGGAACATATCCATGTCCCATGGTGAAGAAACTTCGAAACATCTCCATGGCCCATGGTGAAGACGCCCCATAACATGTCCATGGTCCATGGTGAAGACGCTCCGTAACATGTGCATTGTCCATGGTGATGACGCAAAGTAACATGTCCATGTTCCATGGTGAAGAAACACCGTATTATGTCCATGTTCCATGGTGAAGACGCCCCATAACATGTCCATGGCCCATGGTGAAGACGCTCCGTAACATGTCCATGGTCCATGGTGAAGACGCCCAGTAACATGTCCATGGTCGATGGTGAAGAAGCCCCGTAAAATGTCCATCGTCCATGGTGAAGAAGTCCCAAAACATGTCCATGGTCCATTGTGAATAAACTCCGTATCATGTCCATGGTCCAATATCCATGGTGAAGAAGCCCCGGAACATGTCCATGTCTCATGGTGAAGAAACTTCTAAACATCTCCATGGCCCATGGTGAAGACGCCCCGTAACATGTCCATGGTCCATGGGGAAGACGCTCCGTAACATGTCCATTGTCCATGGTGATGACGCACCGTAACATGTCCGTGGTCCATGGTGAAGAATCCCCAAAACATGTCCATGATCCATGGTGAAGAAACTCCGTAACATGTCCATGTCCCATGGTGAAGAAACTCCGAAACATGTCCATGGCCCATGGTCAAGAAACTCCGTAACATGTCCATGGTCCATGGTGAAGACGCCCCGTAACATGTCCATGGTCCATGGTGAAGAAGCCCCGAAACATGTCAATGGCCCATGGTGAAGAAACTCCATCACATGTCCATGGTCCATGGTGAAGAAACTCCGTGTCATGTCCTTGGTGCATGGTGAAGACACCCCGTAACATGTCCATGGCCCATGGTGAAGACGCCCCGTAACATCTCCATGGTCCATGGTGAAGACGCCCAGTAACATGTCCATGGTCCATGGTGAAGAAGCCCCGTAAAATGTCCATCGTCCATTGTGAAGAAGCCCCGGAACATGTCCATGTCTCATGGTGAAGAAACTTCGAAACATCTCCATGGCCCATGGTGAAGACGCCCCGTAACATGTCCATGGTCCATGGGGAAGACGCTCCGTAACATGTCCATTGTCCATGGTGATGATGCACCGTAACATGTCCGTGGTCCATGGTGAAGAATCCCCAAAACATGTCCATGATCCATGGTGAAGAAACTCCGTAACATGTCCATGTCCCATGGTGAAGAAACTCCGAAACATGTCCATGGCCCATGGTCAAGAAACTCCGTAACATGTCCATGGTCCATGGTGAAGAAGCCCCGGAACATGTCCATGGTCCAATATCCATGGTGAAGAAGCCCCGGAACATGTCCATGTCTCATGGTGAAGAAACTTCGAAACATCTCCATGACCCATGGTGAAGGCGCCCCGTAAAATGTCCATTGTCCATGGCGAAGACGCTCCGTAACATGTCCATTGTCCATGGTGACGACGCACCGTAACATGTCCATGTTCCATGGTGAAGAAACACCGTATCATGTCCATGTTCCATGGTGAAGACGCCCCGTAAAATGTCCATGGTCCATGGTGAAGAAGCCCCGAAACATGTCCGTGGTCCATGGTGAAGAAACTCCGTAACATGTCCAATTTGTCCATGGTCCATGGTGAAGTAGCCCCATAGCATGTCCAGGGCCCATGGTGAACAAACCCCGAAGCTTGTCCAGGGCCCATGGTGAAGAAACTCCGTGACATGTCCATGGTCCATGGTGAAGAAGCCCCAAAACATCTCCATGGCCCATGGTAAGCATGCCCCGTAACATGTCCATGGTCCATGGTGATGAAGCTCCAAAACATCTCCATGGCCCATGGTGAACACGCCCCGTAACATGTCCATGGTCCATGGTGATGAAGCCCCGAAACATGGCCATGGTCCATGGTGAAGAAGCCCCGAAACATGTCCATGATCCGTGGTGAAGAAACTACGTAACATGTACATGGCCCATTGTGAAGAATCTCCAAAACATGTCCATGGCCCATGGTGAAGCTGCCCCGTAACATGTCCATGGTCCATGGTGAAGACAGCCCGTAACATATCCATGGTCCACGGTGAAGAAACTCCGTGACATGTCCATGGTCCATGGTGAAAAAGCCCCGTCGCATGTCCACGGCCCATGGTGACCAAACCCCGAAACATGTCAATGGTCCATGGTGAAGAAGCCCCGAAACATGTCAATGGCCCATGGTGAAGAAACTCCGTCACATGTCCATGGTCCATGGTGAAGAAACTCCGTATCATGTCCATGTTCCATGGTGAAGACGCCCCGTAAAATGTCCATGGCCCATGGTGAAGACGCCCCGTAACATGTCCATGGTCCATGGTGAAGACGCCCAGTAACATGTCCATTGTCCATGGTGAAGAAGCCCCGTAAAATGTCCATCGTCCATGGTGAAGAAGCCCCGAAACATGTCCATGGTCCATTGTGAATAAACTCCGTATCATGTCCATGGTCCACTATCCATAGTGAAGAAGCCCCGGAACATGTCCATGTCTCATGGTGAAGAAACTTCGAAACATCTCCATGGCCCATGGTGAAGACGCCCCGTAACATGTCCATGGTCCATGGTGAAGACGCTCCGTAACATGTCCATTGCCCATGGTGATGACGCATCGTAACATGTCCATGTTCCATGGTGAAGACGCCCCGTAAAATGTCCATGGTCCATGGTGAAGAAGCCCCGAAACATGTCCGTGGTCCATGGTGAAGAAGCCCGGAAACATGTCCATGATCCATGGTGAAGAAACTCCGTAACATGTCCATGTCCCATGGTGAAGAAACTCCGTAACATGTCCATGGCCCATGGTCAAGAAACTCCGTAACATGTCCATGGTCCATGGTGAAGAAGCCCCGAAACATGTCCATGGCCCATGGTGAAGAAACTCCATAACATGTCCATGGTCCATGGTGAAGACGCCCAGTAACATCTCCATGGTCCATGGTGAAGAAGCCCCAGAACATGTCCATGTCCCATGGTGAAGAAACTTCGAAACATCTCCATGGCCCATGGTGAAGACGCTCCGTATCATGTCCATGTTCCATGGTGAAGACGCCGCGAAACATGTCCCTGATCCATGGTGAAGAAGCCCTGCAGCATGTCCATGGTCCATGGTGAAGCGGCCCCGTAACATGTCCATGGTCCTTGTTGAAGGCGCCCCGTAACATGTCCATGGTCCATGGTGAAGAAGCCCCGAAACATGTCAATGGCCCATGGTGAAGAAACTCCGTGTCATGTCCTTGGTGCATGGTGAAGACACCCCGTAACATGTCCATGGCCCATGGTGAAGACGCCCCGTAACATGTCCATGGTCCATGGTGAAGACGCCCAGTAACATGTCCATGGTCCATGGTGAAGAAGCCCTGTAAAATGTCCATCGTCCATGGTGAAGAAGCCCCGAAACATGTCCATGGTCCATGGTGAAGAAGCCCCGGAACATATCCATGTCCCATGGTGAAGAAACTTCGAAACATCTCCATGGCCCATGGTGAAGACGCCCCATAACATGTCCATGGTCCATGGTGAAGACGCTCCGTAACATGTGCATTGTCCATGGTGATGACGCAAAGTAACATGTCCATGTTCCATGGTGAAGAAACACCGTATTATGTCCATGTTCCATGGTGAAGACGCCCCATAACATGTCCATGGCCCATGGTGAAGACGCTCCGTAACATGTCCATGGTCCATGGTGAAGACGCCCAGTAACATGTCCATGGTCGATGGTGAAGAAGCCCCGTAAAATGTCCATCGTCCATGGTGAAGAAGTCCCAAAACATGTCCATGGTCCATTGTGAATAAACTCCGTATCATGTCCATGGTCCAATATCCATGGTGAAGAAGCCCCGGAACATGTCCATGTCTCATGGTGAAGAAACTTCTAAACATCTCCATGGCCCATGGTGAAGACGCCCCGTAACATGTCCATGGTCCATGGGGAAGACGCTCCGTAACATGTCCATTGTCCATGGTGATGACGCACCGTAACATGTCCGTGGTCCATGGTGAAGAATCCCCAAAACATGTCCATGATCCATGGTGAAGAAACTCCGTAACATGTCCATGTCCCATGGTGAAGAAACTCCGAAACATGTCCATGGCCCATGGTCAAGAAACTCCGTAACATGTCCATGGTCCATGGTGAAGAAACTCCGTAACATGTCCATGGTCCATGGTGAAGAAGCCCCGGAACATGTCCATGTCCCATGGTGAAGAAACTTCGAAACATCTCCATGGCCCATGGTGAAGACGCTCCGTATCATGTCCATGTTCCATGGTGAAGACGCCGCGAAACATGTCCCTGATCCATGGTGAAGAAGCCCTGCAGCATGTCCATGGTCCATGGTGAAGCGGCCCCGTAACATGTCCATGGTCCTTGTTGAAGACGCCCCGTAACATGTCCATGGTCCATGGTGAAGAAGCCCCGAAACATGTCAATGGCCCATGGTGAAGAAACTCCATCACATGTCCATGGTCCATGGTGAAGAAACTCCGTATCATGTCCATGTTCCATGGTGAAGACGCCCCGTAAAATGTCCATGGCCCATGGTGAAGACGCCCCGTAACATGTCCATGGTCCATGGTGAAGACGCCCAGTAACATGTCCATTGTCCATGGTGAAGAAGCCCCGTAAAATGTCCATCGTCCATGGTGAAGAAGCCCCGAAACATGTCCATGGTCCATTGTGAATAAACTCCGTATCATGTCCATGGTCCACTATCCATAGTGAAGAAGCCCCGGAACATGTCCATGTCTCATGGTGAAGAAACTTCGAAACATCTCCATGGCCCATGGTGAAGACGCCCCGTAACATGTCCATGGTCCATGGTGAAGACGCTCCGTAACATGTCCATTGCCCATGGTGATGACGCATCGTAACATGTCCATGTTCCATGGTGAAGACGCCCCGTAAAATGTCCATGGTCCATGGTGAAGAAGCCCCGAAACATGTCCGTGGTCCATGGTGAAGAAGCCCGGAAACATGTCCATGATCCATGGTGAAGAAACTCCGTAACATGTCCATGTCCCATGGTGAAGAAACTCCGTAACATGTCCATGGCCCATGGTCAAGAAACTCCGTAACATGTCCATGGTCCATGGTGAAGAAGCCCCGAAACATGTCCATGGCCCATGGTGAAGAAACTCAATAACATGTCCATGGTCCATGGTGAAGACGCCCAGTAACATCTCCATGGTCCATGGTGAAGAAGCCCCAGAACATGTCCATGTCCCATGGTGAAGAAACTTCGAAACATCTCCATGGCCCATGGTGAAGACGCTCCGTATCATGTCCATGTTCCATGGTGAAGACGCCGCGAAACATGTCCCTGATCCATGGTGAAGAAGCCCTGCAGCATGTCCATGGTCCATGGTGAAGCGGCCCCGTAACATGTCCATGGTCCTTGTTGAAGGCGCCCCGTAACATGTCCATGGTCCATGGTGAAGAAGCCCCGAAACATGTCAATGGCCCATGGTGAAGAAACTCCGTGTCATGTCCTTGGTGCATGGTGAAGACACCCCGTAACATGTCCATGGCCCATGGTGAAGACGCCCCGTAACATGTCCATGGTCCATGGTGAAGACGCCCAGTAACATGTCCATGGTCCATGGTGAAGAAGCCCTGTAAAATGTCCATCGTCCATGGTGAAGAAGCCCCGAAACATGTCCATGGTCCATGGTGAAGAAGCCCCGGAACATATCCATGTCCCATGGTGAAGAAACTTCGAAACATCTCCATGGCCCATGGTGAAGACGCCCCATAACATGTCCATGGTCCATGGTGAAGACGCTCCGTAACATGTGCATTGTCCATGGTGATGACGCAAAGTAACATGTCCATGTTCCATGGTGAAGAAACACCGTATTATGTCCATGTTCCATGGTGAAGACGCCCCATAACATGTCCATGGCCCATGGTGAAGACGCTCCGTAACATGTCCATGGTCCATGGTGAAGACGCCCAGTAACATGTCCATGGTCGATGGTGAAGAAGCCCCGTAAAATGTCCATCGTCCATGGTGAAGAAGTCCCAAAACATGTCCATGGTCCATTGTGAATAAACTCCGTATCATGTCCATGGTCCAATATCCATGGTGAAGAAGCCCCGGAACATGTCCATGTCTCATGGTGAAGAAACTTCTAAACATCTCCATGGCCCATGGTGAAGACGCCCCGTAACATGTCCATGGTCCATGGGGAAGACGCTCCGTAACATGTCCATTGTCCATGGTGATGACGCACCGTAACATGTCCGTGGTCCATGGTGAAGAATCCCCAAAACATGTCCATGATCCATGGTGAAGAAACTCCGTAACATGTCCATGTCCCATGGTGAAGAAACTCCGAAACATGTCCATGGCCCATGGTCAAGAAACTCCGTAACATGTCCATGGTCCATGGTGAAGACGCCCCGTAACATGTCCATGGTCCATGGTGAAGAAGCCCCGAAACATGTCAATGGCCCATGGTGAAGAAACTCCATCACATGTCCATGGTCCATGGTGAAGAAACTCCGTGTCATGTCCTTGGTGCATGGTGAAGACACCCCGTAACATGTCCATGGCCCATGGTGAAGACGCCCCGTAACATCTCCATGGTCCATGGTGAAGACGCCCAGTAACATGTCCATGGTCCATGGTGAAGAAGCCCCGTAAAATGTCCATCGTCCATTGTGAAGAAGCCCCGGAACATGTCCATGTCTCATGGTGAAGAAACTTCGAAACATCTCCATGGCCCATGGTGAAGACGCCCCGTAACATGTCCATGGTCCATGGGGAAGACGCTCCGTAACATGTCCATTGTCCATGGTGATGATGCACCGTAACATGTCCGTGGTCCATGGTGAAGAATCCCCAAAACATGTCCATGATCCATGGTGAAGAAACTCCGTAACATGTCCATGTCCCATGGTGAAGAAACTCCGAAACATGTCCATGGCCCATGGTCAAGAAACTCCGTAACATGTCCATGGTCCATGGTGAAGAAGCCCCGGAACATGTCCATGGTCCAATATCCATGGTGAAGAAGCCCCGGAACATGTCCATGTCTCATGGTGAAGAAACTTCGAAACATCTCCATGACCCATGGTGAAGGCGCCCCGTAAAATGTCCATTGTCCATGGCGAAGACGCTCCGTAACATGTCCATTGTCCATGGTGACGACGCACCGTAACATGTCCATGTTCCATGGTGAAGAAACACCGTATCATGTCCATGTTCCATGGTGAAGACGCCCCGTAAAATGTCCATGGTCCATGGTGAAGAAGCCCCGAAACATGTCCGTGGTCCATGGTGAAGAAACTCCGTAACATGTCCAATTTGTCCATGGTCCATGGTGAAGTAGCCCCATAGCATGTCCAGGGCCCATGGTGAACAAACCCCGAAGCTTGTCCAGGGCCCATGGTGAAGAAACTCCGTGACATGTCCATGGTCCATGGTGAAGAAGCCCCAAAACATCTCCATGGCCCATGGTAAGCATGCCCCATAACATGTCCATGGTCCATGGTGATGAAGCTCCAAAACATCTCCATGGCCCATGGTGAACACGCCCCGTAACATGTCCATGGTCCATGGTGATGAAGCCCCGAAACATGGCCATGGTCCATGGTGAAGAAGCCCCGAAACATGTCCATGATCCGTGGTGAAGAAACTACGTAACATGTACATGGCCCATTGTGAAGAATCTCCAAAACATGTCCATGGCCCATGGTGAAAAAGCCCCGTCGCATGTCCACGGCCCATGGTGACCAAACCCCGAAACATGTCAATGGTCCATGGTGAAGAAGCCCCGAAACATGTCAATGGCCCATGGTGAAGAAACTCCGTCACATGTCCATGGTCCATGGTGAAGAAACTCCGTATCATGTCCATGTTCCATGGTGAAGACGCCCCGTAAAATGTCCATGGCCCATGGTGAAGACGCCCCGTAACATGTCCATGGTCCATGGTGAAGACGCCCAGTAACATGTCCATTGTCCATGGTGAAGAAGCCCCGTAAAATGTCCATCGTCCATGGTGAAGAAGCCCCGAAACATGTCCATGGTCCATTGTGAATAAACTCCGTATCATGTCCATGGTCCACTATCCATAGTGAAGAAGCCCCGGAACATGTCCATGTCTCATGGTGAAGAAACTTCGAAACATCTCCATGGCCCATGGTGAAGACGCCCCGTAACATGTCCATGGTCCATGGTGAAGACGCTCCGTAACATGTCCATTGCCCATGGTGATGACGCATCGTAACATGTCCATATTCCATGGTGAAGACGCCCCGTAAAATGTCCATGGTCCATGGTGAAGAAGCCCCGAAACATGTCCGTGGTCCATGGTGAAGAAGCCCGGAAACATGTCCATGATCCATGGTGAAGAAACTCCGTAACATGTCCATGTCCCATGGTGAAGAAACTCCGTAACATGTCCATGGCCCATGGTCAAGAAACTCCGTAACATGTCCATGGTCCATGGTGAAGAAGCCCCGAAACATGTCCATGGCCCATGGTGAAGAAACTCCATAACATGTCCATGGTCCATGGTGAAGAAGCCCCAGAACATGTCCATGTCCATGGTGAAGAAACTTCGAAACATCTCCATGGCCCATGGTGAAGACGCTCCGTATCATGTCCATGTTCCATGGTGAAGACGCCGCGAAACATGTCCCTGATCCATGGTGAAGAAGCCCTGCAGCATGTCCATGGTCCATGGTGAAGCGGCCCCGTAACATGTCCATGGTCCTTGTTGAAGGCGCCCCGTAACATGTCCATGGTCCTTGGTGAAGAAGCCCCGAAACATGTCAATGGCCCATGGTGAAGAAACTCCGTGTCATGTCCTTGGTGCATGGTGAAGACACCCCGTAACATGTCCATGGCCCATGGTGAAGACGCCCCGTAACATGTCCATGGTCCATGGTGAAGACGCCCAGTAACATGTCCATGGTCCATGGTGAAGAAGCCCTGTAAAATGTCCATCGTCCATGGTGAAGAAGCCCCGAAACATGTCCATGGTCCATGGTGAAGAAGCCCCGGAACATATCCATGTCCCATGGTGAAGAAACTTCGAAACATCTCCATGGCCCATGGTGAAGACGCCCCATAACATGTCCATGGTCCATGGTGAAGACGCTCCGTAACATGTGCATTGTCCATGGTGATGACGCAAAGTAACATGTCCATGTTCCATGGTGAAGAAACACCGTATTATGTCCATGTTCCATGGTGAAGACGCCCCATAACATGTCCATGGCCCATGGTGAAGACGCTCCGTAACATGTCCATGGTCCATGGTGAAGACGCCCAGTAACATGTCCATGGTCGATGGTGAAGAAGCCCCGTAAAATGTCCATCGTCCATGGTGAAGAAGTCCCAAAACATGTCCATGGTCCATTGTGAATAAACTCCGTATCATGTCCATGGTCCAATATCCATGGTGAAGAAGCCCCGGAACATGTCCATGTCTCATGGTGAAGAAACTTCTAAACATCTCCATGGCCCATGGTGAAGACGCCCCGTAACATGTCCATGGTCCATGGGGAAGACGCTCCGTAACATGTCCATTGTCCATGGTGATGACGCACCGTAACATGTCCGTGGTCCATGGTGAAGAATCCCCAAAACATGTCCATGATCCATGGTGAAGAAACTCCGTAACATGTCCATGTCCCATGGTGAAGAAACTCCGAAACATGTCCATGGCCCATGGTCAAGAAACTCCGTAACATGTCCATGGTCCATGGTGAAGAAACTCCGTAACATGTCCATGGTCCATGGTGAAGAAGCCCCGGAACATGTCCATGTCCCATGGTGAAGAAACTTCGAAACATCTCCATGGCCCATGGTGAAGACGCTCCGTATCATGTCCATGTTCCATGGTGAAGACGCCGCGAAACATGTCCCTGATCCATGGTGAAGAAGCCCTGCAGCATGTCCATGGTCCATGGTGAAGCGGCCCCGTAACATGTCCATGGCCCATGGTGAAGACGCTCAGTATCATGTCCATGTTCCATGGTGAAGACGCCGCGAAACATGTCCCTGATCCATGGTGAAGAAGCCCTGCAGCATGTCCATGGTCCATGGTGAAGCGGCCCCGTAACATGTCCATGGTCCTTGTTGAAGACGCCCGTAACATGTCCATGGTCCATGGTGAAGAAGCCCCGAAACATGTCAATGGCCCATGGTGAAGAAACTCCATCACATGTCCATGGTCCATGGTGAAGAAACTCCGTGTCATGTCCTTGGTGCATGGTGAAGACACCCCGTAACATGTCCATGGCCCATGGTGAAGACGCCCCGTAACATCTCCATGGTCCATGGTGAAGACGCCCAGTAACATGTCCATGGTCCATGGTGAAGAAGCCCCGTAAAATGTCCATCGTCCATTGTGAAGAAGCCCCGGAACATGTCCATGTCTCATGGTGAAGAAACTTCGAAACATCTCCATGGCCCATGGTGAAGACGCCCCGTAACATGTCCATGGTCCATGGGGAAGACGCTCCGTAACATGTCCATTGTCCATGGTGATGACGCACCGTAGCATGTCCGTGGTCCATGGTGAAGAATCCCCAAAACATGTCCATGATCCATGGTGAAGAAACTCCGTAACATGTCCATGTCCCATGGTGAAGAAACTCCGAAACATGTCCATGGCCCATGGTCAAGAAACTCCGTAACATGTCCATGGTCCATGGTGAAGAAGCCCCGGAACATGTCCATGTCCCATGGTGAAGAAACTTCGAAACATCTCCATGGCCCATGGTGAAGACGCTCCGTATCATGTCCATGTTCCATGGTGATGACGCACCGTAACATGTCCATGTTCCATGGTGAAGAAACACCGTATCATGTCCATTTTCCATGGTGAAGACGCCCCATAAAATGTCCATGGTCCATGGTGAAGAAGCCCCGAAACATGTTCATGGTCCATGGTGAAGAAGCCCCGAAACATGTCCATGATCCATGGTGAAGAAACTCCGTGACATGTCCATGGCCCATGGTGAACAAACTCCGTAACATGTCCATGGCCCATGGTCAAGAAACTCCGTATCATGTCCATGGTCCATGGTGAAGAAGCCCCGAAACATGTCCATGGTCCATTGTGAATAAACTCCGTATCATGTCCATGGTGCATGGTGAAGACGCCCCATAACATGTCCATGGCCCATGGTGAAGACGCTCCGTAACATGTCCATGGTCCATGGTGAAGACGCCCAGTAACATGTCCATGGTCCATGGTGAAGAAGCCCCGTAAAATGTCCATCGTCCATGGTGAAGAAGTGCCGAAACATGTCCATGGTCCATTGTGAATAAACTCCGTATCATGTCCATGGTCCAATATCCATGGTGAAGAAGCCCCGGAACATGTCCATGTCTCATGGTGAAGAAACTTCGAAACATCTCCATGGCCCATGGTGAAGGCGCCCCGTAAAATGTCCATTGTCCATGGCGAAGACGCTCCGTAACATGTCCATTGTCCATGGTGACGACGCACCGTAACATGTCCATGTTCCATGGTGAAGAAACACCGTATCATGTCCATGTTCCATGGTGAAGACGCCCCGTAAAATGTCCATGGTCCATGGTGAAGAAGCCCCGAAACATGTCCGTGGTCCATGGTGAAGAAACTCCGTAACATGTCCAATTTGTCCATGGTCCATGGTGAAGTAGCCCCATAGCATGTCCAGGGCCCATGGTGAACAAACCCCGAAGCTTGTCCAGGGCCCATGGTGAAGAAACTCCGTGACATGTCCATGGTCCATGGTGAAGAAGCCCCAAAACATCTCCATGGCCCATGGTAAGCATGCCCCGTAACATGTCCATGGTCCATGGTGATGAAGCTCCAAAACATCTCCATGGCCCATGGTGAACACGCCCCGTAACATGTCCATGGTCCATGGTGATGAAGCCCCGAAACATGGCCATGGTCCATGGTGAAGAAGCCCCGAAACATGTCCATGATCCGTGGTGAAGAAACTACGTAACATGTACATGGCCCATTGTGAAGAATCTCCAAAACATGTCCATGGCCCATGGTGAAGCTGCCCCGTAACATGTCCATGGTCCATGGTGAAGACAGCCCGTAACATATCCATGGTCCACGGTGAAGAAACTCCGTGACATGTCCATGGTCCATGGTGAAAAAGCCCCGTCGCATGTCCACGGCCCATGGTGACCAAACCCCGAAACATGTCAATGGTCCATGGTGAAGAAGCCCCGAAACATGTCAATGGCCCATGGTGAAGAAACTCCGTCACATGTCCATGGTCCATGGTGAAGAAACTCCGTATCATGTCCATGTTCCATGGTGAAGACGCCCCGTAAAATGTCCATGGCCCATGGTGAAGACGCCCCGTAACATGTCCATGGTCCATGGTGAAGACGCCCAGTAACATGTCCATTGTCCATGGTGAAGAAGCCCCGTAAAATGTCCATCGTCCATGGTGAAGAAGCCCCGGAACATGTCCATGTCTCATGGTGAAGAAACTTCGAAACATCTCCATGGCCCATGGTGAAGACGCCCCGTAACATGTCCATGGTCCATGGTGAAGACGCTCCGTAACATGTCCATTGCCCATGGTGATGACGCATCGTAACATGTCCATGTTCCATGGTGAAGACGCCCCGTAAAATGTCCATGGTCCATGGTGAAGAAGCCCCGAAACATGTCCGTGGTCCATGGTGAAGAAGCCCGGAAACATGTCCATGATCCATGGTGAAGAAACTCCGTAACATGTCCATGTCCCATGGTGAAGAAACTCCGTAACATGTCCATGGCCCATGGTCAAGAAACTCCGTAACATGTCCATGGTCCATGGTGAAGAAGCCCCGAAACATGTCCATGGCCCATGGTGAAGAAACTCCATAACATGTCCATGGTCCATGGTGAAGACGCCCAGTAACATCTCCATGGTCCATGGTGAAGAAGCCCCAGAACATGTCCATGTCCCATGGTGAAGAAACTTCGAAACATCTCCATGGCCCATGGTGAAGACGCTCCGTATCATGTCCATGTTCCATGGTGAAGACGCCGCGAAACATGTCCCTGATCCATGGTGAAGAAGCCCTGCAGCATGTCCATGGTCCATGGTGAAGCGGCCCCGTAACATGTCCATGGTCCTTGTTGAAGGCGCCCCGTAACATGTCCATGGTCCATGGTGAAGAAGCCCCGAAACATGTCAATGGCCCATGGTGAAGAAACTCCGTGTCATGTCCTTGGTGCATGGTGAAGACACCCCGTAACATGTCCATGGCCCATGGTGAAGACGCCCCGTAACATGTCCATGGTCCATGGTGAAGACGCCCAGTAACATGTCCATGGTCCATGGTGAAGAAGCCCTGTAAAATGTCCATCGTCCATGGTGAAGAAGCCCCGAAACATGTCCATGGTCCATGGTGAAGAAGCCCCGGAACATATCCATGTCCCATGGTGAAGAAACTTCGAAACATCTCCATGGCCCATGGTGAAGACGCCCCATAACATGTCCATGGTCCATGGTGAAGACGCTCCGTAACATGTGCATTGTCCATGGTGATGACGCAAAGTAACATGTCCATGTTCCATGGTGAAGAAACACCGTATTATGTCCATGTTCCATGGTGAAGACGCCCCATAACATGTCCATGGCCCATGGTGAAGACGCTCCGTAACATGTCCATGGTCCATGGTGAAGACGCCCAGTAACATGTCCATGGTCGATGGTGAAGAAGCCCCGTAAAATGTCCATCGTCCATGGTGAAGAAGTCCCAAAACATGTCCATGGTCCATTGTGAATAAACTCCGTATCATGTCCATGGTCCAATATCCATGGTGAAGAAGCCCCGGAACATGTCCATGTCTCATGGTGAAGAAACTTCTAAACATCTCCATGGCCCATGGTGAAGACGCCCCGTAACATGTCCATGGTCCATGGGGAAGACGCTCCGTAACATGTCCATTGTCCATGGTGATGACGCACCGTAACATGTCCGTGGTCCATGGTGAAGAATCCCCAAAACATGTCCATGATCCATGGTGAAGAAACTCCGTAACATGTCCATGTCCCATGGTGAAGAAACTCCGAAACATGTCCATGGCCCATGGTCAAGAAACTCCGTAACATGTCCATGGTCCATGGTGAAGAAACTCCGTAACATGTCCATGGTCCATGGTGAAGAAGCCCCGGAACATGTCCATGTCCCATGGTGAAGAAACTTCGAAACATCTCCATGGCCCATGGTGAAGACGCTCCGTATCATGTCCATGTTCCATGGTGAAGACGCCGCGAAACATGTCCCTGATCCATGGTGAAGAAGCCCTGCAGCATGTCCATGGTCCATGGTGAAGCGGCCCCGTAACATGTCCATGGCCCATGGTGAAGACGCTCAGTATCATGTCCATGTTCCATGGTGAAGACGCCGCGAAACATGTCCCTGATCCATGGTGAAGAAGCCCTGCAGCATGTCCATGGTCCATGGTGAAGCGGCCCCGTAACATGTCCATGGTCCTTGTTGAAGACGCCCGTAACATGTCCATGGTCCATGGTGAAGAAGCCCCGAAACATGTCAATGGCCCATGGTGAAGAAACTCCATCACATGTCCATGGTCCATGGTGAAGAAACTCCGTGTCATGTCCTTGGTGCATGGTGAAGACACCCCGTAACATGTCCATGGCCCATGGTGAAGACGCCCCGTAACATCTCCATGGTCCATGGTGAAGACGCCCAGTAACATGTCCATGGTCCATGGTGAAGAAGCCCCGTAAAATGTCCATCGTCCATTGTGAAGAAGCCCCGGAACATGTCCATGTCTCATGGTGAAGAAACTTCGAAACATCTCCATGGCCCATGGTGAAGACGCCCCGTAACATGTCCATGGTCCATGGGGAAGACGCTCCGTAACATGTCCATTGTCCATGGTGATGACGCACCGTAGCATGTCCGTGGTCCATGGTGAAGAATCCCCAAAACATGTCCATGATCCATGGTGAAGAAACTCCGTAACATGTCCATGTCCCATGGTGAAGAAACTCCGAAACATGTCCATGGCCCATGGTCAAGAAACTCCGTAACATGTCCATGGTCCATGGTGAAGAAGCCCCGGAACATGTCCATGTCCCATGGTGAAGAAACTTCGAAACATCTCCATGGCCCATGGTGAAGACGCTCCGTATCATGTCCATGTTCCATGGTGATGACGCACCGTAACATGTCCATGTTCCATGGTGAAGAAACACCGTATCATGTCCATTTTCCATGGTGAAGACGCCCCATAAAATGTCCATGGTCCATGGTGAAGAAGCCCCGAAACATGTTCATGGTCCATGGTGAAGAAGCCCCGAAACATGTCCATGATCCATGGTGAAGAAACTCCGTGACATGTCCATGGCCCATGGTGAACAAACTCCGTAACATGTCCATGGCCCATGGTCAAGAAACTCCGTATCATGTCCATGGTCCATGGTGAAGAAGCCCCGAAACATGTCCATGGTCCATTGTGAATAAACTCCGTATCATGTCCATGGTGCATGGTGAAGACACCCCATAACATGTCCATGGCCCATGGTGAAGACGCTCCGTAACATGTCCATGGTCCATGGTGAAGACGCCCAGTAACATGTCCATGGTCCATGGTGAAGAAGCCCCGTAAAATGTCCATCGTCCATGGTGAAGAAGTGCCGAAACATGTCCATGGTCCATTGTGAATAAACTCCGTATCATGTCCATGGTCCAATATCCATGGTGAAGAAGCCCCGGAACATGTCCATGTCTCATGGTGAAGAAACTTCGAAACATCTCCATGGCCCATGGTGAAGGCGCCCCGTAAAATGTCCATTGTCCATGGCGAAGACGCTCCGTAACATGTCCATTGTCCATGGTGACGACGCACCGTAACATGTCCATGTTCCATGGTGAAGAAACACCGTATCATGTCCATGTTCCATGGTGAAGACGCCCCGTAAAATGTCCATGGTCCATGGTGAAGAAGCCCCGAAACATGTCCGTGGTCCATGGTGAAGAAACTCCGTAACATGTCCAATTTGTCCATGGTCCATGGTGAAGTAGCCCCATAGCATGTCCAGGGCCCATGGTGAACAAACCCCGAAGCTTGTCCAGGGCCCATGGTGAAGAAACTCCGTGACATGTCCATGGTCCATGGTGAAGAAGCCCCAAAACATCTCCATGGCCCATGGTAAGCATGCCCCGTAACATGTCCATGGTCCATGGTGATGAAGCTCCAAAACATCTCCATGGCCCATGGTGAACACGCCCCGTAACATGTCCATGGTCCATGGTGATGAAGCCCCGAAACATGGCCATGGTCCATGGTGAAGAAGCCCCGAAACATGTCCATGATCCGTGGTGAAGAAACTACGTAACATGTACATGGCCCATTGTGAAGAATCTCCAAAACATGTCCATGGCCCATGGTGAAGCTGCCCCGTAACATGTCCATGGTCCATGGTGAAGACAGCCCGTAACATATCCATGGTCCACGGTGAAGAAACTCCGTGACATGTCCATGGTCCATGGTGAAAAAGCCCCGTCGCATGTCCACGGCCCATGGTGACCAAACCCCGAAACATGTCAATGGTCCATGGTGAAGAAGCCCCGAAACATGTCAATGGCCCATGGTGAAGAAACTCCGTCACATGTCCATGGTCCATGGTGAAGAAACTCCGTATCATGTCCATGTTCCATGGTGAAGACGCCCCGTAAAATGTCCATGGCCCATGGTGAAGACGCCCCGTAACATGTCCATGGTCCATGGTGAAGACGCCCAGTAACATGTCCATTGTCCATGGTGAAGAAGCCCCGTAAAATGTCCATCGTCCATGGTGAAGAAGCCCCGGAACATGTCCATGTCTCATGGTGAAGAAACTTCGAAACATCTCCATGGCCCATGGTGAAGACGCCCCGTAACATGTCCATGGTCCATGGTGAAGACGCTCCGTAACATGTCCATTGCCCATGGTGATGACGCATCGTAACATGTCCATGTTCCATGGTGAAGACGCCCCGTAAAATGTCCATGGTCCATGGTGAAGAAGCCCCGAAACATGTCCGTGGTCCATGGTGAAGAAGCCCGGAAACATGTCCATGATCCATGGTGAAGAAACTCCGTAACATGTCCATGTCCCATGGTGAAGAAACTCCGTAACATGTCCATGGCCCATGGTCAAGAAACTCCGTAACATGTCCATGGTCCATGGTGAAGAAGCCCCGAAACATGTCCATGGCCCATGGTGAAGAAACTCCATAACATGTCCATGGTCCATGGTGAAGACGCCCAGTAACATCTCCATGGTCCATGGTGAAGAAGCCCCAGAACATGTCCATGTCCCATGGTGAACAAACTCCGTAACATGTCCATGGCCCATGGTCAAGAAACTCCGTATCATGTCCATGGTCCATGGTGAAGAAGCCCCGAAACATGTCCATGGTCCATTGTGAATAAACTCCGTATCATGTCCATGGTGCATGGTGAAGACACCCCATAACATGTCCATGGCCCATGGTGAAGACGCTCCGTAACATGTCCATGGTCCATGGTGAAGACGCCCAGTAACATGTCCATGGTCCATGGTGAAGAAGCCCCGTAAAATGTCCATCGTCCATGGTGAAGAAGTGCCGAAACATGTCCATGGTCCATTGTGAATAAACTCCGTATCATGTCCATGGTCCAATATCCATGGTGAAGAAGCCCCGGAACATGTCCATGTCTCATGGTGAAGAAACTTCGAAACATCTCCATGGCCCATGGTGAAGGCGCCCCGTAAAATGTCCATTGTCCATGGCGAAGACGCTCCGTAACATGTCCATTGTCCATGGTGACGACGCACCGTAACATGTCCATGTTCCATGGTGAAGAAACACCGTATCATGTCCATGTTCCATGGTGAAGACGCCCCGTAAAATGTCCATGGTCCATGGTGAAGAAGCCCCGAAACATGTCCGTGGTCCATGGTGAAGAAACTCCGTAACATGTCCAATTTGTCCATGGTCCATGGTGAAGTAGCCCCATAGCATGTCCAGGGCCCATGGTGAACAAACCCCGAAGCTTGTCCAGGGCCCATGGTGAAGAAACTCCGTGACATGTCCATGGTCCATGGTGAAGAAGCCCCAAAACATCTCCATGGCCCATGGTAAGCATGCCCCGTAACATGTCCATGGTCCATGGTGATGAAGCTCCAAAACATCTCCATGGCCCATGGTGAACACGCCCCGTAACATGTCCATGGTCCATGGTGATGAAGCCCCGAAACATGGCCATGGTCCATGGTGAAGAAGCCCCGAAACATGTCCATGATCCGTGGTGAAGAAACTACGTAACATGTACATGGCCCATTGTGAAGAATCTCCAAAACATGTCCATGGCCCATGGTGAAGCTGCCCCGTAACATGTCCATGGTCCATGGTGAAGACAGCCCGTAACATATCCATGGTCCACGGTGAAGAAACTCCGTGACATGTCCATGGTCCATGGTGAAAAAGCCCCGTCGCATGTCCACGGCCCATGGTGACCAAACCCCGAAACATGTCAATGGTCCATGGTGAAGAAGCCCCGAAACATGTCAATGGCCCATGGTGAAGAAACTCCGTCACATGTCCATGGTCCATGGTGAAGAAACTCCGTATCATGTCCATGTTCCATGGTGAAGACGCCCCGTAAAATGTCCATGGCCCATGGTGAAGACGCCCCGTAACATGTCCATGGTCCATGGTGAAGACGCCCAGTAACATGTCCATTGTCCATGGTGAAGAAGCCCCGTAAAATGTCCATCGTCCATGGTGAAGAAGCCCCGGAACATGTCCATGTCTCATGGTGAAGAAACTTCGAAACATCTCCATGGCCCATGGTGAAGACGCCCCGTAACATGTCCATGGTCCATGGTGAAGACGCTCCGTAACATGTCCATTGCCCATGGTGATGACGCATCGTAACATGTCCATGTTCCATGGTGAAGACGCCCCGTAAAATGTCCATGGTCCATGGTGAAGAAGCCCCGAAACATGTCCGTGGTCCATGGTGAAGAAGCCCGGAAACATGTCCATGATCCATGGTGAAGAAACTCCGTAACATGTCCATGTCCCATGGTGAAGAAACTCCGTAACATGTCCATGGCCCATGGTCAAGAAACTCCGTAACATGTCCATGGTCCATGGTGAAGAAGCCCCGAAACATGTCCATGGCCCATGGTGAAGAAACTCCATAACATGTCCATGGTCCATGGTGAAGACGCCCAGTAACATCTCCATGGTCCATGGTGAAGAAGCCCCAGAACATGTCCATGTCCCATGGTGAAGAAACTTCGAAACATCTCCATGGCCCATGGTGAAGACGCTCCGTATCATGTCCATGTTCCATGGTGAAGACGCCGCGAAACATGTCCCTGATCCATGGTGAAGAAGCCCTGCAGCATGTCCATGGTCCATGGTGAAGCGGCCCCGTAACATGTCCATGGTCCTTGTTGAAGGCGCCCCGTAACATGTCCATGGTCCATGGTGAAGAAGCCCCGAAACATGTCAATGGCCCATGGTGAAGAAACTCCGTGTCATGTCCTTGGTGCATGGTGAAGACACCCCGTAACATGTCCATGGCCCATGGTGAAGACGCCCCGTAACATGTCCATGGTCCATGGTGAAGACGCCCAGTAACATGTCCATGGTCCATGGTGAAGAAGCCCTGTAAAATGTCCATCGTCCATGGTGAAGAAGCCCCGGAACATATCCATGTCCCATGGTGAAGAAACTTCGAAACATCTCCATGGCCCATGGTGAAGACGCCCCATAACATGTCCATGGTCCATGGTGAAGACGCTCCGTAACATGTGCATTGTCCATGGTGATGACGCAAAGTAACATGTCCATGTTCCATGGTGAAGAAACACCGTATTATGTCCATGTTCCATGGTGAAGACGCCCCATAACATGTCCATGGCCCATGGTGAAGACGCTCCGTAACATGTCCATGGTCCATGGTGAAGACGCCCAGTAACATGTCCATGGTCGATGGTGAAGAAGCCCCGTAAAATGTCCATCGTCCATGGTGAAGAAGTCCCAAAACATGTCCATGGTCCATTGTGAATAAACTCCGTATCATGTCCATGGTCCAATATCCATGGTGAAGAAGCCCCGGAACATGTCCATGTCTCATGGTGAAGAAACTTCTAAACATCTCCATGGCCCATGGTGAAGACGCCCCGTAACATGTCCATGGTCCATGGGGAAGACGCTCCGTAACATGTCCATTGTCCATGGTGATGACGCACCGTAACATGTCCGTGGTCCATGGTGAAGAATCCCCAAAACATGTCCATGATCCATGGTGAAGAAACTCCGTAACATGTCCATGTCCCATGGTGAAGAAACTCCGAAACATGTCCATGGCCCATGGTCAAGAAACTCCGTAACATGTCCATGGTCCATGGTGAAGAAACTCCGTAACATGTCCATGGTCCATGGTGAAGAAGCCCCGGAACATGTCCATGTCCCATGGTGAAGAAACTTCGAAACATCTCCATGGCCCATGGTGAAGACGCTCCGTATCATGTCCATGTTCCATGGTGAAGACGCCGCGAAACATGTCCCTGATCCATGGTGAAGAAGCCCTGCAGCATGTCCATGGTCCATGGTGAAGCGGCCCCGTAACATGTCCATGGTCCTTGTTGAAGACGCCCCGTAACATGTCCATGGTCCATGGTGAAGAAGCCCCGAAACATGTCAATGGCCCATGGTGAAGAAACTCCATCACATGTCCATGGTCCATGGTGAAGAAACTCCGTATCATGTCCATGTTCCATGGTGAAGACGCCCCGTAAAATGTCCATGGCCCATGGTGAAGACGCCCCGTAACATGTCCATGGTCCATGGTGAAGACGCCCAGTAACATGTCCATTGTCCATGGTGAAGAAGCCCCGTAAAATGTCCATCGTCCATGGTGAAGAAGCCCCGAAACATGTCCATGGTCCATTGTGAATAAACTCCGTATCATGTCCATGGTCCACTATCCATAGTGAAGAAGCCCCGGAACATGTCCATGTCTCATGGTGAAGAAACTTCAAAACATCTCCATGGCCCATGGTGAAGACGCCCCGTAACATGTCCATGGTCCATGGTGAAGACGCTCCGTAACATGTCCATTGCCCATGGTGATGACGCATCGTAACATGTCCATGTTCCATGGTGAAGACGCCCCGTAAAATGTCCATGGTCCATGGTGAAGAAGCCCCGAAACATGTCCGTGGTCCATGGTGAAGAAGCCCGGAAACATGTCCATGATCCATGGTGAAGAAACTCCGTAACATGTCCATGTCCCATGGTGAAGAAACTCCGTAACATGTCCATGGCCCATGGTCAAGAAACTCCGTAACATGTCCATGGTCCATGGTGAAGAAGCCCCGAAACATGTCCATGGCCCATGGTGAAGAAACTCCATAACATGTCCATGGTCCATGGTGAAGACGCCCAGTAACATCTCCATGGTCCATGGTGAAGAAGCCCCAGAACATGTCCATGTCCCATGGTGAAGAAACTTCGAAACATCTCCATGGCCCATGGTGAAGACGCTCCGTATCATGTCCATGTTCCATGGTGAAGACGCCGCGAAACATGTCCCTGATCCATGGTGAAGAAGCCCTGCAGCATGTCCATGGTCCATGGTGAAGCGGCCCCGTAACATGTCCATGGTCCTTGTTGAAGGCGCCCCGTAACATGTCCATGGTCCATGGTGAAGAAGCCCCGAAACATGTCAATGGCCCATGGTGAAGAAACTCCGTGTCATGTCCTTGGTGCATGGTGAAGACACCCCGTAACATGTCCATGGCCCATGGTGAAGACGCCCCGTAACATGTCCATGGTCCATGGTGAAGACGCCCAGTAACATGTCCATGGTCCATGGTGAAGAAGCCCTGTAAAATGTCCATCGTCCATGGTGAAGAAGCCCCGAAACATGTCCATGGTCCATGGTGAAGAAGCCCCGGAACATATCCATGTCCCATGGTGAAGAAACTTCGAAACATCTCCATGGCCCATGGTGAAGACGCCCCATAACATGTCCATGGTCCATGGTGAAGACGCTCCGTAACATGTGCATTGTCCATGGTGATGACGCAAAGTAACATGTCCATGTTCCATGGTGAAGAAACACCGTATTATGTCCATGTTCCATGGTGAAGACGCCCCATAACATGTCCATGGCCCATGGTGAAGACGCTCCGTAACATGTCCATGGTCCATGGTGAAGACGCCCAGTAACATGTCCATGGTCGATGGTGAAGAAGCCCCGTAAAATGTCCATCGTCCATGGTGAAGAAGTCCCAAAACATGTCCATGGTCCATTGTGAATAAACTCCGTATCATGTCCATGGTCCAATATCCATGGTGAAGAAGCCCCGGAACATGTCCATGTCTCATGGTGAAGAAACTTCTAAACATCTCCATGGCCCATGGTGAAGACGCCCCGTAACATGTCCATGGTCCATGGGGAAGACGCTCCGTAACATGTCCATTGTCCATGGTGATGACGCACCGTAACATGTCCGTGGTCCATGGTGAAGAATCCCCAAAACATGTCCATGATCCATGGTGAAGAAACTCCGTAACATGTCCATGTCCCATGGTGAAGAAACTCCGAAACATGTCCATGGCCCATGGTCAAGAAACTCCGTAACATGTCCATGGTCCATGGTGAAGAAACTCCGTAACATGTCCATGGTCCATGGTGAAGAAGCCCCGGAACATGTCCATGTCCCATGGTGAAGAAACTTCGAAACATCTCCATGGCCCATGGTGAAGACGCTCCGTATCATGTCCATGTTCCATGGTGAAGACGCCGCGAAACATGTCCCTGATCCATGGTGAAGAAGCCCTGCAGCATGTCCATGGTCCATGGTGAAGCGGCCCCGTAACATGTCCATGGCCCATGGTGAAGACGCTCAGTATCATGTCCATGTTCCATGGTGAAGACGCCGCGAAACATGTCCCTGATCCATGGTGAAGAAGCCCTGCAGCATGTCCATGGTCCATGGTGAAGCGGCCCCGTAACATGTCCATGGTCCTTGTTGAAGACGCCCGTAACATGTCCATGGTCCATGGTGAAGAAGCCCCGAAACATGTCAATGGCCCATGGTGAAGAAACTCCATCACATGTCCATGGTCCATGGTGAAGAAACTCCGTGTCATGTCCTTGGTGCATGGTGAAGACACCCCGTAACATGTCCATGGCCCATGGTGAAGACGCCCCGTAACATCTCCATGGTCCATGGTGAAGACGCCCAGTAACATGTCCATGGTCCATGGTGAAGAAGCCCCGTAAAATGTCCATCGTCCATTGTGAAGAAGCCCCGGAACATGTCCATGTCTCATGGTGAAGAAACTTCGAAACATCTCCATGGCCCATGGTGAAGACGCCCCGTAACATGTCCATGGTCCATGGGGAAGACGCTCCGTAACATGTCCATTGTCCATGGTGATGACGCACCGTAGCATGTCCGTGGTCCATGGTGAAGAATCCCCAAAACATGTCCATGATCCATGGTGAAGAAACTCCGTAACATGTCCATGTCCCATGGTGAAGAAACTCCGAAACATGTCCATGGCCCATGGTCAAGAAACTCCGTAACATGTCCATGGTCCATGGTGAAGAAGCCCCGGAACATGTCCATGTCCCATGGTGAAGAAACTTCGAAACATCTCCATGGCCCATGGTGAAGACGCTCCGTATCATGTCCATGTTCCATGGTGATGACACACCGTAACATGTCCATGTTCCATGGTGAAGAAACACCGTATCATGTCCATTTTCCATGGTGAAGACGCCCCATAAAATGTCCATGGTCCATGGTGAAGAAGCCCCGAAACATGTTCATGGTCCATGGTGAAGAAGCCCCGAAACATGTCCATGATCCATGGTGAAGAAACTCCGTGACATGTCCATGGCCCATGGTGAACAAACTCCGTAACATGTCCATGGCCCATGGTCAAGAAACTCCGTATCATGTCCATGGTCCATGGTGAAGAAGCCCCGAAACATGTCCATGGTCCATTGTGAATAAACTCCGTATCATGTCCATGGTGCATGGTGAAGACACCCCATAACATGTCCATGGCCCATGGTGAAGACGCTCCGTAACATGTCCATGGTCCATGGTGAAGACGCCCAGTAACATGTCCATGGTCCATGGTGAAGAAGCCCCGTAAAATGTCCATCGTCCATGGTGAAGAAGTGCCGAAACATGTCCATGGTCCATTGTGAATAAACTCCGTATCATGTCCATGGTCCAATATCCATGGTGAAGAAGCCCCGGAACATGTCCATGTCTCATGGTGAAGAAACTTCGAAACATCTCCATGGCCCATGGTGAAGGCGCCCCGTAAAATGTCCATTGTCCATGGCGAAGACGCTCCGTAACATGTCCATTGTCCATGGTGACGACGCACCGTAACATGTCCATGTTCCATGGTGAAGAAACACCGTATCATGTCCATGTTCCATGGTGAAGAAGCCCCGAAACATGTCCGTGGTCCATGGTGAAGAAACTCCGTAACATGTCCAATTTGTCCATGGTCCATGGTGAAGTAGCCCCATAGCATGTCCAGGGCCCATGGTGAACAAACCCCGAAGCTTGTCCAGGGCCCATGGTGAAGAAACTCCGTGACATGTCCATGGTCCATGGTGAAGAAGCCCCAAAACATCTCCATGGCCCATGGTAAGCATGCCCCGTAACATGTCCATGGTCCATGGTGATGAAGCTCCAAAACATCTCCATGGCCCATGGTGAACACGCCCCGTAACATGTCCATGGTCCATGGTGATGAAGCCCCGAAACATGGCCATGGTCCATGGTGAAGAAGCCCCGAAACATGTCCATGATCCGTGGTGAAGAAACTACGTAACATGTACATGGCCCATTGTGAAGAATCTCCAAAACATGTCCATGGCCCATGGTGAAGCTGCCCCGTAACATGTCCATGGTCCATGGTGAAGACAGCCCGTAACATATCCATGGTCCACGGTGAAGAAACTCCGTGACATGTCCATGGTCCATGGTGAAAAAGCCCCGTCGCATGTCCACGGCCCATGGTGACCAAACCCCGAAACATGTCAATGGTCCATGGTGAAGAAGCCCCGAAACATGTCAATGGCCCATGGTGAAGAAACTCCGTCACATGTCCATGGTCCATGGTGAAGAAACTCCGTATCATGTCCATGTTCCATGGTGAAGACGCCCCGTAAAATGTCCATGGCCCATGGTGAAGACGCCCCGTAACATGTCCATGGTCCATGGTGAAGACGCCCAGTAACATGTCCATTGTCCATGGTGAAGAAGCCCCGTAAAATGTCCATCGTCCATAGTGAAGAAGCCCCGGAACATGTCCATGTCTCATGGTGAAGAAACTTCGAAACATCTCCATGGCCCATGGTGAAGACGCCCCGTAACATGTCCATGGTCCATGGTGAAGACGCTCCGTAACATGTCCATTGCCCATGGTGATGACGCATCGTAACATGTCCATGTTCCATGGTGAAGACGCCCCGTAAAATGTCCATGGTCCATGGTGAAGAAGCCCCGAAACATGTCCGTGGTCCATGGTGAAGAAGCCCGGAAACATGTCCATGATCCATGGTGAAGAAACTCCGTAACATGTCCATGTCCCATGGTGAAGAAACTCCGTAACATGTCCATGGCCCATGGTCAAGAAACTCCGTAACATGTCCATGGTCCATGGTGAAGCAGCCCCGAAACATGTCCATGGCCCATGGTGAAGAAACTCCATAACATGTCCATGGTCCATGGTGAAGACGCCCAGTAACATCTCCATGGTCCATGGTGAAGAAGCCCCAGAACATGTCCATGTCCCATGGTGAAGAAACTTCGAAACATCTCCATGGCCCATGGTGAAGACGCTCCGTATCATGTCCATGTTCCATGGTGAAGACGCCGCGAAACATGTCCCTGATCCATGGTGAAGAAGCCCTGCAGCATGTCCATGGTCCATGGTGAAGCGGCCCCGTAACATGTCCATGGTCCTTGTTGAAGGCGCCCCGTAACATGTCCATGGTCCATGGTGAAGAAGCCCCGAAACATGTCAATGGCCCATGGTGAAGAAACTCCGTGTCATGTCCTTGGTGCATGGTGAAGACACCCCGTAACATGTCCATGGCCCATGGTGAAGACGCCCCGTAACATGTCCATGGTCCATGGTGAAGACGCCCAGTAACATGTCCATGGTCCATGGTGAAGAAGCCCTGTAAAATGTCCATCGTCCATGGTGAAGAAGCCCCGAAACATGTCCATGGTCCATGGTGAAGAAGCCCCGGAACATATCCATGTCCCATGGTGAAGAAACTTCGAAACATCTCCATGGCCCATGGTGAAGACGCCCCATAACATGTCCATGGTCCATGGTGAAGACGCTCCGTAACATGTGCATTGTCCATGGTGATGACGCAAAGTAACATGTCCATGTTCCATGGTGAAGAAACACCGTATTATGTCCATGTTCCATGGTGAAGACGCCCCATAACATGTCCATGGCCCATGGTGAAGACGCTCCGTAACATGTCCATGGTCCATGGTGAAGACGCCCAGTAACATGTCCATGGTCGATGGTGAAGAAGCCCCGTAAAATGTCCATCGTCCATGGTGAAGAAGTCCCAAAACATGTCCATGGTCCATTGTGAATAAACTCCGTATCATGTCCATGGTCCAATATCCATGGTGAAGAAGCCCCGGAACATGTCCATGTCTCATGGTGAAGAAACTTCTAAACATCTCCATGGCCCATGGTGAAGACGCCCCGTAACATGTCCATGGTCCATGGGGAAGACGCTCCGTAACATGTCCATTGTCCATGGTGATGACGCACCGTAACATGTCCGTGGTCCATGGTGAAGAATCCCCAAAACATGTCCATGATCCATGGTGAAGAAACTCCGTAACATGTCCATGTCCCATGGTGAAGAAACTCCGAAACATGTCCATGGCCCATGGTCAAGAAACTCCGTAACATGTCCATGGTCCATGGTGAAGAAACTCCGTAACATGTCCATGGTCCATGGTGAAGAAGCCCCGGAACATGTCCATGTCCCATGGTGAAGAAACTTCGAAACATCTCCATGGCCCATGGTGAAGACGCTCCGTATCATGTCCATGTTCCATGGTGAAGACGCCGCGAAACATGTCCCTGATCCATGGTGAAGAAGCCCTGCAGCATGTCCATGGTCCATGGTGAAGCGGCCCCGTAACATGTCCATGGTCCTTGTTGAAGACGCCCCGTAACATGTCCATGGTCCATGGTGAAGAAGCCCCGAAACATGTCAATGGCCCATGGTGAAGAAACTCCATCACATGTCCATGGTCCATGGTGAAGAAACTCCGTGTCATGTCCTTGGTGCATGGTGAAGACACCCCGTAACATGTCCATGGCCCATGGTGAAGACGCCCCGTAACATCTCCATGGTCCATGGTGAAGACGCCCAGTAACATGTCCATGGTCCATGGTGAAGAAGCCCCGTAAAATGTCCATCGTCCATTGTGAAGAAGCCCCGGAACATGTCCATGTCTCATGGTGAAGAAACTTCGAAACATCTCCATGGCCCATGGTGAAGACGCCCCGTAACATGTCCATGGTCCATGGCGAAGACGCTCCGTAACATGTGCATTGTCCATGGTGATGACGTACCGTAACATGTCCATGTTCCATGGTGAAGAAACACCGTATCATGTCCATGTTCCATGGTGAAGACGCCCCGTAAAATGTCCATGGTCCATGGTGAAGAAGCCCCGAAACATGTCCGTGGTCCACGGTGAAGAAGCTCCGTAACATGTCCAATTTGTCCATGGTCCATGGTGAAGTAGCCCCATAGCATGTCCAGGGCCCATGGTGAACAAACCCCGAAGCTTGTCCATGGCCCATGGTGAAGAAACTCCGTAACAGTTAGGAGATCTCGCGAGATCACGGCGAGGTCACGTCTTTTCGAAGCTGCTCCATGCGCTCACGCTTTTGAAGCTAAGTGATATTTCTCAATTGTGTTTTTGTCGAGACTGTATCTATCTTTCGGTGTGTGTAACTATAGCGTATCTTTTGGAAAATTTTCGGTGCTAATTTTTCGTACATGTATACACAATCGTCGGTTAATGGTATCGAGTATTCTGCGGCCTAGTACTCGTAGGCCTAGACTACCGTACCGTCTCCGACCTTGTGGTTTGTTTTTCTCTCAGCGATTCGTCGAATGCGCTGAAATTATTTTCGTTCTCTGTTTCGTCCCAGTCGTTCACCCCGTACCTCCTTGTTTAATATCTGTACTCACAAAAAAAAACAAAAAAAACCCCAAAAAAAGATTTCCTTCCCAGTGTAGCGGCTGCCGCTGGGGTTACACAATCGCCTTGCACCTATCAAGGACGCGGAGCGATCACCAGGCCGGGCTCGTCCAGGACGCCCGGGCAGGCCCGCGCTCGACTTGCCAGGCCTCGGTCGGGACGCCCGGGCAGGCTCGCCCTCGGCTTGCCAGGCCGCAGCCGGCCCGCGGGGCCACGCCCCCTGGCGCCAGGCCTGGGCAAACCCCCTGGCGGAATAGATATATATTGCCGACCGTAAAACGTTTTTCCCAGAGTGCCTGAGTGTTTGATTCTAATAAAGCAGCTCAGATGAATTCAAGCTTTTTGTCGCGTCCATTCTTTCGATCGACGTGGGAGCCACAGCTCCTTCATTGGTGACCTACCGACATGGACACGGCAGTCGCCCTTAAACTGCCTACCTTCTGGGAGGCTCACGCGGCGGTTTGGTTCGCACAAGCGGAGTCCCTGTTCGCCCTGCGGGGCATCACGGCGGACGACACCCGCTTCCACCACGTGGTCGCTGCGCTCGGTTCAGCCACCGCAGCCCGCGCCCTGAGCCTCCTCGAGAGCCCGCCAGCCGCGGACAAATACGGCGCGATTAAGAAGCTTCTCCTCGATGCTTTCGCCCTCCCAGCGGCGGAACGCGCACGGCGCCTGCTCGATTTGCCGGAGCTTGGCGACACGCGCCCTTCCGAGCGAATGGACTACATGCTTTCGCTGCTCGGCGAGCACTCTCCGGCATTCCTGTTCCGGGAGCTGTTCCTCCGTCAGCTGCCTAACCCGGTACGCCTCGCCCTGGCAAGCACGACGATCACAGATCCCCGGGCCCTTGCCAGAGAAGCCGACAAAATCTCCGCCGCGGGACAGCGCATCGCAGCGGCGACATGGGACCCGCCGCCGCCTGATGCACCATCCATGGCGCCCGAGCACCCGGCGCGTTCGACGGCCGAACTGCCGACGCAATTGGCGGCCGCTATACCGAGCCGACCACGTTCAGCACGACGTCCGAAGCCTCCACCCGACCAAGCGTGGTGTTCCTATCATGCCAGGTTCGGACAGAAGGCCCGGACATGCCGACCCCCGTGCACCTTCGGCGGGTCGGGAAACGGCCAGGCCGGCGTTCATTACCTGCCATGAGCGCCGGCCACAGTCACACGGGCAACTTACTGTTCATCACGGATAAAGCGTCCGGACGGCGCTTCCTGTGCGACACCGGCGCCCAAGTGAGCGTCATGCCCGCCTCTGACCAGGACAGGCAATCCGCGGTTTGCGGCCCCTCCTTGGTTGCGGCCAACGGATCGACTATCCGCACCTTCGGCCCGCGCAACGTCACCCTCTGCTTCGGCGGCCAACGCTTCGCTTGGACGTTTGTAACCGCCAACGTGCCCATGGCTCTGCTCGGCGCCGACTTCCTCTGCGCACACGGACTGCTGGTGGACGTCCAACGGCGTCGTTTAATCAACGCTGAAACCTTCAGCTCCCTGGTATGCACATTGAGCAGCTCCGCGCCGACCGAGCTGGCATGCACCGTCCCGGCGGCGAACGAGTTTGCTCGCCTGCTCGCGGAGTTCCCGGCCCTCACGCGGCCGACGTTTTCGGCCGTCGCAGTACGGCATGGGATCGAGCACCACATACCAACCACGGGCCCGCCGGTCTACGCCAGGGCCCGCCGCCTCGACCCAGCCAAGCTTGCCGTTGCGAAGGCCGAATTCGACGCGTTGGAGCACCTCGGCATCGTGCGGCGCTCCGATAGCGCGTGGGCCTCGCCACTGCACATCGTGCCAAAGCCGGGGGGTGGATGGCGCCCGTGTGGCGACTACCGCCGTCTTAATGACGCTACAACACCCGACAGGTACCCGATCCCGCATATCCAAGACTTCTCCGCCCGTCTGGCGGGACGGGTCATTTTTTCAAAAATTGATCTCATACGGGGATATCACCAGGTACCTGTCAGGGCGGCCGACGTCCCTAAAACGGCAGTCATCACGCCGTTCGGCTTATTCGAGTTCTTGCGGATGCCGTTTGGTCTCAAGAACGCGGCTCAGGCGTTCCAGCGCTTGATGGACGGCGTGCTGCGTGACCTGCCGTTCCTTTTCGTTTACCTGGACGACATCCTCGTCGCCAGCACGTCCCGGGCCGAGCACCTCCTCCACCTCCGAACACTGTTCGGGCGCCTCAGCGAGCACGGCCTCATCGTCAACCCGGCCAAATGCCACTTCGGCACGACGGCCGTTGATTTTTTGGGCCACCACATCACCAAGAACGGGGCTGTGCCGCTGCCAACCAAGGTCGAGGCCATCACCACTTTCCCGCGTCCCCGCACCATAAAGGCCCTGCAGGAATTCCTGGGAATGGTGAATTTTTATCACCGCTTCGTGCCCCGCGCTGCTCAACTCATGCGGCCCCTCTACGAAGCCCTCCGGGGCAAGCCGGCCAAGCACGACATCGCCTGGTCCGCAGCAATGGATGCGGCCTTCCAAAGCTCAAAGCGGGCCCTCGCCGACGCAACACTGCTCGCTCACCCGGTGCTCAACGCTCCCATCGCCCTCACCACGGATGCCTCCGACTACGCGGTGGGCGCCGTACATGAGCAATGGGTGAACGGGGTTTGGCAGCCACTCGCTTTTTTCAGCCGGCAGCTCCGGCCGAACGAGCTCAAATACAGCACGTTTGACCGGGAGCTCCTCGGTCTACACCTGGCCGTCCGCCATTTCCGCCACCTCCTGGAGGGCCGACCTTTCACGGCGTTCGTCGACCACAAGCCGTTGGTTTACGCCATGGCCAAGGTCACGGAGCCATGGTCGGCCCGCCAACAGCGCCACCTCTCCGCCGTGTCGGAGTTTACCACGGACATCCGGCACGTCGCCGGCAAAAACAACGCCGTGGCCGACTGTCTTTCCCGGGCCAGCGCGAACGCGGTCCACCTGGGCGTGGATTTTGCGCTCATGGCGGCGGACCAAACCACCGACACCACGGTGCAAGCCCTCCGGGCGGCGGACACGGGCCTCCGCCTGGCCGACATCCCCTGCGCGGACACTGTCCTGCTCTGCGACGTCTCCCAAGGCCGGCCTCGCCCCATCGTGCCCGTCACCTGGCAACGCCGCATCTTCGCCTCCCTCCACGGCCTTTCCCACCCGGGCCGGAAAGCTTCCCAGAAGCTGGTGTCGGCGCGTTTCGTCTGGCACGGCCTTCGTCGGGACGTCCGCGATTGGACCAGCGCCTGCACCGCCTGCCAACGGGCCAAGGTCCACCGACACACCCAGGCCCCGCTGGCACCTTTCACCGTGCCCGAACGACGTTTCGACCACGTCAACGTGGATCTGGTGGGCCCCCTTCCCCCATCACGAGGGTTCACACACCTGCTCACCATGGTGGACAGGACCACGAGGTGGCCGGAGGCCGTTCCCCTCGTCTCCACCACCACCGCCGACGTGGCGCAGGCCTTCATCGCCACCTGGGTCGCCCGCTTCGGCGCACCGGCGGACATCTCGTCAGACCGCGGACCACAGTTCACCTCCGAGCTGTGGGGCGCGGTCGCCCGCAACCTGGGGGTCAAGCTCCACCGTACTACGGCCTACCACCCCCAAGCAAACGGGTTGTGCGAGCGATTCCACCGCTCCATGAAGGCCGCGCTCATGGCCGGCCTTCAAGACGGCGGTTGGGCCGACCGGCTGCCGTGGGTCCTTTTGGGCCTTCGCACGGCCCCCAAGGAGGACCTCCAGGCATCCACCGCCGAGCTGGTCTATGGCCAGGTGCTACGCGTCCCGGGCGAATTCGTGCCCGACGCTACCAGCCCCTGGTCCGCAGCTCGCCAGCGCTCGGACCTCCAGGAGGCCGCCCGACGGTTTGCCCCCGTGCCGACATCCCACCACGGTGACCCCCAGTCCTACGTCCCCCCAGCACTCCGCACCGCGGAGTATGTTTTTGTGCGTCACGACGCACATCGGCGGCCACTCCAGCCGCCGTACGACGGGCCCTTCCGGGTGCTGCGACGGGACGACAAGTCGTTCGTCATCGACATCGGCGGCAGGTCGGACCGGATTGCAGTGGACCGCCTCAAGCCGGCGCACGTGGACGTCGACCACCCACCACGGGTGGCCCTCCCGCCGCGGCGAGGCCGCCCCCCGTCCACGGTGCCCCCCACTCGACCGCCCACCACCTCACCGGACCCCCTCCCACGACCCACCAGGGGTCGCTTCGGCCGGGTCATCAGGACCCCCCTCAAGTTGACCCTGCCGGTGCAAGTCGATTCTGGGGGGACGTGTGTAGCGGCTGCCGCTGGGGTTACACAATCGCCTTGCACCTATCAAGGACGCGGAGCGATCACCAGGCCGGGCTCGTCCAGGACGCCCGGGCAGGCCCGCGCTCGACTTGCCAGGCCTCGGTCGGGACGCCCGGGCAGGCTCGCCCTCGGCTTGCCAGGCCGCAGCCGGCCCGCGGGGCCACGCCCCCTGGCGCCAGGCCTGGGCAAACCCCCTGGCGGAATAGATATATATTGCCGACCGTAAAACGTTTTTCCCAGAGTGCCTGAGTGTTTGATTCTAATAAAGCAGCTCAGATGAATTCAAGCTTTTTGTCGCGTCCATTCTTTCGATCGACGTGGGAGCCACAGCTCCTTCACCAGGTCTTATTCGTTTATTTGTTGTTCTTTTTGTTCGTTCGTTCTTCGTTCGCGATCACGCGGTTAGAAATGTATAATCTCTCCCCTGAACAACTATTTTCTCTCATATATTATAACACCCTTTTCTTCTTTTCCTACAAAAGGATGCTTTCGTCTTGCTCACCAAATCTATTCATTCCAAAAAATATATATAATACCATCTCTTACAGTTCCTCCTTTCTACATTCCCTAAACTATCCAGAACTCCATCCCTCCTCCAGTGTCCTCAAACGTATTTTTGACTCGAAGGTCTCAAACTCATTTTGCAAAAAATGTTCGTTTCCCATGAATCGTACACTTTTCAAAATCCAATCTCACCCCTCCCCTCCAAAATCCTCCCCATCACCCATCCCTTTCAAATCTCCCCCCTTGCCCCTTCCCTCCCCTCCCTCCTAAACTCCTCCCACACCCCTCCCCTCCGAGACTCTCCCTCGCTCCTCCCCTCCAAGACTCCCCTCTCACCTATCCTCCTCAAAGCATCCTCCCTGCTTCTTCCTCCTTCCAACTTTCACCTTCATCTCCCCAAACCTTCTGCCTTGCTCTTCCCCCTCCTCAAATAACACCTCACTGTGCCTCACCCAATCTCCATCAAACCTTTTGTCCGCCCCATTCTTCCCTTTCTCCAAGCTATTCTGAAATCTCTGACACACCTTCAACAGCTCTCCCTACCTCTTCCTCCTCTTCCACATCTTACCCTACCCCTCCCTCCCCCTGTTCTGGACCCGATGCTCCCCCTTCCTCTTCATTAACGGTATGGACCTCAAACATCCGGGGCCTTCGCTCAAACTTGACTGACCTCTCCATACAGGTTGCTTCTGACAAACCAGATGTGATCTGCTTAACAGAAACTTTCCTCCTTCATGATGTCTCTGATGCCTTGGTATCTTTCCCAGGTTACTCCCTCCTCCGGTATGATAGACCTGAGCCTCGTCCTGGAGGTGGGGTTGCTATCTTTATAAAAAAACTCTCTTCCTCACTCGCCCTCCACTGCCCTCTCTCCACCTCACCCCGGGAATACCTTTGGCTACGGCTTCCCCTTCGCTCCCACCTTTTGTTCATATGTGTGTTGTACCGTCCACCAATCAGCGATGACTCCATCTACATCTCGCTGTCTGATAATATGGACCAATTTCTGTCTACTCATCCTAACTCTCTCTTCCTCATATGTGGTGATTTCAATTGTCACCATGCCAGTTGGCTGGGTGTGGGTACCTCTCTCACCAGCCATGGCTCTTCAGCAAAGGACTTCTGCGACTCACTGGGGCTGACACAATCTGTCAATTTCCCGACCCGGATCTCAGTCAACGGAGCATCTTCTCTTCTGGATTTGGTTATGACAAACTTCCCTGAAAATGTCTGCTGCTCTTCTTCTGCTCCAATCGGCTCATCTGATCATGTGCTTGTCAAAGTGGACATCTCTCTGACCATTCTCAGAGAGCCTCCTCAGCGTCGACGAGTCTGGCATTTCACTCAGGCCAACTGGCACGGTCTTCAAGCAGCCACCAATCATCTGGACTGGTCTCCCATCTCTACCGCCTCTGACATCAACTCATCCTGGGAATTCTTTCAAAGTAAATTGCTCTCTCTCATGCACAGATTTATACCATCTCGTCTTCAGTTGTCATACCCTTCCTCCCGTCCATGGTACACGGAATCTTGTGGTGAGGCTGTTGCCCTGAAACAACTTGCTTTCGTCTCCTGGAAAGCAAATCCAACAGAAGGAAATCTCATTTCCTTTCACAAAGCCCGAAACAAGTGTGTGTCCACCCTCAGGAGAGCCAGGAAACAATATCTCACCATTCTCAAGACCGAACTCTCTTATCTGTCTCCCTCTTCCAAATCCTGGTGGCGTCTGGTCAAATCTGTTTCTGGTGTTTGTTCCCCCTCCATCCCCTCCCTCACCTCAAACGGCTTAACGGCTGACTCCGCACGTGAAAAAGCTGAATGCCTCAACTCTGTGTTTGCCTCTAAATCTTGTGTCCCAAACACATCCCTCTCTGTACCCACCATACCCAGTCGTACCCAGCTGCTCCTGGACTCTGTGTCCTTTCCTCCTGACAAGGTGGAAAAGTTTCTGTCAACCCTCGACTCTGATTCTGCAACTGGTCCTGACGGCATCAGCCCACGGGTCCTAAAATCATGTTCTTCTGCTCTTTCACTCCCTCTTTCTGTTCCCTTCACCCTCTCTTTTGCTCAAGGTCATCTGCCATCTGCTTGGAAATCAGCCAACATCACCGCTTTGCACAAAAAGGTGCAAAAACAGATCCCAGCAACTACAGACCAATCAGCCTTCTCCCAATTATCAGCAATGTCATGGAATCCATCATTGCTTCAGATATTAAATCTTTCCTCTTCTCCAATGGCTTGATCTCTGATCATCAATTTGGTTTCAGACCTGGTCACTCTACTCTGGACATGCTGCTTCTGCTTTCTCAACAATGGATGGAGGTCCTCAACGCCAAACAGGAAATTAGAGCTGTCTCCCTTGACATTTCACGTGCCTTCGATACGGTCTGGCACCCTGCTCTGCTCTCCAAACTCTCCTCCTTTGGTATCCATGGAAATCTCCACGCATGGCTGGCGGACTTCCTCTCTGGTCGTAGTCAACGTGTGGCCCTGAATGGGTTTCTCTCATCTCCTCTTCCTGTTCAGGCTGGAGTTCCCCAAGGTAGTGTTCTGGGCCCTGTGCTTTTTCTGGTCTTCATCAATGATCTCTCTGACTTTCTTGAAAATCCTCTCTATCTCTTTGCTGACGACTCTACTCTCTGTCGCTCCATTCCTCATCCCTCAGATCGGCAGTCTGCAGCCTCCTCACTCTCTGCAGACCTGGACAAAATCACAGACTGGTCAAACAAGTGGAACATGTCTTTCAATCCTGACAAATCTCACACTCTTACAATGTCTCTCCGAAAGGACCGACTGGACAACCCTCCCATCTACTTTCTCAACAATCCTCTCCAAGAAGTTCTGTCGCTCAAGCTTTTGGGTCTCACTATCTGCCATGATCTTTCTTGGGAAAACCACATTTCCAAGCTGGCCTCCAAAGCCAGTCGCCGACTGGGCATCCTCCGTCGTGCGAAGTCCTTCCTTGGCACACCTGAGTTCCTCACCACATACAAGGCTTTCATCCGCAGCTCAATGGAATACTGTTCCCCCCTCTGGGCTGGTGCTCCTGCCTCACACCTTGCTCGGCTTCACGCTGTTGAGGCCAAAGCTTTCAGAATCATTGGAATCTCCTGCGATGTAGTCAACGCCGAGGGCCTTTCACTCACTCACCGCAGGCAGGTTGGTGGTCTTTCTGTCTTCTACCGACTCCTCTCCGGCCTTGCTCCCCCAGCTCTCTCTGTGCTCTGTCCCCCCAATATTCCTTCAGGTCGCACAAGATCTGCCTGCAACCCTCTTATGGTTAAACTGCCAAAGTCTAGGCTCTCTGCTCACCTTCACTCTTTCATTACCCTTTTCTCCCACCTCTGGAACAAACTCCCCCACTCCCTTCAATCCCACTCCTCCCTCCAGGTCTTTAAAACAGCTGTTCACCACCATCTCTTATCGTCCCCCATCGAAAACCTTGATCTTTTCTACCCCCGGTAATTCACCCCAGAGTCCTTGCAGTGTTCATATGTTTTAATCCTCTCCCACCTGCCCCCAAGTCCTCCCGATGTCCCTGCTCTCAAATGTTGTGATTGTGTCCTTCCCCCTCTTCCCCCTCTCTTTTGTGTCCTTCCCCCTCTCTCCCCATCTTGTCTGCCGCTCCCCTTGTTTTTTGTGTTTTGTGTGTCGGTTTGTCTTTTTGTGTGATTAATGTTAGCTCTTTCACGAGCCTCGATCTTGTATACAAAAAAAACAAAAAAAAAACATGTCCATGGTCCATGGTGAAGAAGCCCCAAAACATCTCCATGGCCCATGGTAAGCATGCCCCGTAACATGTCCATGGTCCATGGTGATGAAGCCCTGAAACATGGCCATGGTCCATGGTGAAGAAGCCCCGAAACATGTCCATGATCCGTGGTGAAGAAACTACGTAACATGTCCATGGCCCATTGTGAAGAATCTCCGAAACATGTCCATGGCCCATTGTGAAAAATCTCCAAAACATGTCCATGGCCCATGGTGAAGCTGCCCCGTAACATGTCCATGGTCCATGGTTCCCAGATCTCAGGCCCTAAGTTCCCAGTTCCCAGGCCCTGAGTTCCCAGTTCCCAGGCCCTGAGTTCCCAGATCCCAGGCCCTGAGTTCCCAGATCTCAGGCCCTAAGTTCCCAGATCCCTGGCCCTGAGTTCCCAGAGTTCCCAGATCCCTGGCCCTGAGTTCCCAGATCTCAAGCCCTGAATTCCCAGATTCCTGGCCCTGTGTTCCCAGATCCAAGACCATGAGTTCCCAGATCTCAGGCCCTGAGTTACCAGATCTCAGGCCCTGAGGTCCCAGATCCCTGGCCCTGTGTTCCCAGATCCCTGGCCCTGAGTTCCCAGATCTCAGGCCCTAAGTTCCCAGATCCCAGGCCCTGAGTTCCCAGATCTCAGGCCCTAAGTTCCCAGATCCCAGGCCCTAAGTTCCCATATCTCAGGCCCTGAGTTCCTATATCTCAGGCCATGAGTTCCCAGATCTCAGGCCCTGAGTTCCCAGATCTCAGGCCCTAAGTTCCCAGATCCCAGGCCCTGAGCTCCCAGTTCCCAGATCCAAGGCCATGAGTTCCCATATCTCAGACCCTAAGTTCCAAAATCCCAGGCGCTGAGTTCGCAGATCCAAGGCCATGAGTTCCCAGATCTCAGGCCCTGAGTTCCCCGATCCCAGGCCCTGAGTTCCCAGATCCCAGGCCCTGAGTTCCCTGATCCAAGTCCCTGAATTCCCAGATCCCAGGCCCTGAGTTCCCAGATCTCAGGCCCTAAGTTCCCAGAACCCAGGCCCTGAGTTCGAAGATCCCAGGCCATGAGTTCCCCAATCCAAGGCCATGAGTTCCCAGATCCCAGGCCCTGAGTTTCCAGATCCCAGGCCCTGAGTGTCCAGATCCAAGGCCATGAGTTCACAGATCCCAGGCCCTGAGTGCCCAGATACAAGGCCATGAGTTCCCAGAATTCCCAGATCCCTGACCCTGAGTTCCCAGAGTTCCCAGATCCCTGGCCCTGAGTTCCCAGATCCCTGGCCCGAAGTTCCCAGATCCCAGGCGCTGAGTTCCCAAATCCAAGGCCCTGAGTTCCCAGATCTCAGGGCTTGAGTTCCCAGATCCCTGGCAATGTGTTCCCAGATCCCTGGCCCTGAGTTCCCAGATCTCAGGCCCTAAGTTCCCAGATCCCAGGCCCTGAGTTCCCAGATCTCAGGCCCTAAGTTCCCAGATAGCAGGCCCTAAGTTCCCAGATCTCAGGACCTGAGTTCCCAGATCTCAGGCCCTAAGTTCCCAGATCCCTGGCCCTGAGTTCCCAGATCTCAGGCACTAAGTTCCCAGAACCCAGGCCCTGAGTTCCCAGATCTCAGGCCCTAAGTTCCCAGATCCTAGGCCCTGAGTTCCCAGATCCAAGGCCATGAGTTTCCAGATCTCAGGCCCTGAGTCCCCAGACCTCAGGCCCTAAGTTCCCAGATCCCAGGCCCTGAGTTCCCATATCCAAGGCCATGATTTCCCAGATCTCAGGCCTTGAGTGACCAGATCCCAGACCCTGAGTTCCCAGATCCAAGGCCATGAGTTCCCAGATCTCAGGCCCTAAGTTCCCAGATCCCAGGCCCTGAGTTCCCAGATCCCAGGCCCTGAGTTCCCAGATCCCAGGCCCTGAGTGCCCAGATCCCTGGCCCTGTGTTCCCAGATCCCTGGCCCTGAGTTCCCAGATCCCAGGGCCTGAGTGCCCAGATCCCTGGCCCTGTGTTCCCTTATCCCTGGCTCTGAGTTCCCAGATCCCAGGACCTGAGTTCCCAGATCCCTGGCCCTGAGTTCCCAGAGATCCCAGATCCCTGGCCCTGAGTTCCCAGATTTCAGGCCCTGAGTTCCCAGATCCCAGGCCCTGAGTGCCCAGATCCCAGG
This sequence comes from Myxine glutinosa, assembly GCF_964187855.1. Taxonomy (NCBI): domain Eukaryota; kingdom Metazoa; phylum Chordata; class Myxini; order Myxiniformes; family Myxinidae; genus Myxine; species Myxine glutinosa. The sequence continues at coordinate 4,386,565 of NC_136273.1, read as the reverse complement.
CAATGAGTTAACAGATCCCAGGCCCTGAGTTCCCAGATCCCAGGCCATGAGTTCCCAGATCCCAGGCCCTGAGTTCCCAGAGATCCCAGATCCCTGGCCCTGAGTTCCCAGATTTCAGGCCCTGAGTTCCCAGATCCCAGGCCCTGAGTGCCCAGATCCAAGGCCATCAGTTCCCAGATCCCAGGCCCTGAGTTCCCAGATCCCAGGCCATGAGTTCCCAGATCCCAGGCCCTGAGTTCCCAGACCCCAGGCCCTGTGTTCCCAGATCCCAGACCCTGTGTGCCCAGATCCCAGGCCATGAGTTCCCAGATCCCAGGCCCTGAGTTCCCAGATCCCAGGCCCTGAGTTCCCAGATCCCTGGCTGCTCTGAGTTCCCAGATTTCCCAGATCCCTGGCCCTGAGTTCCCAGATCCCTGGCCCTGTGTTCCCAGATCCAAGGCCATGAGTTTCCAGATCTCAGGCCCTGAGTTCCCAGATCTCAGGCCCTGAGTTCCCAGATCCCTGGTCCTGTGTTCCCAGATCCCTGGGCCTGAGTTCCCAGATCTCAGGCCCTAAGTTCCCAGATCCCAGGCTCTGAGTTCCCAGATCTCAGGCCCTAAGTTCCCAGATCCCAGGCCCTAAGTTCCCAGATCTCAGGCCCTGAATTCCCAGAGCTCAGGCCCTAAGTTCCCAGATCCCAGGCCCTGAGTTCCCAGATCTCAGGCCCTAAGTTCCCAGTTCCCAGGCCCTGAGTTCCCAGTTCCCAGGCCCTGAGTTCCCAGCTCCCAGGCCCTGAGTTCCCAGATCTCAGGCCGTAAGTTCCCAGATCCCTGGCCCTGAGTTCCCAGAGTTCCCAGATCCCTGGCCCTGAGTTCCCAGATCCCTGGCCCTATGTTCCCAGATCCAAGGCCATGAGTTCCCAGATCTCAGGCCCTGAGTTACCAGATCTCAGGCCCTGAGGTCCCAGATCCCTGGCCCTGTGTTCCCAGATCCCTGGCCCTGAGTTCCCAGATCTCAGGCCCTAAGTTCCCAGATCCCAGGCCCTGAGTTCCCAGATCTCAGGCCATGAGTTCCCAGATCTCAGGCCCTGAGTTCCCAGATCTCAGGCCCTAAGTTCCCAGATCCCAGGCCCTGAGTTCCCAGTTCCCAGATCCAAGGCCATGAGTTCCCAGATCTCAGGCCATGAGTTCACAGATCTCAGGCCCTGAGTGCCCAGATCCCAGGCCCTGAGTTCAGAGATCCAAGGCCATGAGTTCCCAGATCTCAGGCCCTTAGTTCCCAGATCCCAGGCCCTGAGTTCCCAGAGCCCAGGCCCTGAGTTCCCAGAACCCAGGCCCTGAGTTCGAAGATCCCAGGCCATGAGTTCCCCAATCCAAGGCCATGAGTTCCCAGATCCCAGGCCCTGAGTTTCCAGATCCCAGGCCCTGAGTGTCCAGATCCAAGGCCATGAGTTCACAGATCCCAGGCCCTGAGTGCCCAGATACAAGGCCATGAGTTCCCAGAATTCCCAGATCCCTGACCCTGAGTTCCCAGAGTTCCCAGATCCCTGGCCCTGAGTTCCCAGATCCCTGGCCCGAAGTTCCCAGATCCCAGGCGCTGAGTTCCCAGATCCAAGGCCCTGAGTTCCCAGATCTCAGGGCTTGAGTTCCCAGATCCCTGGCAATGTGTTCCCAGATCCCTGGCCCTGAGTTCCCAGATCTCAGGCCCTAAGTTCCCAGATCCCAGGCCCTGAGTTCCCAGATCTCAGGCCCTAAGTTCCCAGATAGCAGGCCCTAAGTTCCCAGATCTCAGGACCTGAGTTCCCAGATCTCAGGCCCTAAGTTCCCAGATCCCAGGCCCTGAGTTCCCAGATCTCAGGCCCTAAGTTCTCAGATTCCAGGCCCTGAGTTCCCAGATCCCAGGCCCTGAGTTCCCAAATCCCAGGCCCTGAGTTCCCAGATCTGAGGCCCTAAGTTCCCAGATCCCTGGCCCTGAGTTCCCAGATCTCAGGCACTAAGTTCCCAGAACCCAGGCCCTGAGTTCCCAGATCTCAGGCCCTAAGTTCCCAGATCCTAGGCCCTGAGTTCCCAGATCCAAGGCCATGAGTTTCCAGATCTCAGGCCCTGAGTCCCCAGACCTCAGGCCCTAAGTTCCCAGATCCCAGGCCCTGAGTTCCCATATCCAAGGCCATGATTTCCCAGATCTCAGGCCTTGAGTGACCAGATCCCAGACCCTGAGTTCCCAGATCCAAGGCCATGAGTTCCCAGATCTCAGGCCCTAAGTTCCCAGATCCCAGGCCCTGAGTTCCCAGATCCCAGGCCCTGAGTTCCCAGATCCCAGGCCCTGAGTGCCCAGATCCCTGGCCCTGTGTTCCCAGATCCCTGGCCCTGAGTTCCCAGATCCCAGGGCCTGAGTGCCCAGATCCCTGGCCCTGTGTTCCCTTATCCCTGGCTCTGAGTTCCCAGATCCCAGGACCTGAGTTCCCAGAACACTGGCCCTGAGTTCCCAGAGATCCCAGATCCCTGGCCCTGAGTTCCCAGATTTCAGGCCCTGAGTTCCCAGATCCCAGGCCCTGAGTGCCCAGATCCCAGGCAATGAGTTAACAGATCCCAGGCCCTGAGTTCCCAGATCCCAGGCCATGAGTTCCCAGATCCCAGGCCCTGAGTTCCCAGAGATCCCAGATCCCTGGCCCTGAGTTCCCAGATTTCAGGCCCTGAGTTCCCAGATCCCAGGCCCTGAGTGCCCAGATCCAAGGCCATCAGTTCCCAGATCCCAGGCCCTGAGTTCCCAGATCCCAGGCCATGAGTTCCCAGATCCCAGGCCCTGAGTTCCCAGACCCCAGGCCCTGTGTTCCCAGATCCCAGACCCTGTGTGCCCAGATCCCAGGCCATGAGTTCCCAGATCCCAGGCCCTGAGTTCCCAGATCCCAGGCCCTGAGTTCCCAGATCCCTGGCCGCTCTGAGTTCCCAGATTTCCCAGATCCCTGGCCCTGAGTTCCCAGATCCCTGGCCCTGTGTTCCCAGATCCAAGGCCATGAGTTTCCAGATCTCAGGCCCTGAGTTCCCAGATCTCAGGCCCTGAGTTCCCAGATCCCTGGTCCTGTGTTCCCAGATCCCTGGGCCTGAGTTCCCAGATCTCAGGCCCTAAGTTCCCAGATCCCAGGCTCTGAGTTCCCAGATCTCAGGCCCTAAGTTCCCAGATCCCAGGCCCTAAGTTCCCAGATCTCAGGCCCTGAATTCCCAGAGCTCAGGCCCTAAGTTCCCAGATCCCAGGCCCTGAGTTCCCAGATCTCAGGCCCTAAGTTCCCAGTTCCCAGGCCCTGAGTTCCCAGTTCCCAGGCCCTGAGTTCCCAGCTCCCAGGCCCTGAGTTCCCAGATCTCAGGCCGTAAGTTCCCAGATCCCTGGCCCTGAGTTCCCAGAGTTCCCAGATCCCTGGCCCTGAGTTCCCAGATCCCTGGCCCTATGTTCCCAGATCCAAGGCCATGAGTTCCCAGATCTCAGGCCCTGAGTTACCAGATCTCAGGCCCTGAGGTCCCAGATCCCTGGCCCTGTGTTCCCAGATCCCTGGCCCTGAGTTCCCAGATCTCAGGCCCTAAGTTCCCAGATCCCAGGCCCTGAGTTCCCAGATCTCAGGCCATGAGTTCCCAGATCTCAGGCCCTGAGTTCCCAGATCTCAGGCCCTAAGTTCCCAGATCCCAGGCCCTGAGTTCCCAGTTCCCAGATCCAAGGCCATGAGTTCCCAGATCTCAGGCCATGAGTTCACAGATCTCAGGCCCTGAGTGCCCAGATCCCAGGCCCTGAGTTCAGAGATCCAAGGCCATGAGTTCCCAGATCTCAGGCCCTTAGTTCCCAGATCCCAGGCCCTGAGTTCCCAGAGCCCAGGCCCTGAGTTCCCTGATCCAAGGCCCTGAGTTCCCAGATCCCAGGCCCTGAGTTCCCAGATCTCAGGCCCTAAGTTCCCAGATCCCAGGCCCTGAGTTCCAAGATCCCAGGCTCTGAGTTCCCCGATCCAAGGCCATGAGTTCCCAGATCTCAGGCCATGAGTTCCCAGATCCCAGGCCCTGAGTGCCCAGATCCAAGGCCATGAGTTCACAGATCCCAGGCCCTGAGTTCCCAGATCCCAGGCCCTGAGTTCCCAGATCCCAGGCCCTGAGTTCCCAGATCCCAGGCCATGAGTTCCCAGATCCCAGGCCCTGAGTTCCCAGATCCAAGGCCATGAGTTCCCAGATCCCAGGCTCTGAGTTCCCAGAGCCCAGGCCCTGAGTTACCAGATCCCAGGCCCTGAGTTCCCAGATCCCAGGCCCTAAGGTCCCAGATCCCAGGCCCTGAGTGCCCAGATCCCAGGCCATGAGTTCCCAGATCCCAGGCCCTGAGTGCCCAGATCCAAGGCCATGAGTTCCCAGATCCCAGGCCCTGAGATCCCAGATCCCAGGCCCTGAGTTCCCAGGTCCCAGGCCATGAGTTCCCAGATCCAAGGCCATGAGTTCCCAGATCCCAGGCCCAGATTTCCCAGATCCCAGGCCCTGAGTTCCCAGGTCCCAGGCCCTGAGTTCCCAGATCCAAGGCCATGAGTTCCCAGAGATCCCAGATCCCTGGCCCTGAGTTCCCAGATTTCAGGCCCTGAGTTCCCAGATCCCAGGCCCTGAGTGCCCAGATCCCAGGCAATGAGTTAACAGATCCCAGGCCCTGAGTTCCCAGATCCCAGGCCATGAGTTCCCAGATCCCAGGCCCTGAGTTCCCAGAGATCCCAGATCCCTGGCCCTGAGTTCCCAGATTTCAGGCCCTGAGTTCCCAGATCCCAGGCCCTGAGTGCCCAGATCCAAGGCCATCAGTTCCCAGATCCCAGGCCCTGAGTTCCCAGATCCCAGGCCATGAGTTCCCAGATCCCAGGCCCTGAGTTCCAAGACCCCAGGCCCTGTGTTCCCAGATCCCAGACCCTGTGTGCCCAGATCCCAGGCCATGAGTTCCCAGATCCCAGGCCCTGAGTTCCCAGATCCCAGGCCCTGAGTTCCCAGATCCCTGGCCGCTCTGAGTTCCCAGATTTCCCAGATCCCTGGCCCTGAGTTCCCAGATCCCTGGCCCTGTGTTCCCAGATCCAAGGCCATGAGTTTCCAGATCTCAGGCCCTGAGTTCCCAGATCTCAGGCCCTGAGTTCCCAGATCCCTGGTCCTGTGTTCCCAGATCCCTGGGCCTGAGTTCCCAGATCTCAGGCCCTAAGTTCCCAGATCCCAGGCTCTGAGTTCCCAGATCTCAGGCCCTAAGTTCCCAGATCCCAGGCCCTAAGTTCCCAGAACTCAGGCCCTGAATTCCCAGAGCTCAGGCCCTAAGTTCCCAGATCCCAGGCCCTGAGTTCCCAGATCTCAGGCCCTAAGTTCCCAGTTCCCAGGCCCTGAGTTCCCAGTTCCCAGGCCCTGAGTTCCCAGATCCCAGGCCCTGAGTTCCCAGATCTCAGGCCGTAAGTTCCCAGATCCCTGGCCCTGAGTTCCCAGAGTTCCCAGATCCCTGGCCCTGAGTTCCCAGATCCCTGGCCCTATGTTCCCAGATCCAAGGCCATGAGTTCCCAGATCTCAGGCCCTGAGTTACCAGATCTCAGGCCCTGAGGTCCCAGATCCCTGGCCCTGTGTTCCCAGATCCCTGGCCCTGAGTTCCCAGATCTCAGGCCCTAAGTTCCCAGATCCCAGGCCCTGAGTTCCCAGATCTCAGGCCATGAGTTCCCAGATCTCAGGCCATGAGTTCCCAGATCTCAGGCCCTGAGTTCCCAGATCTCAGGCCCTAAGTTCCCAGATCCCAGGCCCTGAGTTCCCAGTTCCCAGATCCAAGGCCATGAGTTCCCAGATCTCAGGCCATGAGTTCACAGATCTCAGGCCCTGAGTGCCCAGATCCCAGGCCCTGAGTTCAGAGATCCAAGGCCATGAGTTCCCAGATCTCAGGCCCTTAGTTCCCAGATCCCAGGCCCTGAGTTCCCAGAGCCCAGGCCCTGAGTTCCCTGATCCAAGGCCCTGAGTTCCCAGATCCCAGGCCCTGAGTTCCCAGATCTCAGGCCCTAAGTTCCCAGATCCCAGGCCCTGAGTTCCAAGATCCCAGGCTCTGAGTTCCCCGATCCAAGGCCATGAGTTCCCAGATCTCAGGCCATGAGTTCCCAGATCCCAGGCCCTGAGTGCCCAGATCCAAGGCCATGAGTTCACAGATCCCAGGCCCTGAGTTCCCAGATCCCAGGCCCTGAGTTCCCAGATCCCAGGCCCTGAGTTCCCAGATCCCAGGCCATGAGTTCCCAGATCCCAGGCCCTGAGTTCCCAGATCCAAGGCCATGAGTTCCCAGATCCCAGGCTCTGAGTTCCCAGAGCCCAGGCCCTGAGTTACCAGATCCCAGGCCCTGAGTTCCCAGATCCCAGGCCCTAAGGTCCCAGATCCCAGGCCCTGAGTGCCCAGATCCCAGGCCATGAGTTCCCAGATCCCAGGCCCTGAGTGCCCAGATCCAAGGCCATGAGTTCCCAGATCCCAGGCCCTGAGATCCCAGATCCCAGGCCCTGAGTTCCCAGGTCCCAGGCCATGAGTTCCCAGATCCAAGGCCATGAGTTCCCAGATCCCAGGCCCAGATTTCCCAGATCCCAGGCCCTGAGTTCCCAGGTCCCAGGCCCTGAGTTCCCAGATCCAAGGCCATGAGTTCCCAGATCCCAGGCCCAGATTTCCCAGATCCCAGGCCCTGAGTTCCCAGATCCCAGGCCCTGAGTTCCCAGATCCCAGGCCCTGAGTCCCGAGATCCCTGAGCCTGAGTTCCCAGATCCCTGGCCCTGAGTTCCCAGATCCCAGGCCCTGAGTTCCCAGATCCCAGGCCCTGTGTTCCCAGATCCCTGGCCCTTAGTTCCCAGACCCCAGGCCCTGTTTTCCCAGATCCCAGGTCCTGAGTGCCCAGATCCCAGGCCATGAGTTCCCAGATCCCAGGCCCTGAGTTCCCAGATCCCAGGCCATGAGTTCCCAGATCCCAGGCCCTGAGTTCCCAGATCCCAGGCCCTGAGTTCCTAGATCCCAGGCCCTGAGTTCCCAGATCCCAGGCCCTGAGTGCCCAGATCTCAGGCCCTGAGGTCCCAGACCCCAGGCCCTGTTTTCCCAGATCCCAGGCCCTGAGTGCCCAGATCCCAGGTCATGAGTTCCCAGATCCCAGGCCCTGAGTTCCCAGATCCCAGGCCATGAGTTCCCAGATCCCAGGCCCTGAGTTCCTAGATCCCAGGCCCTGTGTTCCCAGATCCCAGGCCCTGAGTGCCCAGATCCCAGGCCATGAGTTCCCAGATCCCAGGCCCTGAGTTCCCAGATCCCAGGCCCTGAGTTCCCAGATCCCTGGCCCTGAGTTCCCAGAGCCCAGGCCCTGAGTTACCAGATCCCAGGCCCTAAGTTCCCAGATCCCAGGCCCTGAGTTCCCAGATCCCAGGCCCTGAGTTCCCAGATCCCAGGCCCTGAGTGCCCAGATCCCTGGCCCTGTGTTCCCAGATCCCTGGCCCTGAGTTCCCAGATCCCAGGGCCTGAGTGCCCAGATCCCTGGCCCTGTGTTCCCTTATCCCTGGCTCTGAGTTCCCAGATCCCAGGACCTGAGTTCCCAGATCCCTGGCCCTGAGTTCCCAGAGATCCCAGATCCCTGGCCCTGAGTTCCCAGATTTCAGGCCCTGAGTTCCCAGATCCCAGGCCCTGAGTGCCCAGATCCCAGGCAATGAGTTAACAGATCCCAGGCCCTGAGTTCCCAGATCCCAGGCCATGAGTTCCCAGATCCCAGGCCCTGAGTTCCCAGAGATCCCAGATCCCTGGCCCTGAGTTCCCAGATTTCAGGCCCTGAGTTCCCAGATCCCAGGCCCTGAGTGCCCAGATCCAAGGCCATCAGTTCCCAGATCCCAGGCCCTGAGTTCCCAGATCCCAGGCCATGAGTTCCCAGATCCCAGGCCCTGAGTTCCCAGACCCCAGGCCCTGTGTTCCCAGATCCCAGACCCTGTGTGCCCAGATCCCAGGCCATGAGTTCCCAGATCCCAGGCCCTGAGTTCCCAGATCCCAGGCCCTGAGTTCCCAGATCCCTGGCTGCTCTGAGTTCCCAGATTTCCCAGATCCCTGGCCCTGAGTTCCCAGATCCCTGGCCCTGTGTTCCCAGATCCAAGGCCATGAGTTTCCAGATCTCAGGCCCTGAGTTCCCAGATCTCAGGCCCTGAGTTCCCAGATCCCTGGTCCTGTGTTCCCAGATCCCTGGGCCTGAGTTCCCAGATCTCAGGCCCTAAGTTCCCAGATCCCAGGCTCTGAGTTCCCAGATCTCAGGCCCTAAGTTCCCAGATCCCAGGCCCTAAGTTCCCAGATCTCAGGCCCTGAATTCCCAGAGCTCAGGCCCTAAGTTCCCAGATCCCAGGCCCTGAGTTCCCAGATCTCAGGCCCTAAGTTCCCAGTTCCCAGGCCCTGAGTTCCCAGTTCCCAGGCCCTGAGTTCCCAGCTCCCAGGCCCTGAGTTCCCAGATCTCAGGCCGTAAGTTCCCAGATCCCTGGCCCTGAGTTCCCAGAGTTCCCAGATCCCTGGCCCTGAGTTCCCAGATCCCTGGCCCTATGTTCCCAGATCCAAGGCCATGAGTTCCCAGATCTCAGGCCCTGAGTTACCAGATCTCAGGCCCTGAGGTCCCAGATCCCTGGCCCTGTGTTCCCAGATCCCTGGCCCTGAGTTCCCAGATCTCAGGCCCTAAGTTCCCAGATCCCAGGCCCTGAGTTCCCAGATCTCAGGCCATGAGTTCCCAGATCTCAGGCCCTGAGTTCCCAGATCTCAGGCCCTAAGTTCCCAGATCCCAGGCCCTGAGTTCCCAGTTCCCAGATCCAAGGCCATGAGTTCCCAGATCTCAGGCCATGAGTTCACAGATCTCAGGCCCTGAGTGCCCAGATCCCAGGCCCTGAGTTCAGAGATCCAAGGCCATGAGTTCCCAGATCTCAGGCCCTTAGTTCCCAGATCCCAGGCCCTGAGTTCCCAGAGCCCAGGCCCTGAGTTCCCAGAACCCAGGCCCTGAGTTCGAAGATCCCAGGCCATGAGTTCCCCAATCCAAGGCCATGAGTTCCCAGATCCCAGGCCCTGAGTTTCCAGATCCCAGGCCCTGAGTGTCCAGATCCAAGGCCATGAGTTCACAGATCCCAGGCCCTGAGTGCCCAGATACAAGGCCATGAGTTCCCAGAATTCCCAGATCCCTGACCCTGAGTTCCCAGAGTTCCCAGATCCCTGGCCCTGAGTTCCCAGATCCCTGGCCCGAAGTTCCCAGATCCCAGGCGCTGAGTTCCCAGATCCAAGGCCCTGAGTTCCCAGATCTCAGGGCTTGAGTTCCCAGATCCCTGGCAATGTGTTCCCAGATCCCTGGCCCTGAGTTCCCAGATCTCAGGCCCTAAGTTCCCAGATCCCAGGCCCTGAGTTCCCAGATCTCAGGCCCTAAGTTCCCAGATAGCAGGCCCTAAGTTCCCAGATCTCAGGACCTGAGTTCCCAGATCTCAGGCCCTAAGTTCCCAGATCCCAGGCCCTGAGTTCCCAGATCTCAGGCCCTAAGTTCTCAGATTCCAGGCCCTGAGTTCCCAGATCCCAGGCCCTGAGTTCCCAAATCCCAGGCCCTGAGTTCCCAGATCTGAGGCCCTAAGTTCCCAGATCCCTGGCCCTGAGTTCCCAGATCTCAGGCACTAAGTTCCCAGAACCCAGGCCCTGAGTTCCCAGATCTCAGGCCCTAAGTTCCCAGATCCTAGGCCCTGAGTTCCCAGATCCAAGGCCATGAGTTTCCAGATCTCAGGCCCTGAGTCCCCAGACCTCAGGCCCTAAGTTCCCAGATCCCAGGCCCTGAGTTCCCATATCCAAGGCCATGATTTCCCAGATCTCAGGCCTTGAGTGACCAGATCCCAGACCCTGAGTTCCCAGATCCAAGGCCATGAGTTCCCAGATCTCAGGCCCTAAGTTCCCAGATCCCAGGCCCTGAGTTCCCAGATCCCAGGCCCTGAGTTCCCAGATCCCAGGCCCTGAGTGCCCAGATCCCTGGCCCTGTGTTCCCAGATCCCTGGCCCTGAGTTCCCAGATCCCAGGGCCTGAGTGCCCAGATCCCTGGCCCTGTGTTCCCTTATCCCTGGCTCTGAGTTCCCAGATCCCAGGACCTGAGTTCCCAGAACACTGGCCCTGAGTTCCCAGAGATCCCAGATCCCTGGCCCTGAGTTCCCAGATTTCAGGCCCTGAGTTCCCAGATCCCAGGCCCTGAGTGCCCAGATCCCAGGCAATGAGTTAACAGATCCCAGGCCCTGAGTTCCCAGATCCCAGGCCATGAGTTCCCAGATCCCAGGCCCTGAGTTCCCAGAGATCCCAGATCCCTGGCCCTGAGTTCCCAGATTTCAGGCCCTGAGTTCCCAGATCCCAGGCCCTGAGTGCCCAGATCCAAGGCCATCAGTTCCCAGATCCCAGGCCCTGAGTTCCCAGATCCCAGGCCATGAGTTCCCAGATCCCAGGCCCTGAGTTCCCAGACCCCAGGCCCTGTGTTCCCAGATCCCAGACCCTGTGTGCCCAGATCCCAGGCCATGAGTTCCCAGATCCCAGGCCCTGAGTTCCCAGATCCCAGGCCCTGAGTTCCCAGATCCCTGGCCGCTCTGAGTTCCCAGATTTCCCAGATCCCTGGCCCTGAGTTCCCAGATCCCTGGCCCTGTGTTCCCAGATCCAAGGCCATGAGTTTCCAGATCTCAGGCCCTGAGTTCCCAGATCTCAGGCCCTGAGTTCCCAGATCCCTGGTCCTGTGTTCCCAGATCCCTGGGCCTGAGTTCCCAGATCTCAGGCCCTAAGTTCCCAGATCCCAGGCTCTGAGTTCCCAGATCTCAGGCCCTAAGTTCCCAGATCCCAGGCCCTAAGTTCCCAGATCTCAGGCCCTGAATTCCCAGAGCTCAGGCCCTAAGTTCCCAGATCCCAGGCCCTGAGTTCCCAGATCTCAGGCCCTAAGTTCCCAGTTCCCAGGCCCTGAGTTCCCAGTTCCCAGGCCCTGAGTTCCCAGCTCCCAGGCCCTGAGTTCCCAGATCTCAGGCCGTAAGTTCCCAGATCCCTGGCCCTGAGTTCCCAGAGTTCCCAGATCCCTGGCCCTGAGTTCCCAGATCCCTGGCCCTATGTTCCCAGATCCAAGGCCATGAGTTCCCAGATCTCAGGCCCTGAGTTACCAGATCTCAGGCCCTGAGGTCCCAGATCCCTGGCCCTGTGTTCCCAGATCCCTGGCCCTGAGTTCCCAGATCTCAGGCCCTAAGTTCCCAGATCCCAGGCCCTGAGTTCCCAGATCTCAGGCCATGAGTTCCCAGATCTCAGGCCCTGAGTTCCCAGATCTCAGGCCCTAAGTTCCCAGATCCCAGGCCCTGAGTTCCCAGTTCCCAGATCCAAGGCCATGAGTTCCCAGATCTCAGGCCATGAGTTCACAGATCTCAGGCCCTGAGTGCCCAGATCCCAGGCCCTGAGTTCAGAGATCCAAGGCCATGAGTTCCCAGATCTCAGGCCCTTAGTTCCCAGATCCCAGGCCCTGAGTTCCCAGAGCCCAGGCCCTGAGTTCCCTGATCCAAGGCCCTGAGTTCCCAGATCCCAGGCCCTGAGTTCCCAGATCTCAGGCCCTAAGTTCCCAGATCCCAGGCCCTGAGTTCCAAGATCCCAGGCTCTGAGTTCCCCGATCCAAGGCCATGAGTTCCCAGATCTCAGGCCATGAGTTCCCAGATCCCAGGCCCTGAGTGCCCAGATCCAAGGCCATGAGTTCACAGATCCCAGGCCCTGAGTTCCCAGATCCCAGGCCCTGAGTTCCCAGATCCCAGGCCCTGAGTTCCCAGATCCCAGGCCATGAGTTCCCAGATCCCAGGCCCTGAGTTCCCAGATCCAAGGCCATGAGTTCCCAGATCCCAGGCTCTGAGTTCCCAGAGCCCAGGCCCTGAGTTACCAGATCCCAGGCCCTGAGTTCCCAGATCCCAGGCCCTAAGGTCCCAGATCCCAGGCCCTGAGTGCCCAGATCCCAGGCCATGAGTTCCCAGATCCCAGGCCCTGAGTGCCCAGATCCAAGGCCATGAGTTCCCAGATCCCAGGCCCTGAGATCCCAGATCCCAGGCCCTGAGTTCCCAGGTCCCAGGCCATGAGTTCCCAGATCCAAGGCCATGAGTTCCCAGATCCCAGGCCCAGATTTCCCAGATCCCAGGCCCTGAGTTCCCAGGTCCCAGGCCCTGAGTTCCCAGATCCAAGGCCATGAGTTCCCAGAGATCCCAGATCCCTGGCCCTGAGTTCCCAGATTTCAGGCCCTGAGTTCCCAGATCCCAGGCCCTGAGTGCCCAGATCCCAGGCAATGAGTTAACAGATCCCAGGCCCTGAGTTCCCAGATCCCAGGCCATGAGTTCCCAGATCCCAGGCCCTGAGTTCCCAGAGATCCCAGATCCCTGGCCCTGAGTTCCCAGATTTCAGGCCCTGAGTTCCCAGATCCCAGGCCCTGAGTGCCCAGATCCAAGGCCATCAGTTCCCAGATCCCAGGCCCTGAGTTCCCAGATCCCAGGCCATGAGTTCCCAGATCCCAGGCCCTGAGTTCCAAGACCCCAGGCCCTGTGTTCCCAGATCCCAGACCCTGTGTGCCCAGATCCCAGGCCATGAGTTCCCAGATCCCAGGCCCTGAGTTCCCAGATCCCAGGCCCTGAGTTCCCAGATCCCTGGCCGCTCTGAGTTCCCAGATTTCCCAGATCCCTGGCCCTGAGTTCCCAGATCCCTGGCCCTGTGTTCCCAGATCCAAGGCCATGAGTTTCCAGATCTCAGGCCCTGAGTTCCCAGATCTCAGGCCCTGAGTTCCCAGATCCCTGGTCCTGTGTTCCCAGATCCCTGGGCCTGAGTTCCCAGATCTCAGGCCCTAAGTTCCCAGATCCCAGGCTCTGAGTTCCCAGATCTCAGGCCCTAAGTTCCCAGATCCCAGGCCCTAAGTTCCCAGAACTCAGGCCCTGAATTCCCAGAGCTCAGGCCCTAAGTTCCCAGATCCCAGGCCCTGAGTTCCCAGATCTCAGGCCCTAAGTTCCCAGTTCCCAGGCCCTGAGTTCCCAGTTCCCAGGCCCTGAGTTCCCAGATCCCAGGCCCTGAGTTCCCAGATCTCAGGCCGTAAGTTCCCAGATCCCTGGCCCTGAGTTCCCAGAGTTCCCAGATCCCTGGCCCTGAGTTCCCAGATCCCTGGCCCTATGTTCCCAGATCCAAGGCCATGAGTTCCCAGATCTCAGGCCCTGAGTTACCAGATCTCAGGCCCTGAGGTCCCAGATCCCTGGCCCTGTGTTCCCAGATCCCTGGCCCTGAGTTCCCAGATCTCAGGCCCTAAGTTCCCAGATCCCAGGCCCTGAGTTCCCAGATCTCAGGCCATGAGTTCCCAGATCTCAGGCCATGAGTTCCCAGATCTCAGGCCCTGAGTTCCCAGATCTCAGGCCCTAAGTTCCCAGATCCCAGGCCCTGAGTTCCCAGTTCCCAGATCCAAGGCCATGAGTTCCCAGATCTCAGGCCATGAGTTCACAGATCTCAGGCCCTGAGTGCCCAGATCCCAGGCCCTGAGTTCAGAGATCCAAGGCCATGAGTTCCCAGATCTCAGGCCCTTAGTTCCCAGATCCCAGGCCCTGAGTTCCCAGAGCCCAGGCCCTGAGTTCCCTGATCCAAGGCCCTGAGTTCCCAGATCCCAGGCCCTGAGTTCCCAGATCTCAGGCCCTAAGTTCCCAGATCCCAGGCCCTGAGTTCCAAGATCCCAGGCTCTGAGTTCCCCGATCCAAGGCCATGAGTTCCCAGATCTCAGGCCATGAGTTCCCAGATCCCAGGCCCTGAGTGCCCAGATCCAAGGCCATGAGTTCACAGATCCCAGGCCCTGAGTTCCCAGATCCCAGGCCCTGAGTTCCCAGATCCCAGGCCCTGAGTTCCCAGATCCCAGGCCATGAGTTCCCAGATCCCAGGCCCTGAGTTCCCAGATCCAAGGCCATGAGTTCCCAGATCCCAGGCTCTGAGTTCCCAGAGCCCAGGCCCTGAGTTACCAGATCCCAGGCCCTGAGTTCCCAGATCCCAGGCCCTAAGGTCCCAGATCCCAGGCCCTGAGTGCCCAGATCCCAGGCCATGAGTTCCCAGATCCCAGGCCCTGAGTGCCCAGATCCAAGGCCATGAGTTCCCAGATCCCAGGCCCTGAGATCCCAGATCCCAGGCCCTGAGTTCCCAGGTCCCAGGCCATGAGTTCCCAGATCCAAGGCCATGAGTTCCCAGATCCCAGGCCCAGATTTCCCAGATCCCAGGCCCTGAGTTCCCAGGTCCCAGGCCCTGAGTTCCCAGATCCAAGGCCATGAGTTCCCAGATCCCAGGCCCAGATTTCCCAGATCCCAGGCCCTGAGTTCCCAGATCCCAGGCCCTGAGTTCCCAGATCCCAGGCCCTGAGTCCCGAGATCCCTGAGCCTGAGTTCCCAGATCCCTGGCCCTGAGTTCCCAGATCCCAGGCCCTGAGTTCCCAGATCCCAGGCCCTGTGTTCCCAGATCCCTGGCCCTTAGTTCCCAGACCCCAGGCCCTGTTTTCCCAGATCCCAGGTCCTGAGTGCCCAGATCCCAGGCCATGAGTTCCCAGATCCCAGGCCCTGAGTTCCCAGATCCCAGGCCATGAGTTCCCAGATCCCAGGCCCTGAGTTCCCAGATCCCAGGCCCTGAGTTCCTAGATCCCAGGCCCTGAGTTCCCAGATCCCAGGCCCTGAGTGCCCAGATCTCAGGCCCTGAGGTCCCAGACCCCAGGCCCTGTTTTCCCAGATCCCAGGCCCTGAGTGCCCAGATCCCAGGTCATGAGTTCCCAGATCCCAGGCCCTGAGTTCCCAGATCCCAGGCCATGAGTTCCCAGATCCCAGGCCCTGAGTTCCTAGATCCCAGGCCCTGTGTTCCCAGATCCCAGGCCCTGAGTGCCCAGATCCCAGGCCATGAGTTCCCAGATCCCAGGCCCTGAGTTCCCAGATCCCAGGCCCTGAGTTCCCAGATCCCTGGCCCTGAGTTCCCAGAGTTCCCAGATCCCTGGCCCTGAGTTCCCAGATCTCAGGCCCTGAGTTCCCAGATCCCTGGCCCTGTGTTCCCAGATCCAAGGTCATGAGTTTCCAGATCTCAGGCCCTGAGTTCCCAGATCCCTGGCCCTGTGTTCCCAGATCTCATGCCCTAAGTTCCCAGATCCCAGGCCCTAAGTTCCCAGATCTCAGGCCCTGAATTCCCAGATCTCAGGCCCTAAGTTCCCAGATCCCAGGCCCTGAGTTCCCAGATCTCAGGCCCTGAGTTCCCAGATCCCTGGCCCTGTGTTTCCAGATCCCAGGCCCTGAGTTCCCAGATCCCTGGCCCTGAGTTCCCAGATCTCAGGCCCTAAGTTCTCAGATCCCAGGCCCTGAGTTCCCAGATCCCTGGCCCTGAGTTCCCAGATCTCAGGCCCTAAGTTCTCAGATCCCAGGCCCTGAGTTCCCAGATCTCAGGCCCTAAGTTCCCAGATCCCAGGCCCTAAGTTCCCAGATCTCAGGCCCTGAATTCCCAGATCTCAGGCCCTAAGTTCCCAGAGCCCAGGCCCTGAGTTCCCAGATCTCAGGCCCTAAGTTTCCAGATCCCAGGCCCTGAATTCCCAGATCCCAGGCCCTGAGTTCCCAGATCCCTGGCCCTGTGTTTCCAGATCCAAGGCCATGAGTTCCCAGATCCCTGGCCCTGAATTCCCAGATCTCAGGCCCGAAGTTCCCAGATCCCAGGCCCTGAGTTCGCAGATATCAGGCCCTAAGTTCCCAGATCCCAGGCCCTAAGTTCCCAGATCTCAGGCCCTGAGTTCCCATATCTCAGACCCTAAGTTACCAGATCCCAGGCCCTGAGTTCCCAGATCTCAGGCCCTAAGTTCCCAGATCCTAGGCCCTGAGTTCCCCAGATCCAAGGCCATGAGTTCCCAGATCTCAGGCCATGAGCACCCAGACCTCAGGCCCTATGTTCCCAGATCCCAGGCCCTGAGTTCCCATATCCAAGCCCATGAGTTCCCAGATCTCAGGCCCTGAGTGCCCAGATCCCAGGCCCTGAGTTCCCAGATCCAATGCCATGAGTTCCCAGATCTCAGGCCCTAAGTTCCCAGATCCCAGGCGCTGAGTTCGCAGATCCAAGGCCATGAGTTCCCAGATCTCAGGCCCTGAGTTCCCAGATCCCAGGCCCTGAGTTCCCAGAGCCCAGGCCCTGAGTTCCCAGATCCAAGGCCATGAGTTCCCAGATCTCAGGCCCTAAGTTTTCCAGATCCCAGGCCCTGAGTTCCCAGAGCCAAGGCCCTGAGATCCCAGAACCCAGGCCCTGAGTTCCCGGATCCCAGGCCCTGAGTGCCCAGATCCCAGGCCCTGAGTTCCCAGATCCCAGGCCCTGAGTGCCCAGATCCCTGGCCCTGTGTTCCCAGATCCCTGGCCCTGAGTTCCCAGATCCCAGGGCCTGAGTGCCCAGATCCCTGGCCCTGTGTTCCCTTATCCCTGGCTCTGAGTTCCCAGATCCCAGGACCTGAGTTCCCAGATCCCTGGCCCTGAGTTCCCAGAGATCCCAGATCCCTGGCCCTGAGTTCCCAGATCTCAGGCCCTGAGTTCCCAGATCCCAGGCCCTGAGTGCCCAGATCCCAGGCAATGAGTTAACAGATCCCAGGCCCTGCGTTCCCAGATCCCAGATCCCAGGCCCTGAGTTCCCAGATCCCAGGCCCTCAGTGCCCAGATCCCAGGCCATGAGTTCGCAGATCCCAGGCCCTGAGTGCCCAGATCCAAGGCCATCAGTTCCCAGATCCCAGGCCCTGAGTTCCCAGATCCCAGGCCATGAGTTCCCAGATCCCAGGCCCTGAGTTCCCAGATCCAAGGCCATGAGTTCCCAGATCCCAGGCCCTGAGTTCCCAGATCCCAGGCCCTGACTTCCCAGATCCCAGGCCCTGAGTTCCCAGATCCCAGGCCCTGAGTTCCCAGATCCCAAGCCCTGTGTTCCCAGATCCCAGGCCCTGAGTTCCCAGACCCCAGGCCCTGTGTTCCCAGATCCCAGACCCTGTGTGCCCAGATCCCAGGCCCTGAGTTCCCAGATCCCAGGCTCTGATTTCCCAGATCTCAGGCCCTAAGTTCCCAGATCCCAGGCTCTGAGTTCCCAGATCTCAGGCCGTACGTTCCCAGATCCCAGGCCCTAAGTTCCCAGATCTCAGGCCCTGAGTTCCCATATCTCAGACCCTAAGTTACCAGATCCCAGGCCCTGAGTTCCCAGATCTCAGACCCTAAGTTCCCAGATCCTAGGCCCTGAGTTCCCCAGATCCAAGGCCATGAGTTCCCAGATCTCAGGCCATGAGCGCCCAGACCTCAGGCCCTATGTTCCCAGATCCCAGGCCCTGAGTTCCCATATCCAAACCCATGAGTTCCCAGATCTCAGGCCCTGAGTGCCCAGATCCCAGGCCCTGAGTTCAGAGATCCAAGGCCATGAGTTCACAGATCTCAGACCCTAAGTTCCCAATTCCCAGGCGCTGAGTTCGCAGATCCAAGGCCATGAGTTCCCAGATCTCAGGCCCTTAGTTCCCAGATCCCAGGCCCTGAGTTCCCAGAGCCCAGGCCCTGAGTTCCCTGATCCAAGGCCCTGAGTTCCCAGATCCCAGGCCCTGAGTTCCCAGATCTCAGGCCCTAAGTTCCCAGATCCCAGGCCCTGAGTTCCAAGATCCCAGGCTCTGAGTTCCCCGATCCAAGGCCATGAGTTCCCAGATCCCAGGCCCTGAGTTCCCAGATCCCAGGCCCTGAGTGCCCAGATCCCAGGCAATGAGTTCCCAGATCCCAGGCCCTGAGTGCCCAGATCCAAGGCCATGAGTTCACAGATCCCAGGCCCTGAGTTCCCAGATCCCAGGCCCTGAGTTCCCAGATCCCAGGCCATGAGTTCCCAGATCTCAGGCCCTGAGTTCCCAGATCCCTGGCCCTGTGTTTCCAGATCCCAGGCCCTGAGTTCCCAGATCCCTGGCCCTGAGTTCCCAGATCTCAGGCCCTAAGTTCTCAGATCCCAGGCCCTGAGTTCCCAGATCCCTGGCCCTGAGTTCCCAGATCTCAGGCCCTAAGTTCTCAGATCCCAGGCCCTGAGTTCCCAGATCTCAGGCCCTAAGTTCCCAGATCCCAGGCCCTAAGTTCCCAGATCTCAGGCCCTGAATTCCCAGATCTCAGGCCCTAAGTTCCCAGAGCCCAGGCCCTGAGTTCCCAGATCTCAGGCCCTAAGTTTCCAGATCCCAGGCCCTGAATTCCCAGATCCCAGGCCCTGAGTTCCCAGATCCCTGGCCCTGTGTTTCCAGATCCAAGGCCATGAGTTCCCAGATCCCTGGCCCTGAATTCCCAGATCTCAGGCCCGAAGTTCCCAGATCCCAGGCCCTGAGTTCGCAGATATCAGGCCCTAAGTTCCCAGATCCCAGGCCCTAAGTTCCCAGATCTCAGGCCCTGAGTTCCCATATCTCAGACCCTAAGTTACCAGATCCCAGGCCCTGAGTTCCCAGATCTCAGGCCCTAAGTTCCCAGATCCTAGGCCCTGAGTTCCCCAGATCCAAGGCCATGAGTTCCCAGATCTCAGGCCATGAGCACCCAGACCTCAGGCCCTATGTTCCCAGATCCCAGGCCCTGAGTTCCCATATCCAAGCCCATGAGTTCCCAGATCTCAGGCCCTGAGTGCCCAGATCCCAGGCCCTGAGTTCCCAGATCCAATGCCATGAGTTCCCAGATCTCAGGCCCTAAGTTCCCAGATCCCAGGCGCTGAGTTCGCAGATCCAAGGCCATGAGTTCCCAGATCTCAGGCCCTGAGTTCCCAGATCCCAGGCCCTGAGTTCCCAGAGCCCAGGCCCTGAGTTCCCAGATCCAAGGCCATGAGTTCCCAGATCTCAGGCCCTAAGTTTTCCAGATCCCAGGCCCTGAGTTCCCAGAGCCAAGGCCCTGAGATCCCAGAACCCAGGCCCTGAGTTCCCGGATCCCAGGCCCTGAGTGCCCAGATCCCAGGCCCTGAGTTCCCAGATCCCAGGCCCTGAGTGCCCAGATCCCTGGCCCTGTGTTCCCAGATCCCTGGCCCTGAGTTCCCAGATCCCAGGGCCTGAGTGCCCAGATCCCTGGCCCTGTGTTCCCTTATCCCTGGCTCTGAGTTCCCAGATCCCAGGACCTGAGTTCCCAGATCCCTGGCCCTGAGTTCCCAGAGATCCCAGATCCCTGGCCCTGAGTTCCCAGATCTCAGGCCCTGAGTTCCCAGATCCCAGGCCCTGAGTGCCCAGATCCCAGGCAATGAGTTAACAGATCCCAGGCCCTGCGTTCCCAGATCCCAGATCCCAGGCCCTGAGTTCCCAGATCCCAGGCCCTCAGTGCCCAGATCCCAGGCCATGAGTTCGCAGATCCCAGGCCCTGAGTGCCCAGATCCAAGGCCATCAGTTCCCAGATCCCAGGCCCTGAGTTCCCAGATCCCAGGCCATGAGTTCCCAGATCCCAGGCCCTGAGTTCCCAGATCCAAGGCCATGAGTTCCCAGATCCCAGGCCCTGAGTTCCCAGATCCCAGGCCCTGACTTCCCAGATCCCAGGCCCTGAGTTCCCAGATCCCAGGCCCTGAGTTCCCAGATCCCAAGCCCTGTGTTCCCAGATCCCAGGCCCTGAGTTCCCAGACCCCAGGCCCTGTGTTCCCAGATCCCAGACCCTGTGTGCCCAGATCCCAGGCCCTGAGTTCCCAGATCCCAGGCTCTGATTTCCCAGATCTCAGGCCCTAAGTTCCCAGATCCCAGGCTCTGAGTTCCCAGATCTCAGGCCGTACGTTCCCAGATCCCAGGCCCTAAGTTCCCAGATCTCAGGCCCTGAGTTCCCATATCTCAGACCCTAAGTTACCAGATCCCAGGCCCTGAGTTCCCAGATCTCAGACCCTAAGTTCCCAGATCCTAGGCCCTGAGTTCCCCAGATCCAAGGCCATGAGTTCCCAGATCTCAGGCCATGAGCGCCCAGACCTCAGGCCCTATGTTCCCAGATCCCAGGCCCTGAGTTCCCATATCCAAACCCATGAGTTCCCAGATCTCAGGCCCTGAGTGCCCAGATCCCAGGCCCTGAGTTCAGAGATCCAAGGCCATGAGTTCACAGATCTCAGACCCTAAGTTCCCAATTCCCAGGCGCTGAGTTCGCAGATCCAAGGCCATGAGTTCCCAGATCTCAGGCCCTTAGTTCCCAGATCCCAGGCCCTGAGTTCCCAGAGCCCAGGCCCTGAGTTCCCTGATCCAAGGCCCTGAGTTCCCAGATCCCAGGCCCTGAGTTCCCAGATCTCAGGCCCTAAGTTCCCAGATCCCAGGCCCTGAGTTCCAAGATCCCAGGCTCTGAGTTCCCCGATCCAAGGCCATGAGTTCCCAGATCCCAGGCCCTGAGTTCCCAGATCCCAGGCCCTGAGTGCCCAGATCCCAGGCAATGAGTTCCCAGATCCCAGGCCCTGAGTGCCCAGATCCAAGGCCATGAGTTCACAGATCCCAGGCCCTGAGTTCCCAGATCCCAGGCCCTGAGTTCCCAGATCCCAGGCCATGAGTTCCCAGATCCCAGGCCCTGAGTTCCCAGATCCAAGGCCATGAGTTCCCAGATCCCAGGCTCTGAGTTCCCAGAGCCCAGGCCCTGAGTTACCAGATCCCAGGCCCTGAGTTCCCAGATCCCAGGCCCTAAGGTCCCAGATCCCAGGCCCTGAGTGCCCAGATCCCAGGCCATGAGTTCCCAGATCCCAGGCCCTGAGTGCCCAGATCCAAGGCCATGAGTTCCCAGATCCTAGGCCCTGAGATCCCTGATCCCAGGCCCTGAGTTCCCAGGTCCCAGGCCATGAGTTCCCAGATCCCAGGCCCTGAGTTCCCAGATCCAAGGCCATGAGTTCCCAGATCCCAGGCCCAGATTTCCCAGATCCCAGGCCCTGAGTTCCCAGATCCCAGACCCTGAGTTCCCAGGTCCCAGGCCATGAGTTCCCAGATCCCAGGCCCTGAGTTCCCAGATCCTAGGCCCTGAGATCCCTGATCCCAGGCCCTGAGTTCCCAGGTCCCAGGCCATGAGTTCCCAGATCCCAGGCCCTGAGTTCCCAGATCCAAGGCCATGAGTTCCCAGATCCCAGGCCCAGATTTCCCAGATCCCAGGCCCTGAGTTCCCAGATCCCAGACCCTGAGTTCCCAGATCCCAGGCCCTGAGTCCCGAGATCCCTGGGCCTGAGTTCCCAGATCCCTGGCCCTGAGTTCCCAGATCCCAGGCCCTGAGTTCCCAGATCCCAGGCCCTGTGTTCCCAGATCCCTGGCCCTTAGTTCCCAGACCCCAGGCCCTGTTTTCCCAGATCCCAGGTCCTGAGTGCCCAGATCCCAGGCCATGAGTTCCCAGATCCCAGGCCCTGAGTTCCCAGATCCCAGGCCATGAGTTCCCAGATCCCAGGCCCTGAGTTCCTAGATCCCAGGCCCTGAGTTCCCAGATCCCAGGCCCTGAGTGCCCAGATCTCAGGCCCTGAGGTCCCAGACCCCAGGCCCTGTTTTCCCAGATCCCAGGCCCTGAGTGCCCAGATCCCAGGTCATTAGTTCCCAGATCCCAGGCCCTGAGTTCCCAGATCCCAGGCCATGAGTTCCCAGATCCCAGGCCCTGAGTTCCTAGATCCCAGGCCCTGAGTTCCCAGATCCCAGGCCCTGAGT
Organism: Myxine glutinosa; assembly: GCF_964187855.1. NCBI lineage: Eukaryota > Metazoa > Chordata > Myxini > Myxiniformes > Myxinidae > Myxine > Myxine glutinosa. The sequence goes on along the minus strand of NC_136273.1, from coordinate 4,364,955 downwards.
TCCCAGATCTCAGGCCCTGAGTTCCCAGATCCCAAGCCCTGTGTTCCCAGATCCCAGGCCCTGAGGGCCCAGACACCAGGCCCTGTGTTCCCAGATCCCAGGCCCTGAATTCCCAGATCCCAGGCCCTGAGTGCCCAGATCCCAGGCCATGAGTTCCCAGATCCCAGGCCCTGAGTTCCCAGATCCCTGGCCCTGAGTTCCCAGAGTTCCCAGATCCCTGGCCCTGAGTTCCCAGATCTCAGGCCCTGAGTTCCCAGATCCCTGGCCCTGTGTTCCCAGATCCAAGGTCATGAGTTTCCAGATCTCAGGCCCTGAGTTCCCAGATCTCAGGCCCTGAGTTCCCAGATCCCTGGCCCTGTGTTCCCAGATCTCAGGCCCTAAGTTCCCAGATCCCAGGCCCTAAGTTCCCAGATCTCAGGCCCTGAATTCCCAGATCTCAGGCCCGAAGTTCCCAGATCCCAGGCCCTGAGTTCCCAGATCTCAGGCCCTAAGTTTCCAGATCCCAGGCCCTGAATTCCCAGATCCCAGGCCCTGAGTTCCCAGATCCCTGGCCCTGTGTTTCCAGATCCCAGGCCCTGAGTTCCCAGATCCCTGGCCCTGAGTTCCCAGATCTCAGGCCCTAAGTTCTCAGATCCCAGGCCCTGAGTTCCCAGATCTCAGGCCCTAAGTTCCCAGATCCCAGGCCCTGAATTCCCAGATCCCAGGCCCTGAGTTCCCAGATCCCTGGCCCTGTGTTTCCAGATCCAAGGCCATGAGTTCCCAGATCCCTGGCCCTGAATTCCCAGATCTCAGGCCCGAAGTTCCCAGATCCCAGGCCCTGAGTTCCCAGATATCAGGCCATGAGCACCCAGATCTCAGGCCCTATGTTCCCAGATCCCAGGCCCTGAGTTCCCATATCCAAGCCCATGAGTTCCCAGATCTCAGGCCCTGAGTGCCCAGATCCCAGGCCCTGAGTTCCCAGATCCAAGGCCATGAGTTCCCAGATCTCAGGCCCTAAGTTCCCAGATCCCAGGCGCTGAGTTCGCAGATCCAAGGCCATGAGTTCCCAGATCTCAGGCCCTGAGTTCCCAGATCCCAGGCCCTGAGTTCCCAGATCCAAGGCCATGAGTTCCCAGATCTCAGGCCCTAAGTTCCCAGATCCCAGGCGCTGAGTTCGCAGATCCAAGGCCATGAGTTCCCAGATCTCAGGCCCTGAGTTCCCAGATCCCAGGCCCTGAGTTCCCAGAGCCCAGGCCCTGAGTTCCCAGATCCAAGGCCATGAGTTCCCAGATCTCAGGCCCTAAGTTCCCAAATCCCAGGCCCTGAGTTCCCAGAGCCAAGGCCCTGAGATCCCAGAACCCAGGCCCTGAGTTCCCGGATCCCAGGCCCTGAGTGCCCAGATCCCAGGCCCTGAGTTCACAGATCCCAGGCCCTGAGTGCCCAGATCCCTGGCCCTGTGTTCCCAGATCCCTGGCCCTGAGTTCCCAGATCCCAGGGCCTGAGTGCCCAGATCCCTGGCCCTGTGTTCCCTTATCCCTGGCTCTGAGTTCCCAGATCCCAGGACCTGAGTTCCCAGATCCCTGGCCCTGAGTTGCCAGAGATCCCAGATCCCTGGCCCTGAGTTCCCAGATCTCAGGCCCTGAGTTCCCAGATCCCAGGCCCTGAGTGCCCAGATCCCAGGCAATGAGTTAACAGATCCCAGGCCCTGCGTTCCCAGATCCCAGGCCCTGAGTTCCCAGATCCCAGGCCCTCAGTGCCCAGATCCCAGGCCATGAGTTCGCAGATCCCAGGCCCTGAGTGCCCAGATCCAAGGCCATCAGTTCCCAGATCCCAGGCCCTGAGTTCCCAGATCCCAGGTCATGAGTTCCCAGATCCCAGGCCCTGAGTTCCCAGATCCAAGGCCATGAGTTCCCAGATCCCAGGCCCTGAGTTCCCAGATCCCAGGCCCTGACTTCCCAGATCCCAGGCCCTGAGTTCCCAGATCCCAGGCCCTGAGTTCCCAGATCCCAAGCCCTGTGTTCCCAGATCCCAGGCCCTGAGTTCCCAGACCCCAGGCCCTGTGTTCCCAGGACCCAGGCCCTGAGTTCCCAGATCCCAGGCCATGAGTTCCCAGATCCCAGGCCCTGAGTTCCCAGATCCAAGGCCATGAGTTCCCAGATCCCAGGCTCTGAGTTCCCAGAGCCCAGGCCCTGAGTTACCAGATCCCAGGCCCTGAGTTCCCAGATCCCAGGCCCTAAGGTCCCAGATCCCAGGCCCTGAGTGCCCAGATCCCAGGCCATGAGTTCCCAGATCCCAGGCCCTGAGTGCCCAGATCGAAGGCCATGAGTTCCCAGATCCTAGGCCCTGAGATCCCAGATCCCAGGCCCTGAGTTCCCAGGTCCCAGGCCATGAGTTCCCAGATCCCAGGCCCTGAGTTCCCAGATCCAAGGCCATGAGTTCCCAGATCCCAGGCCCAGATTTCCCAGATCCCAGGCCCTGAGTTCCCAGATCCCAGACCCTGAGTTCCCAGATCCCAGGCCCTGAGTCCCGAGATCCCTGGGCCTGAGTTCCCAGATCCCTGGCCCTGAGTTCCCAGATCCCAGGCCCTGAGTTCCCAGATCCCAGGCCCTGTGTTCCCAGATCCCTGGCCCTTAGTTCCCAGACCCCAGGCCCTGTTTTCCCAGATCCCAGGTCCTGAGTGCCCAGATCCCAGGCCATGAGTTCCCAGATCCCAGGCCCTGAGTTCCCAGATCCCAGGCCATGAGTTCCCAGATCCCAGGCCCTGAGTTCCCAGATCCCAGGCCCTGTGTTCCCAGATCCCAGACCCTGAGTTCCCAGATCCCAGGCCCTGAGTCCCGAGATCCCTGGGCCTGAGTTCCCAGACCCCAGGCCCTGTTTTCCCAGATCCCAGGTCCTGAGTGCCCAGATCCCAGGCCCTGAGGGCCCAGACACCAGGCCCTGTGTTCCCAGATCCCAGGCCCTGAATTCCCAGATCCCAGGCCCTGAGTGCCCAGATCCCAGGCCATGAGTTCCCAGATCCCAGGCCCTGAGTTCCCAGATCCCTGGCCCTGAGTTCCCAGAGTTCCCAGATCCCTGGCCCTGAGTTCCCAGATCTCAGGCCCTGAGTTCCCAGATCCCTGGCCCTGTGTTCCCAGATCCAAGGTCATGAGTTTCCAGATCTCAGGCCCTGAGTTCCCAGATCTCAGGCCCTGAGTTCCCAGATCCCTGGCCCTGTGTTCCCAGATCTCAGGCCCTAAGTTCCCAGATCCCAGGCCCTAAGTTCCCAGATCTCAGGCCCTGAATTCCCAGATCTCAGGCCCGAAGTTCCCAGATCCCAGGCCCTGAGTTCCCAGATCTCAGGCCCTAAATTTCCAGATCCCAGGCCCTGAATACCCAGATCCCAGGCCCTGAGTTCCCAGATCCCTGGCCCTGTGTTTCCAGATCCCAGGCCCTGAGTTCCCAGATCCCTGGCCCTGAGTTCCCAGATCTCAGGCCCTAAGTTCTCAGATCCCAGGCCCTGAGTTCCCAGATCTCAGGCCCTAAGTTCCCAGATCCCAGGCCCTAAGTTCCCAGATCTCAGGCCCTGAATTCCCAGATCTCAGGCCCTAAGTTCCCAGATCTCAGGCCCTAAGTTCTCAGATCCCAGGCCCTGAGTTCCCAGATCTCAGGCCCTAAGTTCCCAGATCTCAGGCCCTAAGTTTCCAGATCCCAGGCCCTGAATTCCCAGATCCCAGGCCCTGAGTTCCCAGATCCCTGGCCCTGTGTTTCCAGATCCAAGGCCATGAGTTCCCAGATCCCTGGCCCTGAATTCCCAGATCTCAGGCCCGAAGTTCCCAGATCCCAGGCCCTGAGTTCCCAGATATCAGGCCATGAGCACCCAGATCTCAGGCCCTATGTTCCCAGATCCCAGGCCCTGAGTTCCCATATCCAAGCCCATGAGTTCCCAGATCTCAGGCCCTGAGTGCCCAGATCCCAGGCCCTGAGTTCCCAGATCCAAGGCCATGAGTTCCCAGATCTCAGGCCCTAAGTTCCCAGAGCCCAGGTGCTGAGTTCGCAGATCCAAGGCCATGAGTTCCCAGATCTCAGGCCCTGAGTTCCCAGATCCCAGGCCCTGAGTTCCCAGAGCCAAGGCCCTGAGATCCCAGAACCCAGGCCCTGAGTTCCCGGATCCCAGGCCCTGAGTGCCCAGATCCCAGGCCCTGAGTTCACAGATCCCAGGCCCTGAGTGCCCAGATCCCTGGCCCTGTGTTCCCAGATCCCTGGCCCTGAGTTCCCAGATCCCAGGGCCTGAGTGCCCAGATCCCTGGCCCTGTGTTCCCTTATCCCTGGCTCTGAGTTCCCAGATCCCAGGACCTGAGTTCCCAGATCCCTGGCCCTGAGTTGCCAGAGATCCCAGGTCCCTGGCCCTGAGTTCCCAGATCTCAGGCCCTGAGTTCCCAGATCCCAGGCCCTCAGGGCCCAGATCCCAGGCAATGAGTTAACAGATCCCAGGCCCTGCGTTCCCAGATCCCAGGCCCTGAGTTCCCAGATCCCAGGCCCTCAGTGCCCAGATCCCAGGCCATGAGTTCGCAGATCCCAGGCCCTGAGTGCCCAGATCCAAGGCCATCAGTTCCCAGATCCCAGGACCTGAGTTCCCAGATCCCAGGCCATGAGTTCCCAGATCCCAGGCCCTGAGTTCCCAGATCCAAGGCCATGAGTTCCCAGATCCCAGGCCCTGAGTTCCCAGATCCCAGGCCCTGACTTCCCAGATCCCAGGCCCTGAGTTCCCAGATCCCAGACCCTGAGTTCCCAGATCCCAAGCCCTGTGTTCCCAGATCCCAGGCCCTGAGTTCCCAGACCCCAGGCCCTGTGTTCCCAGATCCCAGACCCTGTGTGCCCAGATCCCAGGCCATGAGTTCCCAGATCCCAGGCCCTGAGTTCCCAGATCCCAGGCCCTGAGTTCCCAGATCCCTGGCCGCCCTGAGTTCCCAGAGTTCCCAGATCCCTGGCCCTGAGTTCCCAGATCCCTGGCCCTGTATTCCCAGATCCAAGGCCATGAGTTTCCAGATCTCAGGCCCTGAGTTCCCAGATCTCATGCCCTGAGTTCCCAGATCCCTGGTCCTGTGTTCCCAGATCCCTGGGCCTGAGTTCCCAGATCTCAGGCCCTAAGTTCCCAGATCCCAGGCTCTGAGTTCCCAGATCTCAGGCCCTAAGTTCCCAGATCCCAGGCCCTAAGTTCCCAGATCTGAGGCCCTGAATTCCCAGAGCTCAGGCCCTAAGTTCCCAGATCCCAGGCCCTGAGTTCCCAGATCTCAGGCCCTAATTTCCCAGTTCCCAGGCCCTGAGTTCCCAGATCCCAGGCCCTGAGTTCCCAGATCTCAGGCCATAAGTTCCCAGATCCCTGGCCCTGAGTTCCCTGAGTTCCCAGATCCCTGGCCCTATGTTCCCAGATCCAAGGCCATGAGTTCCCAGATCTCAGGCCCTGAGTTACCAGATCTCAGGCCCTGAGGTCCCAGATCCCTGGCCCTGTGTTCCCAGATCCCTGGCCCTGAGTTCCCAGATCTCAGGCCCTAAGTTCCCAGATCCCGGGCCCTGAGTTCCCAGATCTCAGGCCATGAGTTCCCAGATCTCAGGCCCTAAGTTCCCAGATCCCAGGCCCTGAGTTCCCAGTTCCCAGATCCAAAGCCATGAGTTCCCAGATCTCAGGCCATGAGATCACAGATCTCAGGCCCTGAGTGCCCAGATCCCAGGCCCTGAGTTCAGAGATCCAAGGCCATGAGTTCACAGATCTCAGACCCTAAGTTCCCAATTCCCAGGCACTGAGTTCGCAGATCCAAGGCCATGAGTTCCCAGATCTCAGGCCCTTAGTTCCCAGATCCCAGGCCCCGAGTTCCCAGAGCCCAGGCCCTGAGTTCCCTGATCCAAGGCCCGGAGTTCCCAGATCCCAGGCCCTGAGTTCCCAGATCTCAGCCCCTAAGTTCCCAGATCCCAGGCCCTGAGTTCCAAGATCCCAGGCTCTGAGTTCCCTGATCCAAGGCCATGATTTCCCAGATCCCAGGCCCTGAGTTCCCAGATCCCAGGTCCTGAGTGCCCAGATCCCAGGCAATGAGTTCCCAGATCCCAGGCCCTGAGTGCCCAGATCCAAGGCCATGAGTTCACAGATCCCAGGCCCTGAGTTCCGAGATCCCAGGCCCTGAGTTCCGAGATCCCAGGCCATGAGTTCCCAGATCCCAGGCCCTGAGTTCCCAGATCCAAGGCCATGAGTTCCCAGATCCCAGGCTCTGAGTTCCCAGAGCCCAGGCCCTGAGTTACCAGATCCCAGGCCCTGAGTTCCCAGATTCCAGGCCCTAAGGTCCCAGATCCCAGGCCCTGAGTGCCCAGATCCCAGGCCATGAGTTCCCAGATCCCAGGCCCTGAGTGCCCAGATCCAAGGCCATGAGTTCGCAGATCCCAGGCCCTGAGATCCCAGATCCCAGGCCCTGAGTTCCCAGGTCCCAGGCCATGAGTTCCCAGATCCCAGGCCCTGAGTTCCCAGATCCAAGGCCATGAGTTCCCAGATCCCAGGCCCAGATTTCCCAGATCCCAGGCCCGGAGTTCCCAGATCCCAGGCCCTGAGTTCCCAGATCCCAGGCCCTGAGTCCCGAGATCCCTGGGCCTGAGTTCCCAGATCCCTGGCCCTGAGTTCCCAGATCCCAGGCCCTGAGTTCCCAGATCCCAGGCCCTGTGTTCCCAGATCCCTGGCCCTTAGTTCCCAGACCCCAGGCCCTGTTTTCCCAGATCCCATGTCCTGAGTGCCCAGATCCCAGGCCATGAGTTCCCAGATCCCAGGCCCTGAGTTCCCAGATCCCAGGCCATGAGTTCCCAGATCCCAGGCCCTGAGTTCCTAGATCCCAGGCCCTGAGTTCCCAGATCCCAGGCCCTGAGTGCCCAGATCTCAGGCCCTGAGGTCCCAGACCCCAGGCCCTGTTTTCCCAGATCCCAGGCCCTGAGTGCCCAGATCCCAGGTCATGAGTTCCCAGATCCCAGGCCCTGAGTTCCCAGATCCCAGGCCATGAGTTCCCAGATCCCAGGCCCTGAGTTCCTAGATCCCAGGCCCTGAGTTCCCAGATCCCAGGCCCTGAGTTCCCAGATCTCAGGCCCTGAGTTCCCAGATCCCAAGCCCTGTGTTCCCAGATCCCAGGCCCTGAGGTCCCAGACACCAGGCCCTGTGTTCCCAGATGCCAGGCACTGAGTGCCCAGATCCCAGGCCATGAGTTCCCAGATCCCAGGCCCTGAGTTCCCAGATCCCTGGCCCTGAGTTCCCAGAGTTCCCAGATCCCTGGCCCTGAGTTCCCAGAGTTCCCAGATCCCTGGCCCTGAGTTCCCAGATCTCAGGCCCTGAGTTCCCAGATCCCTGGCCCTGTGTTCCCAGATCCAAGGTCATGAGTTTCCAGATCTCAGGCCCTGAGTTCCCAGATCTCAGGCCCTGAGTTCCCAGATCCCTGACCCTGTGTTTCCAGATCCCAGGCCCTGAGTTCCCAGATCCCTGGCCCTGAGTTCCCAGATCTCAGGCCCTAAGTTCTCAGATCCCAGGCCCTGATTTCCCAGATCTCAGGCCCTAAGTTCCCAGATCCCAGGCCCTAAGTTCCCAGATCTCAGGCCCTGAATTCCCAGATCTCAGGCCCTAAGTTCCCAGATCCCAGGCCCTGAGTTCCCAGATCTCAGGCTCTAAGTTTCCAGATCCCAGGCCCTGAATTCCCAGATCCCAGGCCCTGAGTTCCCAGATCCCTGGCCCTGTGTTTCCAGATCCAAGGCCATGAGTTCCCAGATCCCTGGCCCTGAATTCCCAGATCTCAGGCCCGAAGTTCCCAGATCCCAAGCCCTGTGTTCCCAGATCCCAGGCCCTGAGTTCCCAGACCCCAGGCCCTGTGTTCCCAAATCCCAGGCCCTGAGTTCCCAGATCCAAGGCCATGAGTTCCCAGATCCCAGGCCCTGAGTTCCCAGATCCCAGGCCCTGACTTCCCAGATCCCAGGCCCTGAGTTCCCAGATCCCAGACCCTGAGTTCCCAGATCCCAAGCCCTGTGTTCCCAGATCCCAGGCCCTGAGTTCCCAGACCCCAGGCCCTGTGTTCCCAGATCCCAGACCCTGTGTGCCCAGATCCCAGGCCATGAGTTCCCAGATCCCAGGCCCTGAGTTCCCAGATCCCAGGCCCTGAGTTCCCAGATCCCTGGCCGCCCTGAGTTCCCAGAGTTCCCAGATCCCTGGCCCTGAGTTCCCAGATCCCTGGCCCTGTATTCCCAGATCCAAGGCCATGAGTTTCCAGATCTCAGGCCCTGAGTTCCCAGATCTCATGCCCTGAGTTCCCAGATCCCTGGTCCTGTGTTCCCAGATCCCTGGGCCTGAGTTCCCAGATCTCAGGCCCTAAGTTCCCAGATCCCAGGCTCTGAGTTCCCAGATCTCAGGCCCTAAGTTCCCAGATCCCAGGCCCTAAGTTCCCAGATCTGAGGCCCTGAATTCCCAGAGCTCAGGCCCTAAGTTCCCAGATCCCAGGCCCTGAGTTCCCAGATCTCAGGCCCTAATTTCCCAGTTCCCAGGCCCTGAGTTCCCAGATCCCAGGCCCTGAGTTCCCAGATCTCAGGCCATAAGTTCCCAGATCCCTGGCCCTGAGTTCCCTGAGTTCCCAGATCCCTGGCCCTATGTTCCCAGATCCAAGGCCATGAGTTCCCAGATCTCAGGCCCTGAGTTACCAGATCTCAGGCCCTGAGGTCCCAGATCCCTGGCCCTGTGTTCCCAGATCCCTGGCCCTGAGTTCCCAGATCTCAGGCCCTAAGTTCCCAGATCCCGGGCCCTGAGTTCCCAGATCTCAGGCCATGAGTTCCCAGATCTCAGGCCCTAAGTTCCCAGATCCCAGGCCCTGAGTTCCCAGTTCCCAGATCCAAAGCCATGAGTTCCCAGATCTCAGGCCATGAGATCACAGATCTCAGGCCCTGAGTGCCCAGATCCCAGGCCCTGAGTTCAGAGATCCAAGGCCATGAGTTCACAGATCTCAGACCCTAAGTTCCCAATTCCCAGGCACTGAGTTCGCAGATCCAAGGCCATGAGTTCCCAGATCTCAGGCCCTTAGTTCCCAGATCCCAGGCCCCGAGTTCCCAGAGCCCAGGCCCTGAGTTCCCTGATCCAAGGCCCGGAGTTCCCAGATCCCAGGCCCTGAGTTCCCAGATCTCAGCCCCTAAGTTCCCAGATCCCAGGCCCTGAGTTCCAAGATCCCAGGCTCTGAGTTCCCTGATCCAAGGCCATGATTTCCCAGATCCCAGGCCCTGAGTTCCCAGATCCCAGGTCCTGAGTGCCCAGATCCCAGGCAATGAGTTCCCAGATCCCAGGCCCTGAGTGCCCAGATCCAAGGCCATGAGTTCACAGATCCCAGGCCCTGAGTTCCGAGATCCCAGGCCCTGAGTTCCGAGATCCCAGGCCATGAGTTCCCAGATCCCAGGCCCTGAGTTCCCAGATCCAAGGCCATGAGTTCCCAGATCCCAGGCTCTGAGTTCCCAGAGCCCAGGCCCTGAGTTACCAGATCCCAGGCCCTGAGTTCCCAGATTCCAGGCCCTAAGGTCCCAGATCCCAGGCCCTGAGTGCCCAGATCCCAGGCCATGAGTTCCCAGATCCCAGGCCCTGAGTGCCCAGATCCAAGGCCATGAGTTCGCAGATCCCAGGCCCTGAGATCCCAGATCCCAGGCCCTGAGTTCCCAGGTCCCAGGCCATGAGTTCCCAGATCCCAGGCCCTGAGTTCCCAGATCCAAGGCCATGAGTTCCCAGATCCCAGGCCCAGATTTCCCAGATCCCAGGCCCTGAGTTCCCAGATCCCAGGCCCTGAGTTCCCAGATCCCAGGCCCTGAGTCCCGAGATCCCTGGGCCTGAGTTCCCAGATCCCTGGCCCTGAGTTCCCAGATCCCAGGCCCTGAGTTCCCAGATCCCAGGCCCTGTGTTCCCAGATCCCTGGCCCTTAGTTCCCAGACCCCAGGCCCTGTTTTCCCAGATCCCATGTCCTGAGTGCCCAGATCCCAGGCCATGAGTTCCCAGATCCCAGGCCCTGAGTTCCCAGATCCCAGGCCATGAGTTCCCAGATCCCAGGCCCTGAGTTCCTAGATCCCAGGCCCTGAGTTCCCAGATCCCAGGCCCTGAGTGCCCAGATCTCAGGCCCTGAGGTCCCAGACCCCAGGCCCTGTTTTCCCAGATCCCAGGCCCTGAGTGCCCAGATCCCAGGTCATGAGTTCCCAGATCCCAGGCCCTGAGTTCCCAGATCCCAGGCCATGAGTTCCCAGATCCCAGGCCCTGAGTTCCTAGATCCCAGGCCCTGAGTTCCCAGATCCCAGGCCCTGAGTTCCCAGATCTCAGGCCCTGAGTTCCCAGATCCCAAGCCCTGTGTTCCCAGATCCCAGGCCCTGAGGTCCCAGACACCAGGCCCTGTGTTCCCAGATGCCAGGCACTGAGTGCCCAGATCCCAGGCCATGAGTTCCCAGATCCCAGGCCCTGAGTTCCCAGATCCCTGGCCCTGAGTTCCCAGAGTTCCCAGATCCCTGGCCCTGAGTTCCCAGAGTTCCCAGATCCCTGGCCCTGAGTTCCCAGATCTCAGGCCCTGAGTTCCCAGATCCCTGGCCCTGTGTTCCCAGATCCAAGGTCATGAGTTTCCAGATCTCAGGCCCTGAGTTCCCAGATCTCAGGCCCTGAGTTCCCAGATCCCTGACCCTGTGTTTCCAGATCCCAGGCCCTGAGTTCCCAGATCCCTGGCCCTGAGTTCCCAGATCTCAGGCCCTAAGTTCTCAGATCCCAGGCCCTGATTTCCCAGATCTCAGGCCCTAAGTTCCCAGATCCCAGGCCCTAAGTTCCCAGATCTCAGGCCCTGAATTCCCAGATCTCAGGCCCTAAGTTCCCAGATCCCAGGCCCTGAGTTCCCAGATCTCAGGCTCTAAGTTTCCAGATCCCAGGCCCTGAATTCCCAGATCCCAGGCCCTGAGTTCCCAGATCCCTGGCCCTGTGTTTCCAGATCCAAGGCCATGAGTTCCCAGATCCCTGGCCCTGAATTCCCAGATCTCAGGCCCGAAGTTCCCAGATCCCAGGCCCTGAGTTCCCAGATATCAGGCCCTAAGTTCCCAGATCCCAGGCCATGAGTTCCCAGATCCCAGGCCCTGAGTTCCTAGATCCCAGGCCCTGAGTTCCCAGATCCCAGGCCCTGAGTTCCCAGATCTCAGGCCCTGAGTTCCCAGATCCCAAGCCCTGTTCCCAGATCCCAGGCCCTGAGGGCCCAGACACCAGGCCCTGTGTTCCCAGATGCCAGGCCCTGAGTGCCCAGATCCCAGGCCATGAGTTCCCAGATCCCAGGCTCTGAGTTCCCAGATCCCAGGCCATGAGTTCCCAGATCCCAGGCCCTGAGTTCCCAGATCCCTGGCCCTGAGTTCCCAGAGTTCCCAGATCCCTGGCCCTGAGTTCCCAGAGTTCCCAGATCCCTGGCCCTGAGTTCCCAGATCTCAGGCCCTGAGTTCCCAGATCCCTGGCCCTGTGTTCCCAGATCCAAGGTCATGAGTTTCCAGATCTCAGGCCCTGAGTTCCCAGATCTCAGGCCCTGAGTTCCCAGATCCCAGGCCATGAGTTCCCAGATCCCAGGCCCTGAGTGCCCAGATCCAAGGCCATGAGTTCCCAGATCCCAGGCCCTGAGATCCCAGATCCCAGGCCCTGAGTTCCCAGGTCCCAGGCCATGAGTTCCCAGATCCCAGACCCTGAGTTCCCAGATCCAAGGCCATGAGTTCCCAGATCCCAGGCCCAGATTTCCCAGATCCCAGGCCCGGAGTTCCCAGATCCCAGGCCCTGAGTTCCCAGATCCCAGGCCCTGAGTCCCGAGATCCCTGGGCCTGAGTTCCCAGATCCCTGGCCCTGAGTTCCCAGATCCCAGGCCCTGAGTGCCCAGATCTCAGGCCCTGAGGTCCCAGACCCCAGGCCCTGTTTTCCCAGATCCCAGGTCATGAGTTCCCAGATCCCAGGCCCTGAGTTCCCAGATCCCAGGCCATGAGTTCCCAGATCCCAGGCCCTGAGTTCCTAGATCCCAGGCCCTGAGTTCCCAGATCCCAGGCCCTGAGTTCCCAGATCTCAGGCCCTGAGTTCCCAGATCCCAAGCCCTGTTCCCAGATCCCAGGCCCTGAGGGCCCAGACACCAGGCCCTGTGTTCCCAGATGCCAGGCCCTGAGTGCCCAGATCCCAGGCCATGAGTTCCCAGATCCCAGGCTCTGAGTTCCCAGATCCCAGGCCCTGAGTTCCCAGATCCCTGGCCCTGAGTTCCCAGAGTTCCCAGATCCCTGGCCCTGAGTTCCCAGATCTCAGGCCCTGAGTTCCCAGATCCCTGGCCCTGTGTTCCCAGATCCAAGGTCATGAGTTTCCAGATCTCAGGCCCTGAGTTCCCAGATCTCAGGCCCTGAGTTCCCAGAGCCCTGGCCCTGTGTTCCCAGATCTCAGGCCCTAAGTTCCCAGATCCCAGGCCCTAAGTTCCCAGATCTCAGGCCCTGAATTCCCAGATCTCAGGCCCTAAGTTCCCAGATCCCAGGCCTTGAGTTCCCAGATCTCAGGCCCTAAGTTTCCAGATCCCAGGCCCTGAATTCCCAGATCCCAGGCCCTGAGTTCCCAGATGCCTGGCCCTGTGTTTCCAGATCCCAGGCCCTGAGTTCCCAGATCCCTGGCCCTGAGTTCCCAGATCTCAGGCCCTAAGTTCTCAGATCCCAGGCCCTGAGTTCCCAGATCTCAGGCCCTAAGTTCCCAGATCCCAGGCCCTAAGTTCCCAGATCTCAGGCCCTGAATTCCCAGATCTCAGGCCCTAAGTTCCCAGATCCCAGGCCCTGAGTTCCCAGATCTCAGGCCCTGAATTCCCAGATCCCAGGCCCTGAGTTCCCAGATCCCTGGCCCTGTGTTTCCAGATCCAAGGCCATGAGTTCCCAGATCTCAGGCCATGAGCGCCCAGACCTCAGGCCCTATGTTCCCAGATCCCAGGCCCTGAGTTCCCATATCCAAGCCCATGAGTTCCCAGATCTCAGGCCCTGAGTGCCCAGAACCCAGGCCCTGAGTTCCCAGATCCAAGGCCATGAGTTCCCAGATCTCAGGCCCTAAGTTCCCAGATCCCAGGCGCTGAGTTCACAGATCCAAGGCCATGAGTTCCCAGATCTCAGGCCCTGAGTTCCCAGATCCCAGGCCCTGAGTTCCCAGAGCCCAGGCCCTGAGTTCCCAGATCCAAGGCCCTGAGTTCCCAGATCCCAGGCCCTGAGTTCCCAGATCTCAGGCCCTAAGTTCCCAGATCCCAGGCCTTGAGTTCCCAGATCCCAGGCCCTGAGTTCCCAGATCCCAGGCCATGTGTTCCCAGATCCAAGGCCATGAGTTCCCAGATCTCAGGCCCTGAGTTCCCAGGTCCCAGGCCCTGTGTTCCCAGATCCCAGGCCCTGAGTTCCTAGATCCCAGGCCCTGAGGTCCCAGATCCCAGGCCCTGAGTGTCCAGATCCCAGGCAATGAGTTCCCAGATCCCAGGCCCTGCGTGCCCAGATCCAAGGCCATGAGTTCCCAGATCCCAGGCCCTGAGTTCCCAGATCCGAGGCCCTGAGTTCCCAGATCCCAGGCCCTGAGTTCCCAGATCCCAGGCCATGAGTTCCCAGATCCCAGGCCCTGAGTTCCCAGATCTAAGGCCATGAGTTCCCAGATCCCAGGCTCTGAGTTCCAAGATCCCAGGCCCTGAGTTCTCAGATCCCAGGCCCTGAGTTCCCAGATCCCAGGCCCTGAGTTCCCAGATCCCAGGCCATGAGTTCCCAGATCCCAGGCCCTGAGTTCCCGGATCCCAGGCCCTGAGGTCCCAGATCCCAGGCCATGAGTTCCCAGATCCCAGGCCCTGACTGCCCAGATCCAAGGCCATGAGTTCCCAGATCCCAGGCCCTGAGTTCCCAGATCCCAGGCCATGAGTTCCCAGATCATAATCCCTGAGTTCCTAGATCCCAGGCCCTGAGTTCCCAGATCCCAGGCCCTGAGTGCCCAGATCCCAGGCAATGAGTTCCCAGATCCCAGGCCCTGCGTGCCCAGATCCAAGGCCCTGATTTCCCAGATCCCACGCCCTGAGCTCCCAGATCCCAGGCCCTGAGTTTCTAGATCCCAGGCCCTGAGTTCCCAGATCCCAGGCCCTGAGTTCCCAGATCCCAGGCCCTGAGTTCCCAGATCCCAGGCAATGAGTTCCCAGATCCCAGGCCCTGCATGCCCAGATCCAAGGCCATGAGTTTCCAGATCCCAGGCCCTGAGTTCCCAGATCCAAGGCCACGAGTTCCCAGATCCCAGGCCCTGAGTTCCCAGATCCCAGGCCATGAGTTCCCAGATCTCAGGCCCTGGATTCCCAGATCCCAGGCCCTGAGTTCCCAGATCCCAGGCCCTGAGTTCCCAGATCCCTGGCCCTGAGTTCCCAGATCCCAGGCCCTGAGTTCCCAGATCCCAGGCCCTGAGTTCCCAGATCCCAGACCCTGTGTGCCCAGATCCCAGGCCCTGAGTTCCCAGATCCCAGGCTCTGATTTCCCAGATCTCAGGCCCTAAGTTCCCAGATCCCAGGCTCTGAGTTCCCAGATCTCAGGCCGTACGTTCCCAGATCCCAGGCCCTAAGTTCCCAGATCTCAGGCCCTGAGTTCCCATATCTCAGACCCTAAGTTACCAGATCCCAGGCCCTGAGTTCCCAGATCTCAGACCCTAAGTTCCCAGATCCTAGGCCCTGAGTTCCCCAGATCCAAGGCCATGAGTTCCCAGATCTCAGGCCATGAGCGCCCAGACCTCAGGCCCTATGTTCCCAGATCCCAGGCCCTGAGTTCCCATATCCAAGCCCATGAGTTCCCAGATCTCAGGCCCTGAGTGCCCAGATCCCAGGCCCTGAGTTCAGAGATCCAAGGCCATGAGTTCACAGATCTCAGACCCTAAGTTCCCAATTCCCAGGCGCTGAGTTCGCAGATCCAAGGCCATGAGTTCCCAGATCTCAGGCCCTTAGTTCCCAGATCCCAGGCCCTGAGTTCCCAGAGCCCAGGCCCTGAGTTCCCTGATCCAAGGCCCTGAGTTCCCAGATCCCAGGCCCTGAGTTCCCAGATCTCAGGCCCTAAGTTCCCAGATCCCAGGCCCTGAGTTCCAAGATCCCAGGCTCTGAGTTCCCCGATCCAAGGCCATGAGTTCCCAGATCCCAGGCCCTGAGTTCCCAGATCCCAGGCCCTGAGTGCCCAGATCCCAGGCAATGAGTTCCCAGATCCCAGGCCCTGAGTGCCCAGATCCAAGGCCATGAGTTCACAGATCCCAGGCCCTGAGTTCCCAGATCCCAGGCCCTGAGTTCCCAGATCCCAGGCCATGAGTTCCCAGATCCCAGGCCCTGAGTTCCCAGATCCAAGGCCATGAGTTCCCAGATCCCAGGCTCTGAGTTCCCAGAGCCCAGGCCCTGAGTTACCAGATCCCAGGCCCTGAGTTCCCAGATCCCAGGCCCTAAGGTCCCAGATCCCAGGCCCTGAGTGCCCAGATCCCAGGCCATGAGTTCCCAGATCCCAGGCCCTGAGTGCCCAGATCCAAGGTCATGAGTTCCCAGATCCTAGGCCCTGAGATCCCTGATCCCAGGCCCTGAGTTCCCAGGTCCCAGGCCATGAGTTCCCAGATCCCAGGCCCTGAGTTCCCAGATCCAAGGCCATGAGTTCCCAGATCCCAGGCCCAGATTTCCCAGATCCCAGGCCCTAAGTTCCCAGATCCCAGACCCTGAGTTCCCAGGTCCCAGGCCATGAGTTCCCAGATCCCAGGCCCTGAGTTCCCAGATCCTAGGCCCTGAGATCCCTGATCCCAGGCCCTGAGTTCCCAGGTCCCAGGCCATGAGTTCCCAGATCCCAGGCCCTGAGTTCCCAGATCCAAGGCCATGAGTTCCCAGATCCCAGGCCCAGATTTCCCAGATCCCAGGCCCTGAGTTCCCAGATCCCAGACCCTGAGTTCCCAGATCCCAGGCCCTGAGTCCCGAGATCCCTGGGCCTGAGTTCCCAGATCCCTGGCCCTGAGTTCCCAGATCCCAGGCCCTGAGTTCCCAGATCCCAGGCCCTGTGTTCCCAGATCCCTGGCCCTTAGTTCCCAGACCCCAGGCCCTGTTTTCCCAGATCCCAGGTCCTGAGTGCCCAGATCCCAGGCCATGAGTTCCCAGATCCCAGGCCCTGAGTTCCCAGATCCCAGGCCATGAGTTCCCAGATCCCAGGCCCTGAGTTCCTAGATCCCAGGCCCTGAGTTCCCAGATCCCAGGCCCTGAGTGCCCAGATCTCAGGCCCTGAGGTCCCAGACCCCAGGCCCTGTTTTCCCAGATCCCAGGCCCTGAGTGCCCAGATCCCAGGTCATTAGTTCCCAGATCCCAGGCCCTGAGTTCCCAGATCCCAGGCCATGAGTTCCCAGATCCCAGGCCCTGAGTTCCTAGATCCCAGGCCCTGAGTTCCCAGATCCCAGGCCCTGAGTTCCCAGATCTCAGGCCCTGAGTTCCCAGATCCCAAGCCCTGTGTTCCCAGATCCCAGGCCCTGAGGGCCCAGACACCAGGCCCTGTGTTCCCAGATCCCAGGCCCTGAATTCCCAGATCCCAGGCCCTGAGTGCCCAGATCCCAGGCCATGAGTTCCCAGATCCCAGGCCCTGAGTTCCCAGATCCCTGGCCCTGAGTTCCCAGAGTTCCCAGATCCCTGGCCCTGAGTTCCCAGATCTCAGGCCCTGAGTTCCCAGATCCCTGGCCCTGTGTTCCCAGATCCAAGGTCATGAGTTTCCAGATCTCAGGCCCTGAGTTCCCAGATCTCAGGCCCTGAGTTCCCAGATCCCTGGCCCTGTGTTCCCAGATCTCAGGCCCTAAGTTCCCAGATCCCAGGCCCTAAGTTCCCAGATCTCAGGCCCTGAATTCCCAGATCTCAGGCCCGAAGTTCCCAGATCCCAGGCCCTGAGTTCCCAGATCTCAGGCCCTAAGTTTCCAGATCCCAGGCCCTGAATTCCCAGATCCCAGGCCCTGAGTTCCCAGATCCCTGGCCCTGTGTTTCCAGATCCCAGGCCCTGAGTTCCCAGATCCCTGGCCCTGAGTTCCCAGATCTCAGGCCCTAAGTTCTCAGATCCCAGGCCCTGAGTTCGCAGATCTCAGGCCCTAAGTTCCCAGATCCCAGGCCCTGAATTCCCAGATCCCAGGCCCTGAGTTCCCAGATCCCTGGCCCTGTGTTTCCAGATCCAAGGCCATGAGTTCCCAGATCCCTGGCCCTGAATTCCCAGATCTCAGGCCCGAAGTTCCCAGATCCCAGGCCCTGAGTTCCCAGATATCAGGCCATGAGCACCCAGATCTCAGGCCCTATGTTCCCAGATCCCAGGCCCTGAGTTCCCATATCCAAGCCCATGAGTTCCCAGATCTCAGGCCCTGAGTGCCCAGATCCCAGGCCCTGAGTTCCCAGATCCAAGGCCATGAGTTCCCAGATCTCAGGCCCTAAGTTCCCAGATCCCAGGCGCTGAGTTCGCAGATCCAAGGCCATGAGTTCCCAGATCTCAGGCCCTGAGTTCCCAGATCCCAGGCCCTGAATTCCCAGAGCCCAGGCCCTGAGTTCCCAGATCCAAGGCCATGAGTTCCCAGATCTCAGGCCCTAAGTTCCCAAATCCCAGGCCCTGAGTTCCCAGAGCCAAGGCCCTGAGATCCCAGATCCCAGGGCCTGAGTGCCCAGATCCCTGGCCCTGTGTTCCCTTATCCCTGGCTCTGAGTTCCCAGATCCCAGGACCTGAGTTCCCAGATCCCTGGCCCTGAGTTGCCAGAGATCCCAGATCCCTGGCCCTGAGTTCCCAGATCTCAGGCCCTGAGTTCCCAGATCCCAGGCCCTGAGTGCCCAGATCCCAGGCAATGAGTTAACAGATCCCAGGCCCTGTGTTCCCAGATCCCAGGCCCTGAGTTCCCAGATCCCAGGCCCTCAGTGCCCAGATCCCAGGCCATGAGTTCGCAGATCCCAGGCCCTGAGTGCCCAGATCCAAGGCCATCAGTTCCCAGATCCCAGGCCCTGAGTTCCCAGATCCCAGGCCATGAGTTCCCAGATCCCAGGCCCTGAGTTCCCAGATCCAAGGCCATGAGTTCCCAGATCCCAGGCCCTGAGTTCCCAGATCCCAGGCCCTGACTTCCCAGATCCCAGGCCCTGAGTTCCCAGATCCCAGGCCCTGAGTTCCCAGATCCCAAGCCCTGTGTTCCCAGATCCCAGGCCCTGAGTTCCCAGACCCCAGGCCCTGTGTTCCCAGGACCCAGGCCCTGAGTTCCCAGATCCCAGGCCATGAGTTCCCAGATCCCAGGCCCTGAGTTCCCAGATCCAAGGCCATGAGTTCCCAGATCCCAGGCTCTGAGTTCCCAGAGCCCAGGCCCTGAGTTACCAGATCCCAGGCCCTGAGTTCCCAGATCCCAGGCCCTAAGGTCCCAGATCCCAGGCCCTGAGTGCCCAGATCCCAGGCCATGAGTTCCCAGATCCCAGGCCCTGAGTGCCCAGATCGAAGGCCATGAGTTCCCAGATCCTAGGCCCTGAGATCCCAGATCCCAGGCCCTGAGTTCCCAGGTCCCAGGCCATGAGTTCCCAGATCCCAGGCCCTGAGTTCCCAGATCCAAGGCCATGAGTTCCCAGATCCCAGGCCCAGATTTCCCAGATCCCAGGCCCTGAGTTCCCAGATCCCAGACCCTGAGTTCCCAGATCCCAGGCCCTGAGTCCCGAGATCCCTGGGCCTGAGTTCCCAGATCCCTGGCCCTGAGTTCCCAGATCCCAGGCCCTGACTTCCCAGATCCCAGGCCCTGTGTTCCCAGATCCCTGGCCCTTAGTTCCCAGACCCCAGGCCCTGTTTTCCCAGATCCCAGGTCCTGAGTGCCCAGATCCCAGGCCATGAGTTCCCAGATCCCAGGCCCTGAGTTCCCAGATCCCAGGCCATGAGTTCCCAGATCCCAGGCCCTGAGTTCCCAGATCCCAGGCCCTGTGTTCCCAGATCCCAGACCCTGAGTTCCCAGATCCCAGGCCCTGAGTCCCGAGATCCCTGGGCCTGAGTTCCCAGACCCCAGGCCCTGTTTTCCCAGATCCCAGGTCCTGAGTGCCCAGATCCCAGGCCCTGAGGGCCCAGACACCAGGCCCTGTGTTCCCAGATCCCAGGCCCTGAATTCCCAGATCCCAGGCCCTGAGTGCCCAGATCCCAGGCCATGAGTTCCCAGATCCCAGGCCCTGAGTTCCCAGATCCCTGGCCCTGAGTTCCCAGAGTTCCCAGATCCCTGGCCCTGAGTTCCCAGATCTCAGGCCCTGAGTTCCCAGATCCCTGGCCCTGTGTTCCCAGATCCAAGGTCATGAGTTTCCAGATCTCAGGCCCTGAGTTCCCAGATCTCAGGCCCTGAGTTCCCAGATCCCTGGCCCTGTGTTCCCAGATCTCAGGCCCTAAGTTCCCAGATCCCAGGCCCTAAGTTCCCAGATCTCAGGCCCTGAATTCCCAGATCTCAGGCCCGAAGTTCCCAGATCCCAGGCCCTGAGTTCCCAGATCTCAGGCCCTAAATTTCCAGATCCCAGGCCCTGAATACCCAGATCCCAGGCCCTGAGTTCCCAGATCCCTGGCCCTGTGTTTCCAGATCCCAGGCCCTGAGTTCCCAGATCCCTGGCCCTGAGTTCCCAGATCTCAGGCCCTAAGTTCTCAGATCCCAGGCCCTGAGTTCCCAGATCTCAGGCCCTAAGTTCCCAGATCCCAGGCCCTAAGTTCCCAGATCTCAGGCCCTGAATTCCCAGATCTCAGGCCCTAAGTTCCCAGATCTCAGGCCCTAAGTTCTCAGATCCCAGGCCCTGAGTTCCCAGATCTCAGGCCCTAAGTTCCCAGATCTCAGGCCCTAAGTTTCCAGATCCCAGGCCCTGAATTCCCAGATCCCAGGCCCTGAGTTCCCAGATCCCTGGCCCTGTGTTTCCAGATCCAAGGCCATGAGTTCCCAGATCCCTGGCCCTGAATTCCCAGATCTCAGGCCCGAAGTTCCCAGATCCCAGGCCCTGAGTTCCCAGATATCAGGCCATGAGCACCCAGATCTCAGGCCCTATGTTCCCAGATCCCAGGCCCTGAGTTCCCATATCCAAGCCCATGAGTTCCCAGATCTCAGGCCCTGAGTGCCCAGATCCCAGGCCCTGAGTTCCCAGATCCAAGGCCATGAGTTCCCAGATCTCAGGCCCTAAGTTCCCAGAGCCCAGGTGCTGAGTTCGCAGATCCAAGGCCATGAGTTCCCAGATCTCAGGCCCTGAGTTCCCAGATCCCAGGCCCTGAGTTCCCAGAGCCAAGGCCCTGAGATCCCAGAACCCAGGCCCTGAGTTCCCGGATCCCAGGCCCTGAGTGCCCAGATCCCAGGCCCTGAGTTCACAGATCCCAGGCCCTGAGTGCCCAGATCCCTGGCCCTGTGTTCCCAGATCCCTGGCCCTGAGTTCCCAGATCCCAGGGCCTGAGTGCCCAGATCCCTGGCCCTGTGTTCCCTTATCCCTGGCTCTGAGTTCCCAGATCCCAGGACCTGAGTTCCCAGATCCCTGGCCCTGAGTTGCCAGAGATCCCAGGTCCCTGGCCCTGAGTTCCCAGATCTCAGGCCCTGAGTTCCCAGATCCCAGGCCCTCAGGGCCCAGATCCCAGGCAATGAGTTAACAGATCCCAGGCCCTGCGTTCCCAGATCCCAGGCCATGAGTTCCCAGATCCCAGGCCCTCAGTGCCCAGATCCCAGGCCATGAGTTCGCAGATCCCAGGCCCTGAGTGCCCAGATCCAAGGCCATCAGTTCCCAGATCCCAGGACCTGAGTTCCCAGATCCCAGGCCATGAGTTCCCAGATCCCAGGCCCTGAGTTCCCAGATCCAAGGCCATGAGTTCCCAGATCCCAGGCCCTGAGTTCCCAGATCCCAGGCCCTGACTTCCCAGATCCCAGGCCCTGAGTTCCCAGATCCCAGACCCTGAGTTCCCAGATCCCAAGCCCTGTGTTCCCAGATCCCAGGCCCTGAGTTCCCAGACCCCAGGCCCTGTGTTCCCAGATCCCAGACCCTGTGTGCCCAGATCCCAGGCCATGAGTTCCCAGATCCCAGGCCCTGAGTTCCCAGATCCCAGGCCCTGAGTTCCCAGATCCCTGGCCGCCCTGAGTTCCCAGAGTTCCCAGATCCCTGGCCCTGAGTTCCCAGATCCCTGGCCCTGTATTCCCAGATCCAAGGCCATGAGTTTCCAGATCTCAGGCCCTGAGTTCCCAGATCTCATGCCCTGAGTTCCCAGATCCCTGGTCCTGTGTTCCCAGATCCCTGGGCCTGAGTTCCCAGATCTCAGGCCCTAAGTTCCCAGATCCCAGGCTCTGAGTTCCCAGATCTCAGGCCCTAAGTTCCCAGATCCCAGGCCCTAAGTTCCCAGATCTGAGGCCCTGAATTCCCAGAGCTCAGGCCCTAAGTTCCCAGATCCCAGGCCCTGAGTTCCCAGATCTCAGGCCCTAATTTCCCAGTTCCCAGGCCCTGAGTTCCCAGATCCCAGGCCCTGAGTTCCCAGATCTCAGGCCATAAGTTCCCAGATCCCTGGCCCTGAGTTCCCTGAGTTCCCAGATCCCTGGCCCTATGTTCCCAGATCCAAGGCCATGAGTTCCCAGATCTCAGGCCCTGAGTTACCAGATCTCAGGCCCTGAGGTCCCAGATCCCTGGCCCTGTGTTCCCAGATCCCTGGCCCTGAGTTCCCAGATCTCAGGCCCTAAGTTCCCAGATCCCGGGCCCTGAGTTCCCAGATCTCAGGCCATGAGTTCCCAGATCTCAGGCCCTAAGTTCCCAGATCCCAGGCCCTGAGTTCCCAGTTCCCAGATCCAAAGCCATGAGTTCCCAGATCTCAGGCCATGAGATTACAGATCTCAGGCCCTGAGTGCCCAGATCCCAGGCCCTGAGTTCAGAGATCCAAGGCCATGAGTTCACAGATCTCAGACCCTAAGTTCCCAATTCCCAGGCACTGAGTTCGCAGATCCAAGGCCATGAGTTCCCAGATCTCAGGCCCTTAGTTCCCAGATCCCAGGCCCCGAGTTCCCACAGCCCAGGCCCTGAGTTCCCTGATCCAAGGCCCGGAGTTCCCAGATCCCAGGCCCTGAGTTCCCAGATCTCAGCCCCTAAGTTCCCAGATCCCAGGCCCTGAGTTCCAAGATCCCAGGCTCTGAGTTCCCTGATCCAAGGCCATGATTTCCCAGATCCCAGGCCCTGAGTTCCCAGATCCCAGGTCCTGAGTGCCCAGATCCCAGGCAATGAGTTCCCAGATCCCAGGCCATGAGTTCCCAGATCCCAGGCCCTGAGTTCCCAGATCCAAGGCCATGAGTTCCCAGATCCCAGGCTCTGAGTTCCCAGAGCCCAGGCCATGAGTTCCCAGATCCCAGGCCATGAGTTCCCAGATCCCAGGCCCTGAGTTCCGAGATCCCAGGCCATGAGTTCCCAGATCCCAGGCCCTGAGTTCCCAGATCCAAGGCCATGAGTTCCCAGATCCCAGGCTCTGAGTTCCCAGAGCCCAGGCCCTGAGTTACCAGATCCCAGGCCCTGAGTTCCCAGATTCCAGGCCCTAAGGTCCCAGATCCCAGGCCCTGAGTGCCCA
Organism: Myxine glutinosa; assembly: GCF_964187855.1. Classification (NCBI taxonomy): domain Eukaryota; kingdom Metazoa; phylum Chordata; class Myxini; order Myxiniformes; family Myxinidae; genus Myxine; species Myxine glutinosa. The sequence continues at coordinate 4,342,404 of NC_136273.1, read as the reverse complement.
GATCCCAGGCCATGAGTTCCCAGATCCCAGGCCCTGAGTGCCCAGATCCAAGGCCATGAGTTCGCAGATCCCAGGCCCTGAGATCCCAGATCCCAGGCCCTGAGTTCCCAGGTCCCAGGCCATGAGTTCCCAGATCCCAGGCCCTGAGTTCCCAGATCCAAGGCCATGAGTTCCCAGATCCCAGGCCCAGATTTCCCAGATCCCAGGCCCGGAGTTCCCAGATCCCAGGCCCTGAGTTCCCAGATCCCAGGCCCTGAGTCCCGAGATCCCTGGGCCTGAGTTCCCAGATCCCTGGCCCTGAGTTCCCAGATCCCAGGCCCTGAGTTCCCAGATCCCAGGCCCTGTGTTCCCAGATCCCTGGCCCTTAGTTCCCAGACCCCAGGCCCTGTTTTCCCAGATCCCATGTCCTGAGTGCCCAGATCCCAGGCCATGAGTTCCCAGATCCCAGGCCCTGAGTTCCCAGATCCCAGGCCATGAGTTCCCAGATCCCAGGCCCTGAGTTCCTAGATCCCAGGCCCTGAGTTCCCAGATCCCAGGCCCTGAGTGCCCAGATCTCAGGCCCTGAGGTCCCAGACCCCAGGCCCTGTTTTCCCAGATCCCAGGCCCTGAAGGCCCAGATCCCAGGTCATGAGTTCCCAGATCCCAGGCCCTGAGTTCCCAGATCCCAGGCCATGAGTTCCCAGATCCCAGGCCCTGAGTTCCTAGATCCCAGGCCCTGAGTTCCCAGATCCCAGGCCCTGAGTTCCCAGATCTCAGGCCCTGAGTTCCCAGATCCCAAGCCCTGTGTTCCCAGATCCCAGGCCCTGAGGTCCCAGACACCAGGCCCTGTGTTCCCAGATGCCAGGCCCTGAGTGCCCAGATCCCAGGCCATGAGTTCCCAGATCCCAGGCCCTGAGTTCCCAGATCCCTGGCCCTGAGTTCCCAGAGTTCCCAGATCCCTGGCCCAGAGTTCCCAGATCCCTGGCCCTGAGTTCCCAGATCTCAGGCCCTGAGTTCCCAGATCCCTGGCCCTGTGTTCCCAGATCCAAGGTCATGAGTTTCCAGATCTCAGGCCCTGAGTTCCCAGATCTCAGGCCCTGAGTTCCCAGATCCCTGACCCTGTGTTTCCAGATCCCAGGCCCTGAGTTCCCAGATCCCTGGCCCTGAGTTCCCAGATCTCAGGCCCTAAGTTCTCAGATCCCAGGCCCTGATTTCCCAGATCTCAGGCCCTAAGTTCCCAGATCCCAGGCCCTAAGTTCCCAGATCTCAGGCCCTGAATTCCCAGATCTCAGGCCCTAAGTTCCCAGATCCCAGGCCCTGAGTTCCCAGATCTCAGGCTCTAAGTTTCCAGATCCCAGGCCCTGAATTCCCAGATCCCAGGCCCTGAGTTCCCAGATCCCTGGCCCTGTGTTTCCAGATCCAAGGCCATGAGTTCCCAGATCCCTGGCCCTGAATTCCCAGATCTCAGGCCCGAAGTTCCCAGATCCCAGGCCCTGAGTTCCCAGATATCAGGCCCTAAGTTCCCAGATCCCAGGCCCTAAGTTCCCAGATCTCAGGCCCTGAGTTCCCATATCTCAGACCCTAAGTTACCAGATCCCAGGCCCTGAGTTCCCAGATCTCAGGCCCTAAGTTCCCAGATCCTAGGCCCTGAGTTCCCCAGATCCAAGGCCATGAGTTCCCAGATCTCAGGCCATGAGCGCCCAGACCTCAGGCCCTATGTTCCCAGATTCCAGGCCCTGAGTTCCCAGATCCCAGGCCCTAAGGTCCCAGATCCCAGGCCCTGAGTTCCCAGATCCCAGGCCATGAGTTCCCAGATCCCAGGCCCTGAGTGCCCAGATCCAAGGCCATGAGTTCCCAGATCCCAGGCCCTGAGATCCCAGATCCCAGGCCCTGAGTTCCCAGGTCCCAGGCCATGAGTTCCCAGATCCCAGACCCTGAGTTCCCAGATCCAAGGCCATGAGTTCCCAGATCCCAGGCCCAGATTTCCCAGATCCCAGGCCCGGAGTTCCCAGATCCCAGGCCCTGAGTTCCCAGATCCCAGGCCCTGAGTCCCGAGATCCCTGGGCCTGAGTTCCCAGATCCCTGGCCCTGAGTTCCCAGATCCCAGGCCCTGAGTGCCCAGATCTCAGGCCCTGAGGTCCCAGACCCCAGGCCCTGTTTTCCCAGATCCCAGGTCATGAGTTCCCAGATCCCAGGCCCTGAGTTCCCAGATCCCAGGCCATGAGTTCCCAGATCCCAGGCCCTGAGTTCCTAGATTCCAGGCCCTGAGTTCCCAGATCCCAGGCCCTGAGTTCCCAGATCTCAGGCCCTGAGTTCCCAGATCCCAAGCCCTGTTCCCAGATCCCAGGCCCTGAGGGCCCAGACACCAGGCCCTGTGTTCCCAGATGCCAGGCCCTGAGTGCCCAGATCCCAGGCCATGAGTTCCCAGATCCCAGGCTCTGAGTTCCCAGATCCCAGGCCCTGAGTTCCCAGATCCCTGGCCCTGAGTTCCCAGAGTTCCCAGATCCCTGGCCCTGAGTTCCCAGATCTCAGGCCCTGAGTTCCCAGATCCCTGGCCCTGTGTTCCCAGATCCAAGGTCATGAGTTTCCAGATCTCAGGCCCTGAGTTCCCAGATCTCAGGCCCTGAGTTCCCAGATCCCTGGCCCTGTGTTCCCAGATCTCAGGCCCTAAGTTCCCAGATCCCAGGCCCTAAGTTCCCAGATCTCAGGCCCTGAATTCCCAGATCTCAGGCCCTAAGTTCCCAGATCCCAGGCCTTGAGTTCCCAGATCTCAGGCCCTAAGTTTCCAGATCCCAGGCCCTGAATTCCCAGATCCCAGGCCCTGAGTTCCCAGATGCCTGGCCCTGTGTTTCCAGATCCCAGGCCCTGAGTTCCCAGATCCCTGGCCCTGAGTTCCCAGATCTCAGGCCCTAAGTTCTCAGATCCCAGGCCCTGAGTTCCCAGATCTCAGGCCCTAAGTTCCCAGATCCCAGGCCCTAAGTTCCCAGATCTCAGGCCCTGAATTCCCAGATCTCAGGCCCTAAGTTCCCAGATCCCAGGCCCTGAGTTCCCAGATCTCAGGCCCTGAATTCCCAGATCCCAGGCCCTGAGTTCCCAGATCCCTGGCCCTGTGTTTCCAGATCCAAGGCCATGAGTTCCCAGATCTCAGGCCATGAGCGCCCAGACCTCAGGCCCTATGTTCCCAGATCCCAGGCCCTGAGTTCCCATATCCAAGCCCATGAGTTCCCAGATCTCAGGCCCTGAGTGCCCAGAACCCAGGCCCTGAGTTCCCAGATCCAAGGCCATGAGTTCCCAGATCTCAGGCCCTAAGTTCCCAGATCCCAGGCGCTGAGTTCACAGATCCAAGGCCATGAGTTCCCAGATCTCAGGCCCTGAGTTCCCAGATCCCAGGCCCTGAGTTCCCAGAGCCCAGGCCCTGAGTTCCCAGATCCAAGGCCCTGAGTTCCCAGATCCCAGGCCCTGAGTTCCCAGATCTCAGGCCCTAAGTTCCCAGATCCCAGGCCTTGAGTTCCCAGATCCCAGGCCCTGAGTTCCTAGATCCCAGGCCCTGAGGTCCCAGATCCCAGGCCCTGAGTGTCCAGATCCCAGGCAATGAGTTCCCAGATCCCAGGCCCTGCGTGCCCAGATCCAAGGCCATGAGTTCCCAGATCCCAGGCCCTGAGTTCCCAGATCCGAGGCCCTGAGTTCCCAGATCCCAGGCCCTGAGTTCCCAGATCCCAGGCCATGAGTTCCCAGATCCCAGGCCCTGAGTTCCCAGATCTAAGGCCATGAGTTCCCAGATCCCAGGCTCTGAGTTCCAAGATCCCAGGCCCTGAGTTCTCAGATCCCAGGCCCTGAGTTCCCAGATCCCAGGCCCTGAGTTCCCAGATCCCAGGCCATGAGTTCCCAGATCCCAGGCCCTGAGTTCCCGGATCCCAGGCCCTGAGGTCCCAGATCCCAGGCCATGAGTTCCCAGATCCCAGGCCCTGACTGCCCAGATCCAAGGCCATGAGTTCCCAGATCCCAGGCCCTGAGTTCCCAGATCCCAGGCCATGAGTTCCCAGATCATAATCCCTGAGTTCCTAGATCCCAGGCCCTGAGTTCCCAGATCCCAGGCCCTGAGTTCCCAGATCTCAGGCCCTAAGTTCCCAGATCCCAGGCCCTAAGTTCCCAGATCTCAGGCCCTGAATTCCCAGATCTCAGGCCCTAAGTTCCCAGATCTCAGGCCCTAAGTTCTCAGATCCCAGGCCCTGAGTTCCCAGATCTCAGGCCCTAAGTTCCCAGATCTCAGGCCCTAAGTTTCCAGATCCCAGGCCCTGAATTCCCAGATCCCAGGCCCTGAGTTCCCAGATCCCTGGCCCTGTGTTTCCAGATCCAAGGCCATGAGTTCCCAGATCCCTGGCCCTGAATTCCCAGATCTCAGGCCCGAAGTTCCCAGATCCCAGGCCCTGAGTTCCCAGATATCAGGCCATGAGCACCCAGATCTCAGGCCCTATGTTCCCAGATCCCAGGCCCTGAGTTCCCATATCCAAGCCCATGAGTTCCCAGATCTCAGGCCCTGAGTGCCCAGATCCCAGGCCCTGAGTTCCCAGATCCAAGGCCATGAGTTCCCAGATCTCAGGCCCTAAGTTCCCAGAGCCCAGGTGCTGAGTTCGCAGATCCAAGGCCATGAGTTCCCAGATCTCAGGCCCTGAGTTCCCAGATCCCAGGCCCTGAGTTCCCAGAGCCAAGGCCCTGAGATCCCAGAACCCAGGCCCTGAGTTCCCGGATCCCAGGCCCTGAGTGCCCAGATCCCAGGCCCTGAGTTCACAGATCCCAGGCCCTGAGTGCCCAGATCCCTGGCCCTGTGTTCCCAGATCCCTGGCCCTGAGTTCCCAGATCCCAGGGCCTGAGTGCCCAGATCCCTGGCCCTGTGTTCCCTTATCCCTGGCTCTGAGTTCCCAGATCCCAGGACCTGAGTTCCCAGATCCCTGGCCCTGAGTTGCCAGAGATCCCAGGTCCCTGGCCCTGAGTTCCCAGATCTCAGGCCCTGAGTTCCCAGATCCCAGGCCCTCAGGGCCCAGATCCCAGGCAATGAGTTAACAGATCCCAGGCCCTGCGTTCCCAGATCCCAGGCCCTGAGTTCCCAGATCCCAGGCCCTCAGTGCCCAGATCCCAGGCCATGAGTTCGCAGATCCCAGGCCCTGAGTGCCCAGATCCAAGGCCATCAGTTCCCAGATCCCAGGACCTGAGTTCCCAGATCCCAGGCCATGAGTTCCCAGATCCCAGGCCCTGAGTTCCCAGATCCAAGGCCATGAGTTCCCAGATCCCAGGCCCTGAGTTCCCAGATCCCAGGCCCTGACTTCCCAGATCCCAGGCCCTGAGTTCCCAGATCCCAGACCCTGAGTTCCCAGATCCCAAGCCCTGTGTTCCCAGATCCCAGGCCCTGAGTTCCCAGACCCCAGGCCCTGTGTTCCCAGATCCCAGACCCTGTGTGCCCAGATCCCAGGCCATGAGTTCCCAGATCCCAGGCCCTGAGTTCCCAGATCCCAGGCCCTGAGTTCCCAGATCCCTGGCCGCCCTGAGTTCCCAGAGTTCCCAGATCCCTGGCCCTGAGTTCCCAGATCCCTGGCCCTGTATTCCCAGATCCAAGGCCATGAGTTTCCAGATCTCAGGCCCTGAGTTCCCAGATCTCATGCCCTGAGTTCCCAGATCCCTGGTCCTGTGTTCCCAGATCCCTGGGCCTGAGTTCCCAGATCTCAGGCCCTAAGTTCCCAGATCCCAGGCTCTGAGTTCCCAGATCTCAGGCCCTAAGTTCCCAGATCCCAGGCCCTAAGTTCCCAGATCTGAGGCCCTGAATTCACAGAGCTCAGGCCCTAAGTTCCCAGATCCCAGGCCCTGAGTTCCCAGATCTCAGGCCCTAATTTCCCAGTTCCCAGGCCCTGAGTTCCCAGATCCCAGGCCCTGAGTTCCCAGATCTCAGGCCATAAGTTCCCAGATCCCTGGCCCTGAGTTCCCTGAGTTCCCAGATCCCTGGCCCTATGTTCCCAGATCCAAGGCCATGAGTTCCCAGATCTCAGGCCCTGAGTTACCAGATCTCAGGCCCTGAGGTCCCAGATCCCTGGCCCTGTGTTCCCAGATCCCTGGCCCTGAGTTCCCAGATCTCAGGCCCTAAGTTCCCAGATCCCGGGCCCTGAGTTCCCAGATCTCAGGCCATGAGTTCCCAGATCTCAGGCCCTAAGTTCCCAGATCCCAGGCCCTGAGTTCCCAGTTCCCAGATCCAAAGCCATGAGTTCCCAGATCTCAGGCCATGAGATTACAGATCTCAGGCCCTGAGTGCCCAGATCCCAGGCCCTGAGTTCAGAGATCCAAGGCCATGAGTTCACAGATCTCAGACCCTAAGTTCCCAATTCCCAGGCACTGAGTTCGCAGATCCAAGGCCATGAGTTCCCAGATCTCAGGCCCTTAGTTCCCAGATCCCAGGCCCCGAGTTCCCACAGCCCAGGCCCTGAGTTCCCTGATCCAAGGCCCGGAGTTCCCAGATCCCAGGCCCTGAGTTCCCAGATCTCAGCCCCTAAGTTCCCAGATCCCAGGCCCTGAGTTCCAAGATCCCAGGCTCTGAGTTCCCTGATCCAAGGCCATGATTTCCCAGATCCCAGGCCCTGAGTTCCCAGATCCCAGGTCCTGAGTGCCCAGATCCCAGGCAATGAGTTCCCAGATCCCAGGCCATGAGTTCCCAGATCCCAGGCCCTGAGTTCCCAGATCCAAGGCCATGAGTTCCCAGATCCCAGGCTCTGAGTTCCCAGAGCCCAGGCCATGAGTTCCCAGATCCCAGGCCATGAGTTCCCAGATCCCAGGCCCTGAGTTCCGAGATCCCAGGCCATGAGTTCCCAGATCCCAGGCCCTGAGTTCCCAGATCCAAGGCCATGAGTTCCCAGATCCCAGGCTCTGAGTTCCCAGAGCCCAGGCCCTGAGTTACCAGATCCCAGGCCCTGAGTTCCCAGATTCCAGGCCCTAAGGTCCCAGATCCCAGGCCCTGAGTGCCCAGATCCCAGGCCATGAGTTCCCAGATCCCAGGCCCTGAGTGCCCAGATCCAAGGCCATGAGTTCGCAGATCCCAGGCCCTGAGATCCCAGATCCCAGGCCCTGAGTTCCCAGGTCCCAGGCCATGAGTTCCCAGATCCCAGGCCCTGAGTTCCCAGATCCAAGGCCATGAGTTCCCAGATCCCAGGCCCAGATTTCCCAGATCCCAGGCCCGGAGTTCCCAGATCCCAGGCCCTGAGTTCCCAGATCCCAGGCCCTGAGTCCCGAGATCCCTGGGCCTGAGTTCCCAGATCCCTGGCCCTGAGTTCCCAGATCCCAGGCCCTGAGTTCCCAGATCCCAGGCCCTGTGTTCCCAGATCCCTGGCCCTTAGTTCCCAGACCCCAGGCCCTGTTTTCCCAGATCCCATGTCCTGAGTGCCCAGATCCCAGGCCATGAGTTCCCAGATCCCAGGCCCTGAGTTCCCAGATCCCAGGCCATGAGTTCCCAGATCCCAGGCCCTGAGTTCCTAGATCCCAGGCCCTGAGTTCCCAGATCCCAGGCCCTGAGTGCCCAGATCTCAGGCCCTGAGGTCCCAGACCCCAGGCCCTGTTTTCCCAGATCCCAGGCCCTGAAGGCCCAGATCCCAGGTCATGAGTTCCCAGATCCCAGGCCCTGAGTTCCCAGATCCCAGGCCATGAGTTCCCAGATCCCAGGCCCTGAGTTCCTAGATCCCAGGCCCTGAGTTCCCAGATCCCAGGCCCTGAGTTCCCAGATCTCAGGCCCTGAGTTCCCAGATCCCAAGCCCTGTGTTCCCAGATCCCAGGCCCTGAGGTCCCAGACACCAGGCCCTGTGTTCCCAGATGCCAGGCCCTGAGTGCCCAGATCCCAGGCCATGAGTTCCCAGATCCCAGGCCCTGAGTTCCCAGATCCCTGGCCCTGAGTTCCCAGAGTTCCCAGATCCCTGGCCCAGAGTTCCCAGATCCCTGGCCCTGAGTTCCCAGATCTCAGGCCCTGAGTTCCCAGATCCCTGGCCCTGTGTTCCCAGATCCAAGGTCATGAGTTTCCAGATCTCAGGCCCTGAGTTCCCAGATCTCAGGCCCTGAGTTCCCAGATCCCTGACCCTGTGTTTCCAGATCCCAGGCCCTGAGTTCCCAGATCCCTGGCCCTGAGTTCCCAGATCTCAGGCCCTAAGTTCTCAGATCCCAGGCCCTGATTTCCCAGATCTCAGGCCCTAAGTTCCCAGATCCCAGGCCCTAAGTTCCCAGATCTCAGGCCCTGAATTCCCAGATCTCAGGCCCTAAGTTCCCAGATCCCAGGCCCTGAGTTCCCAGATCTCAGGCTCTAAGTTTCCAGATCCCAGGCCCTGAATTCCCAGATCCCAGGCCCTGAGTTCCCAGATCCCTGGCCCTGTGTTTCCAGATCCAAGGCCATGAGTTCCCAGATCCCTGGCCCTGAATTCCCAGATCTCAGGCCCGAAGTTCCCAGATCCCAGGCCCTGAGTTCCCAGATATCAGGCCCTAAGTTCCCAGATCCCAGGCCCTAAGTTCCCAGATCTCAGGCCCTGAGTTCCCATATCTCAGACCCTAAGTTACCAGATCCCAGGCCCTGAGTTCCCAGATCTCAGGCCCTAAGTTCCCAGATCCTAGGCCCTGAGTTCCCCAGATCCAAGGCCATGAGTTCCCAGATCTCAGGCCATGAGCGCCCAGACCTCAGGCCCTATGTTCCCAGATTCCAGGCCCTGAGTTCCCAGATCCCAGGCCCTAAGGTCCCAGATCCCAGGCCCTGAGTTCCCAGATCCCAGGCCATGAGTTCCCAGATCCCAGGCCCTGAGTGCCCAGATCCAAGGCCATGAGTTCCCAGATCCCAGGCCCTGAGATCCCAGATCCCAGGCCCTGAGTTCCCAGGTCCCAGGCCATGAGTTCCCAGATCCCAGACCCTGAGTTCCCAGATCCAAGGCCATGAGTTCCCAGATCCCAGGCCCAGATTTCCCAGATCCCAGGCCCGGAGTTCCCAGATCCCAGGCCCTGAGTTCCCAGATCCCAGGCCCTGAGTCCCGAGATCCCTGGGCCTGAGTTCCCAGATCCCTGGCCCTGAGTTCCCAGATCCCAGGCCCTGAGTGCCCAGATCTCAGGCCCTGAGGTCCCAGACCCCAGGCCCTGTTTTCCCAGATCCCAGGTCATGAGTTCCCAGATCCCAGGCCCTGAGTTCCCAGATCCCAGGCCATGAGTTCCCAGATCCCAGGCCCTGAGTTCCTAGATTCCAGGCCCTGAGTTCCCAGATCCCAGGCCCTGAGTTCCCAGATCTCAGGCCCTGAGTTCCCAGATCCCAAGCCCTGTTCCCAGATCCCAGGCCCTGAGGGCCCAGACACCAGGCCCTGTGTTCCCAGATGCCAGGCCCTGAGTGCCCAGATCCCAGGCCATGAGTTCCCAGATCCCAGGCTCTGAGTTCCCAGATCCCAGGCCCTGAGTTCCCAGATCCCTGGCCCTGAGTTCCCAGAGTTCCCAGATCCCTGGCCCTGAGTTCCCAGATCTCAGGCCCTGAGTTCCCAGATCCCTGGCCCTGTGTTCCCAGATCCAAGGTCATGAGTTTCCAGATCTCAGGCCCTGAGTTCCCAGATCTCAGGCCCTGAGTTCCCAGATCCCTGGCCCTGTGTTCCCAGATCTCAGGCCCTAAGTTCCCAGATCCCAGGCCCTAAGTTCCCAGATCTCAGGCCCTGAATTCCCAGATCTCAGGCCCTAAGTTCCCAGATCCCAGGCCTTGAGTTCCCAGATCTCAGGCCCTAAGTTTCCAGATCCCAGGCCCTGAATTCCCAGATCCCAGGCCCTGAGTTCCCAGATGCCTGGCCCTGTGTTTCCAGATCCCAGGCCCTGAGTTCCCAGATCCCTGGCCCTGAGTTCCCAGATCTCAGGCCCTAAGTTCTCAGATCCCAGGCCCTGAGTTCCCAGATCTCAGGCCCTAAGTTCCCAGATCCCAGGCCCTAAGTTCCCAGATCTCAGGCCCTGAATTCCCAGATCTCAGGCCCTAAGTTCCCAGATCCCAGGCCCTGAGTTCCCAGATCTCAGGCCCTGAATTCCCAGATCCCAGGCCCTGAGTTCCCAGATCCCTGGCCCTGTGTTTCCAGATCCAAGGCCATGAGTTCCCAGATCTCAGGCCATGAGCGCCCAGACCTCAGGCCCTATGTTCCCAGATCCCAGGCCCTGAGTTCCCATATCCAAGCCCATGAGTTCCCAGATCTCAGGCCCTGAGTGCCCAGAACCCAGGCCCTGAGTTCCCAGATCCAAGGCCATGAGTTCCCAGATCTCAGGCCCTAAGTTCCCAGATCCCAGGCGCTGAGTTCACAGATCCAAGGCCATGAGTTCCCAGATCTCAGGCCCTGAGTTCCCAGATCCCAGGCCCTGAGTTCCCAGAGCCCAGGCCCTGAGTTCCCAGATCCAAGGCCCTGAGTTCCCAGATCCCAGGCCCTGAGTTCCCAGATCTCAGGCCCTAAGTTCCCAGATCCCAGGCCTTGAGTTCCCAGATCCCAGGCCCTGAGTTCCTAGATCCCAGGCCCTGAGGTCCCAGATCCCAGGCCCTGAGTGTCCAGATCCCAGGCAATGAGTTCCCAGATCCCAGGCCCTGCGTGCCCAGATCCAAGGCCATGAGTTCCCAGATCCCAGGCCCTGAGTTCCCAGATCCGAGGCCCTGAGTTCCCAGATCCCAGGCCCTGAGTTCCCAGATCCCAGGCCATGAGTTCCCAGATCCCAGGCCCTGAGTTCCCAGATCTAAGGCCATGAGTTCCCAGATCCCAGGCTCTGAGTTCCAAGATCCCAGGCCCTGAGTTCTCAGATCCCAGGCCCTGAGTTCCCAGATCCCAGGCCCTGAGTTCCCAGATCCCAGGCCATGAGTTCCCAGATCCCAGGCCCTGAGTTCCCGGATCCCAGGCCCTGAGGTCCCAGATCCCAGGCCATGAGTTCCCAGATCCCAGGCCCTGACTGCCCAGATCCAAGGCCATGAGTTCCCAGATCCCAGGCCCTGAGTTCCCAGATCCCAGGCCATGAGTTCCCAGATCATAATCCCTGAGTTCCTAGATCCCAGGCCCTGAGTTCCCAGATCCCAGGCCCTGAGTGCCCAGATCCCAGGCAATGAGTTCCCAGATCCCAGGCCCTGCGTGCCCAGATCCAAGGCCCTGATTTCCCAGATCCCACGCCCTGAGCTCCCAGATCCCAGGCCCTGAGTTTCTAGATCCCAGGCCCTGAGTTCCCAGATCCCAGGCCCTGAGTTCCCAGATCCCAGGCAATGAGTTCCCAGATCCCAGGCCCTGCATGCCCAGATCCAAGGCCATGAGTTTCCAGATCCCAGGCCCTGAGTTCCCAGATCCAAGGCCACGAGTTCCCAGATCCCAGGCCCTGAGTTCCCAGATCCCAGGCCATGAGTTCCCAGATCTCAGGCCCTGGATTCCCAGATCCCAGGCCCTGAGTTCCCAGATCCCAGGCCCTGAGTTCCCAGATCCCTGGCCCTGAGTTCCCAGATCCCAGGCCCTGAGTTCCCAGATCCCAGGCCCTGAGTTCCCAGATCCCAGGCCCTGTGTTCCCAGATCCCAGGCCGTGAGTCCCAGACCCCAGGCCCTGTGTTCCCAGATCCCAGGCCCTGAGTGCCCAGATCCTCGTCCATGAGTTCCCAGATCCCAGGCCCTGAGTTCCCAGATCCCAGATCCCAGGCCCTGAGTTCCCAGATCCAAGACCATGAGTTCCCAGATCCCAGGCCCTGAGTTCCTAGATCCCAGGCCCTGAGTTCCCAGATCCCAGGCCCTGAGTTCCCAGATCCCAGGCCCTGAGGTCCCAGATCCCAGGCCCTGAGTGCCCAGATCCAAGGCCATGAGTTCCCAGATCCCAGGCCCTAAGTGCCCAGATCCAAGGCCATGAGTTCCCAGATCCCAGGCCCAGAGTTCCCAGATCCCATGCCCTGAGTTCCCAGATCCTAGGCCATGAGTTCCCAGATCCAAGGCCACGAGTTCCCAGATCCCTGGCCCTGAATTCCCAGATCTCAGGCCCGAAGTTCCCAGATCCCAGGCCCTGAGTTCCCAGATATCAGGCCCTAAGTTCCCAGATCCCAGGCCCTAAGTTCCCAGATCTCAGGCCCTGAGTTCCCATATCTCAGACCCTAAGTTACCAGATCCCAGGCCCTGAGTTCCCAGATCTCAGGCCCTAAGTTCCCAGATCCTAGGCCCTGAGTTCCCCAGATCCAAGGCCATGAGTTCCCAGATCTCAGGCCAAGAGCGCCCAGACCTCAGGCCCTATGTTCCCAGATTCCAGGCCCTGAGTTCCCAGATCCCAGGCCCTAAGGTCCCAGATCCCAGGCCCTGAGTGCCCAGATCCCAGGCCATGAGTTCCCAGATCCCAGGCCCTGAGTGCCCAGATCCAAGGCCATGAGTTCCCAGATCCCAGGCCCTGAGATCCCAGATCCCAGGCCCTGAGTTCCCAGGTCCCAGGCCATGAGTTCCCAGATACCAGGCCCTGAGTTCCCAGATCCAAGGCCATGAGTTCCCAGATCCCAGGCCCAGATTTCCCAGATCCCAGGCCCGGAGTTCCCAGATCCCAGGCCCTGAGTTCCCAGATCCCAGGCCCTGAGTCCCGAGATCCCTGGGCCTGAGTTCCCAGATCCCTGGCCCTGAGTTCCCAGATCCCTGGCCCTGAGTTCCCAGATCCCAGGCCCTGAGTTCCCAGATCCCAGGCCCTGTGTTCCCAGATCCCTGGCCCTTAGTTCCCAGACCCCAGGCCCTGTTTTCCCAGATCCCAGGTCCTGAGTGCCCAGATCCCAGGCCATGAGTTCCCAGATCCCAGGCCCTGAGTTCCCAGATCCCAGGCCATGAGTTCCCAGATCCCAGGCCCTGAGTTCCTAGATCCCAGGCCCTGAGTGCCCAGATCTCAGGCCCTGAGGTCCCAGACCCCAGGCCATGAGTTCCCAGATCCCAGGCCCTGAGTTCCCAGATCCCTGGCCCTGTGTTTCCAGATCCAAGGCCATGAGTTCCCAGATCTCAGGCCATGAGCGCCCAGACCTCAGGCCCTATGTTCCCAGATCCCAGGCCCTGAGTTCCCATATCCAAGCCCATGAGTTCCCAGATCTCAGGCCCTGAGTGCCCAGAACCCAGGCCCTGAGTTCCCAGATCCAAGGCCATGAGTTCCCAGATCTCAGGCCCTAAGTTCCCAGATCCCAGGCGCTGAGTTCACAGATCCAAGGCCATGAGTTCCCAGATCTCAGGCCCTGAGTTCCCAGATCCCAGGCCCTGAGTTCCCAGAGCCCAGGCCCTGAGTTCCCAGATCCAAGGCCCTGAGTTCCCAGATCCCTGGCCCTGAGTTCCCAGATCTCAGGCCCTAAGTTCTCAGATCCCAGGCCCTGAGTTCCCAGATCTCAGGCCCTAAGTTCCCAGATCCCAGGCCCTAAGTTCCCAGATCTCAGGCCCTGAATTCCCAGATCTCAGGCCCTAAGTTCCCAGATCCCAGGCCCTGAGTTCCCAGATCTCAGGCCCTGAATTCCCAGATCCCAGGCCCTGAGTTCCCAGATCCCTGGCCCTGTGTTTCCAGATCCAAGGCCATGAGTTCCCAGATCTCAGGCCATGAGCGCCCAGACCTCAGGCCCTATGTTCCCAGATCCCAGGCCCTTAGTTCCCATATCCAAGCCCATGAGTTCCCAGATCTCAGGCCCTGAGTGCCCAGAACCCAGGCCCTGAGTTCCCAGATCCAAGGCCATGAGTTCCCAGATCTCAGGCCCTAAGTTCCCAGATCCCAGGCGCTGAGTTCACAGATCCAAGGCCATGAGTTCCCAGATCTCAGGCCCTGAGTTCCCAGATCCCAGGCCCTGAGTTCCCAGAGCCCAGGCCCTGAGTTCCCAGATCCAAGGCCCTGAGTTCCCAGATCCCAGGCCCTGAGTTCCCAGATCTCAGGCCCTAAGTTCCCAGATCCCAGGCCTTGAGTTCCCAGATCCCAGGCCCTGAGTTCCCAGATCCCAGGCCATGTGTTCCCAGATCCAAGGCCATGAGTTCCCAGATCTCAGGCCCTGAGTTCCCAGGTCCCAGGCCCTGTGTTCCCAGATCCCAGGCCCTGAGTTCCTAGATCCCAGGCCCTGAGGTCCCAGATCCCAGGCCCTGAGTGTCCAGATCCCAGGCAATGAGTTCCCAGATCCCAGGCCCTGCGTGCCCAGATCCAAGGCCATGAGTTCCCAGATCCCAGGCCCTGAGTTCCCAGATCCGAGGCCCTGAGTTCCCAGATCCCAGGCCCTGAGTTCCCAGATCCCAGGCCATGAGTTCCCAGATCCCAGGCCCTGAGTTCCCAGATCTAAGGCCATGAGTTCCCAGATCCCAGGCTCTGAGTTCCAAGATCCCAGGCCCTGAGTTCTCAGATCCCAGGCCCTGAGTTCCCAGATCCCAGGCCCTGAGTTCCCAGATCCCAGGCCATGAGTTCCCAGATCCCAGGCCCTGAGTTCCCGGATCCCAGGCCCTGAGGTCCCAGATCCCAGGCCATGAGTTCCCAGATCCCAGGCCCTGACTGCCCAGATCCAAGGCCATGAGTTCCCAGATCCCAGGCCCTGAGTTCCCAGATCCCAGGCCATGAGTTCCCAGATCATAATCCCTGAGTTCCTTGATCCCAGGCCCTGAGTTCCCAGATCCCAGGCCCTGAGTGCCCAGAACCCAGGCAATGAGTTCCCAGATCCCAGGCCCTGCGTGCCCAGATCCAAGGCCCTGATTTCCCAGATCCCAGGCCCTGAGCTCCCAGATCCCAGGCCCTGAGTTTCTAGATCCCAGGCCCTGAGTTCCCAGATCCCAGGCCCTGAGTTCCCAGATCCCAGGCAATGAGTTCCCAGATCCCAGGCCCTGCATGCCCAGATCCAAGGCCATGAGTTTCCAGATCCCAGGCCCTGAGTTCCCAGATCCAAGGCCACGAGTTCCCAGATCCCAGGCCCTGAGTTCCCAGATCCCAGGCCATGAGTTCCCAGATCTCAGGCCCTGGATTCCCAGATCCCAGGCCCTGAGTTCCCAGATCCCAGGCCCTGAGTTCCCAGATCCCTGGCCCTGAGTTCCCAGATCCCAGGCCCTGAGTTCCCAGATCCCAGGCCCTGAGTTCCCAGATCCCAGGCCCTGTGTTCCCAGATCCCAGGCCGTGAGTCCCAGACCCCAGGCCCTGTGTTCCCAGATCCCAGGCCCTGAGTGCCCAGATCCTCGTCCATGAGTTCCCAGATCCCATGCCCTGAGTTCCCAGATCCCAGATCCCAGGCCCTGAGTTCCCAGATCCAAGACCATGAGTTCCCAGATCCCAGGCCCTGAGTTCATAGATCCCAGGCCCTGAGTTCCCAGATCCCAGGCCCTGAGTTCCCAGATCCCAGGCCCTGAGGTCCCAGATCCCAGGCCCTGAGTGCCCAGATCCAAGGCCATGAGTTCCCAGATCCCAGGCCCTAAGTGCCCAGATCCAAGGCCATGAGTTCCCAGATCCCAGGCCCAGAGTTCCCAGATCCCATGCCCTGAGTTCCCAGATCCTAGGCCATGAGTTCCCAGATCCAAGGCCACGAGTTCCCAGATCCCTGGCCCTGAATTCCCAGATCTCAGGCCCGAAGTTCCCAGATCCCAGGCCCTGAGTTCCCAGATATCAGGCCCTAAGTTCCCAGATCCCAGGCCCTAAGTTCCCAGATCTCAGGCCCTGAGTTCCCATATCTCAGACCCTAAGTTACCAGATCCCAGGCCCTGAGTTCCCAGATCTCAGGCCCTAAGTTCCCAGATCCTAGGCCCTGAGTTCCCCAGATCCAAGGCCATGAGTTCCCAGATCTCAGGCCATGAGCGCCCAGACCTCAGGCCCTATGTTCCCAGATTCCAGGCCCTGAGTTCCCAGATCCCAGGCCCTAAGGTCCCAGATCCCAGGCCCTGAGTGCCCAGATCCCAGGCCATGAGTTCCCAGATCCCAGGCCCTGAGTGCCCAGATCCAAGGCCATGAGTTCCCAGATCCCAGGCCCTGAGATCCCAGATCCCAGGCCCTGAGTTCCCAGGTCCCAGGCCATGAGTTCCCAGATCCCAGGCCCTGAGTTCCCAGATCCAAGGCCATGAGTTCCCAGATCCCAGGCCCAGATTTCCCAGATCCCAGGCCCGGAGTTCCCAGATCCCAGGCCCTGAGTTCCCAGATCCCAGGCCCTGAGTCCCGAGATCCCTGGGCCTGAGTTCCCAGATCCCTGGCCCTGAGTTCCCAGATCCCTGGCCCTGAGTTCCCAGATCCCAGGCCCTGAGTTCCCAGATCCCAGGCCCTGTGTTCCCAGATCCCTGGCCCTTAGTTCCCAGACCCCAGGCCCTGTTTTCCCAGATCCCAGGTCCTGAGTGCCCAGATCC
Source organism: Myxine glutinosa (assembly GCF_964187855.1). Taxonomy (NCBI): domain Eukaryota; kingdom Metazoa; phylum Chordata; class Myxini; order Myxiniformes; family Myxinidae; genus Myxine; species Myxine glutinosa. The sequence goes on along the minus strand of NC_136273.1, from coordinate 4,326,100 downwards.
CAGGCCATGAGTTCCCAGATCCCAGGCCCTGAGTTCCCAGATCCCAGGCCATGAGTTCCCAGATCCCAGGCCCTGAGTTCCTAGATCCCAGGCCCTGAGTGCCCAGATCTCAGGCCCTGAGGTCCCAGACCCCAGGCCCTGTTTTCCCAGATCCCAGGTCATGAGTTCCCAGATCCCAGGCCCTGAGTTCCCAGATCCCAGGCCATGAGTTCCCAGATCCCAGGCCCTGAGTTCCTAGATCCCAGGCCCTGAGTTCCCAGATCCCAGGCCCTGAGTTCCCAGATCTCAGGCCCTGAGTTCCCAGATCCCAAGCCCTGTGTTCCCAGATCCCAGGCCCTGAGGGCCCAGACACCAGGCCCTGTGTTCCCAGATGCCAGGCCCTGAGTGCCCAGATCCCAGGCCATGAGTTCCCAGATCCCAGGCCCTGAGTTCCCAGATCCCAGGCCCTGAGTTCCCAGATCCCTGGCCCTGAGTTCCCAGAGTTCCCAGATCCCTGGCCCTGAGTTCCCAGATCTCAGGCCCTGAGTTCCCAGATCCCTGGCCCTGTGTTCCCAGATCCAAGGTCATGAGTTTCCAGATCTCAGGCCCTGAGTTCCCAGATCTCAGGCCCTGAGTTCCCAGATCCCTGGCCCTGTGTTCCCAGATCTCAGGCCCTAAGTTCCCAGATCCCAGGCCCTAAGTTCCCAGATCTCAGGCCCTGAATTCCCAGATCTCAGGCCCTAAGTTCCCAGATCCCAGGCCTTGAGTTCCCAGATCTCAGGCCCTAAGTTTCCAGATCCCAGGCCCTGAATTCCCAGATCCCAGGCCCTGAGTTCCCAGATCCCTGGCCCTGTGTTTCCAGATCCCAGGCCCTGAGTTCCCAGATCCCTGGCCCTGAGTTCCCAGATCTCAGGCCCTAAGTTCTCAGATCCCAGGCCCTGAGTTCCCAGATCTCAGGCCCTAAGTTCCCAGATCCCAGGCCCTAAGTTCCCAGATCCCAGGCCCTAAGTTCCCAGATCTCAGGCCCTGAATTCCCAGATCTCAGGCCCTAAGTTCCCAGATCCCAGGCCCTGAGTTCCCAGATCTCAGGCCCTGAATTCCCAGATCCCAGGCCCTGAGTTCCCAGATCCCTGGCCCTGTGTTTCCAGATCCAAGGCCATGAGTTCCCAGATCCCTGGCCCTGAATTCCCAGATCTCAGGCCCGAAGTTCCCAGATCCCAGGCCCTGAGTTCCCAGATATCAGGCCCTAAGGTCCCAGATCCCAGGCCCTAAGTTCCCAGATCTCAGGCCCTGAGTTCCCATATCTCAGACCCTAAGTTACCAGATCCCAGGCCCTGAGTTCCCAGATCTCAGGCCCTAAGTTCCCAGATCCTAGGCCCTGAGTTCCCCAGATCCAAGGCCATGAGTTCCCAGATCTCAGGCCATGAGCGCCCAGACCTCAGGCCCTATGTTCCCAGATTCCAGGCCCTGAGTTCCCAGATCCCAGGCCCTAAGGTCCCAGATCCCAGGCCCTGAGTTCCCAGATCCCAGGCCATGAGTTCCCAGATCCCAGGCCCTGAGTGCCCAGATCCAAGGCCATGAGTTCCCAGATCCCAGGCCCTGAGATCCCAGATCCCAGGCCCTGAGTTCCCAGGTCCCAGGCCATGAGTTCCCAGATCCCAGACCCTGAGTTCCCAGATCCAAGGCCATGAGTTCCCAGATCCCAGGCCCAGATTTCCCAGATCCCAGGCCCGGAGTTCCCAGATCCCAGGCCCTGAGTTCCCAGATCCCAGGCCCTGAGTCCCGAGATCCCTGGGCCTGAGTTCCCAGATCCCTGGCCCTGAGGTCCCAGATCCCAGGCCCTGAGTGCCCAGATCTCAGGCCCTGAGGTCCCAGACCCCAGGCCCTGTTTTCCCAGATCCCAGGTCATGAGTTCCCAGATCCCAGGCCCTGAGTTCCCAGATCCCAGGCCATGAGTTCCCAGATCCCAGGCCCTGAGTTCCTAGATCCCAGGCCCTGAGTTCCCAGATCCCAGGCCCTGAGTTCCCAGATCTCAGGCCCTGAGTTCCCAGATCCCAAGCCCTGTTCCCAGATCCCAGGCCCTGAGGGCCCAGACACCAGGCCCTGTGTTCCCAGATGCCAGGCCCTGAGTGCCCAGATCCCAGGCCATGAGTTCCCAGATCCCAGGCTCTGAGTTCCCAGATCCCAGGCCCTGAGTTCCCAGATCCCTGGCCCTGAGTTCCCAGAGTTCCCAGATCCCTGGCCCTGAGTTCCCAGATCTCAGGCCCTGAGTTCCCAGATCCCTGGCCCTGTGTTCCCAGATCCAAGGTCATGAGTTTCCAGATCTCAGGCCCTGAGTTCCCAGATCTCAGGCCCTGAGTTCCCAGATCCCTGGCCCTGTGTTCCCAGATCTCAGGCCCTAAGTTCCCAGATCCCAGGCCCTAAGTTCCCAGATCTCAGGCCCTGAATTCCCAGATCTCAGGCCCTAAGTTCCCAGATCTCAGGCCCTGAGTTCCCAGATCCCTGGCCCTGTGTTCCCAGATCCAAGGTCATGAGTTTCCAGATCTCAGGCCCTGAGTTCCCAGATCTCAGGCCCTGAGTTCCCAGATCCCTGGCCCTGTGTTCCCAGATCTCAGGCCCTAAGTTCCCAGATCCCAGGCCTTGAGTTCCCAGATCTCAGGCCTAAGTTTCCAGATCCCAGGCCCTGAATTCCCAGATCCCAGGCCCTGAGTTCCCAGATGCCTGGCCCTGTGTTTCCAGATCCCAGGCCCTGAGTTCCCAGATCCCTGGCCCTGAGTTCCCAGATCTCAGGCCCTAAGTTCTCAGATCCCAGGCCCTGAGTTCCCAGATCTCAGGCCCTAAGTTCCCAGATCCCAGGCCCTAAGTTCCCAGATCTCAGGCCCTGAATTCCCAGATCTCAGGCCCTAAGTTCCCAGATCTCAGGCCCTGAGTTCCCAGATCCCTGGCCCTGTGTTCCCAGATCCAAGGTCATGAGTTTCCAGATCTCAGGCCCTGAGTTCCCAGATCTCAGGCCCTGAGTTCCCAGATCCCTGGCCCTGTGTTCCCAGATCTCAGGCCCTAAGTTCCCAGATCCCAGGCCTTGAGTTCCCAGATCTCAGGCCTAAGTTTCCAGATCCCAGGCCCTGAATTCCCAGATCCCAGGCCCTGAGTTCCCAGATGCCTGGCCCTGTGTTTCCAGATCCCAGGCCCTGAGTTCCCAGATCCCTGGCCCTGAGTTCCCAGATCTCAGGCCCTAAGTTCTCAGATCCCAGGCCCTGAGTTCCCAGATCTCAGGCCCTAAGTTCCCAGATCCCAGGCCCTAAGTTCCCAGATCTCAGGCCCTGAATTCCCAGATCTCAGGCCCTAAGTTCCCAGATCCCAGGCCCTGAGTTCCCAGATCTCAGGCCCTGAATTCCCAGATCCCAGGCCCTGAGTTCCCAGATCCCTGGCCCTGTGTTTCCAGATCCAAGGCCATGAGTTCCCAGATCTCAGGCCATGAGCGCCCAGACCTCAGGCCCTATGTTCCCAGATCCCAGGCCCTGAGTTCCCATATCCAAGCCCATGAGTTCCCAGATCTCAGGCCCTGAGTGCCCAGAACCCAGGCCCTGAGTTCCCAGATCCAAGGCCATGAGTTCCCAGATCTCAGGCCCTAAGTTCCCAGATCCCAGGCGCTGAGTTCACAGATCCAAGGCCATGAGTTCCCAGATCTCAGGCCCTGAGTTCCCAGATCCCAGGCCCTGAGTTCCCAGAGCCCAGGCCCTGAGTTCCCAGATCCAAGGCCCTGAGTTCCCAGATCCCAGGCCCTGAGTTCCCAGATCTCAGGCCCTAAGTTCCCAGATCCCAGGCCTTGAGTTCCCAGATCCCAGGCCCTGAGTTCCCAGATCCCAGGCCATGTGTTCCCAGATCCAAAGCCATGAGTTCCCAGATCTCAGGCCCTGAGTTCCCAGGTCCCAGGCCCTGTGTTCCCAGATCCCAGGCCCTGAGTTCCTAGATCCCAGGCCCTGAGGTCCCAGATCCCAGGCCCTGAGTGTCCAGATCCCAGGCAATGAGTTCCCAGATCCCAGGCCCTGCGTGCCCAGATCCAAGGCCATGAGTTCCCAGATCCCAGGCCCTGAGTTCCCAGATCCGAGGCCCTGAGTTCCCAGATCCCAGGCCCTGAGTTCCCAGATCCCAGGCCATGAGTTCCCAGATCCCAGGCCCTGAGTTCCCAGATCTAAGGCCATGAGTTCCCAGATCCCAGGCTCTGAGTTCCAAGATCCCAGGCCCTGAGTTCTCAGATCCCAGGCCCTGAGTTCCCAGATCCCAGGCCCTGAGTTCCCAGATCCCAGGCCATGAGTTCCCAGATCCCAGGCCCTGAGTTCCCGGATCCCAGGCCCTGAGGTCCCAGATCCCAGGCCATGAGTTCCCAGATCCCAGGCCCTGACTGCCCAGATCCAAGGCCATGAGTTCCCAGATCCCAGGCCCTGAGTTCCCAGATCCCAGGCCATGAGTTCCCAGATCATAATCCCTGAGTTCCTAGATCCCAGGCCCTGAGTTCCCAGATCCCAGGCCCTGAGTGCCCAGATCCCAGGCAATGAGTTCCCAGATCCCAGGCCCTGCGTGCCCAGATCCAAGGCCCTGATTTCCCAGATCCCACGCCCTGAGCTCCCAGATCCCAGGCCCTGAGTTTCTAGATCCCAGGCCCTGAGTTCCCAGATCCCAGGCCCTGAGTTCCCAGATCCCAGGCCCTGAGTTCCCAGATCCCAGGCAATGAGTTCCCAGATCCCAGGCCCTGCATGCCCAGATCCAAGGCCATGAGTTTCCAGATCCCAGGCCCTGAGTTCCCAGATCCAAGGCCACGAGTTCCCAGATCCCAGGCCCTGAGTTCCCAGATCCCAGGCAATGAGTTCCCAGATCTCAGGCCCTGGATTCCCAGATCCCAGGCCCTGAGTTCCCAGATCCCAGGCCCTGAGTTCCCAGATCCCTGGCCCTGAGTTCCCAGATCCCAGGCCCTGAGTTCCCAGATCCCAGGCCCTGAGTTCCCAGATCCCAGACCCTGTGTGCCCAGATCCCAGGCCCTGAGTTCCCAGATCCCAGGCTCTGATTTCCCAGATCTCAGGCCCTAAGTTCCCAGATCCCAGGCTCTGAGTTCCCAGATCTCAGGCCGTACGTTCCCAGATCCCAGGCCCTAAGTTCCCAGATCTCAGGCCCTGAGTTCCCATATCTCAGACCCTAAGTTACCAGATCCCAGGCCCTGAGTTCCCAGATCTCAGACCCTAAGTTCCCAGATCCTAGGCCCTGAGTTCCCCAGATCCAAGGCCATGAGTTCCCAGATCTCAGGCCATGAGCGCCCAGACCTCAGGCCCTATGTTCCCAGATCCCAGGCCCTGAGTTCCCATATCCAAGCCCATGAGTTCCCAGATCTCAGGCCCTGAGTGCCCAGATCCCAGGCCCTGAGTTCAGAGATCCAAGGCCATGAGTTCACAGATCTCAGACCCTAAGTTCCCAATTCCCAGGCGCTGAGTTCGCAGATCCAAGGCCATGAGTTCCCAGATCTCAGGCCCTTAGTTCCCAGATCCCAGGCCCTGAGTTCCCAGAGCCCAGGCCCTGAGTTCACAGATCCCAGGCCCTGAGTTCCCAGATCCCAGGCCCTGAGTTCCCAGATCCCAGGCCATGAGTTCCCAGATCCCAGGCCCTGAGTTCCCTGATCCAAGGCCCTGAGTTCCCAGATCCCAGGCCCTGAGTTCCCAGATCTCAGGCCCTAAGTTCCCAGATCCCAGGCCCTGAGTTCCAAGATCCCAGGCTCTGAGTTCCCCAATCCAAGGCCATGAGTTCCCAGATCCCAGGCCCTGAGTTCCCAGATCCCAGGCCCTGAGTGCCCAGATCCCAGGCAATGAGTTCCCAGATCCCAGGCCCTGAGTGCCCAGATCCAAGGCCATGAGTTCACAGATCCCAGGCCCTGAGTTCCCAGATCCCAGGCCCTGAGTTCCCAGATCCCAGGCCATGAGTTCCCAGATCCCAGGCCCTGAGTTCCCAGATCCAAGGCCATGAGTTCCCAGATCCCAGGCTCTGAGTTCCCAGAGCCCAGGCCCTGAGTTACCAGATCCCAGGCCCTGAGTTCCCAGATCCCAGGCCCTAAGGTCCCAGATCCCAGGCCCTGAGTGCCCAGATCCCAGGCCATGAGTTCCCAGATCCCAGGCCCTGAGTGCCCAGATCCAAGGTCATGAGTTCCCAGATCCTAGGCCCTGAGATCCCTGATCCCAGGCCCTGAGTTCCCAGGTCCCAGGCCATGAGTTCCCAGATCCCTGGCCCTGAGTTCCCAGATCTCAGGCCCTAAGTTCTCAGATCCCAGGCCCTGAGTTCGCAGATCTCAGGCCCTAAGTTCCCAGATCCCAGGCCCTGAATTCCCAGATCCCAGGCCCTGAGTTCCCAGATCCCTGGCCCTGTGTTTCCAGATCCAAGGCCATGAGTTCCCAGATCCCTGGCCCTGAATTCCCAGATCTCAGGCCCGAAGTTCCCAGATCCCAGGCCCTGAGTTCCCAGATATCAGGCCATGAGCACCCAGATCTCAGGCCCTATGTTCCCAGATCCCAGGCCCTGAGTTCCCATATCCAAGCCCATGAGTTCCCAGATCTCAGGCCCTGAGTGCCCAGATCCCAGGCCCTGAGTTCCCAGATCCAAGGCCATGAGTTCCCAGATCTCAGGCCCTAAGTTCCCAGATCCCAGGCGCTGAGTTCGCAGATCCAAGGCCATGAGTTCCCAGATCTCAGGCCCTGAGTTCCCAGATCCCAGGCCCTGAGTTCCCAGAGCCCAGGCCCTGAGTTCCCAGATCCAAGGCCATGAGTTCCCAGATCTCAGGCCCTAAGTTCCCAAATCCCAGGCCCTGAGTTCCCAGAGCCAAGGCCCTGAGATCCCAGAACCCAGGCCCTGAGTTCCCGGATCCCAGGCCCTGAGTGCCCAGATCCCAGGCCCTGAGTTCACAGATCCCAGGCCCTGAGTGCCCAGATCCCTGGCCCTGTGTTCCCAGATCCCTGGCCCTGAGTTCCCAGATCCCAGGGCCTGAGTGCCCAGATCCCTGGCCCTGTGTTCCCTTATCCCTGGCTCTGAGTTCCCAGATCCCAGGACCTGAGTTCCCAGATCCCTGGCCCTGAGTTGCCAGAGATCCCAGATCCCTGGCCCTGAGTTCCCAGATCTCAGGCCCTGAGTTCCCAGATCCCAGGCCCTGAGTGCCCAGATCCCAGGCAATGAGTTAACAGATCCCAGGCCCTGCGTTCCCAGATCCCAGGCCCTGAGTTCCCAGATCCCAGGCCCTCAGTGCCCAGATCCCAGGCCATGAGTTCGCAGATCCCAGGCCCTGAGTGCCCAGATCCAAGGCCATCAGTTCCCAGATCCCAGGCCCTGAGTTCCCAGATCCCAGGCCATGAGTTCCCAGATCCCAGGCCCTGAGTTCCCAGATCCAAGGCCATGAGTTCCCAGATCCCAGGCCCTGAGTTCCCAGATCCCAGGCCCTGACTTCCCAGATCCCAGGCCCTGAGTTCCCAGATCCCAGGCCCTGAGTTCCCAGATCCCAAGCCCTGTGTTCCCAGATCCCAGGCCCTGAGTTCCCAGACCCCAGGCCCTGTGTTCCCAGGACCCAGGCCCTGAGTTCCCAGATCCAAGGCCATGAGTTCCCAGATCCCAGGCTCTGAGTTCCCAGAGCCCAGGCCCTGAGTTACCAGATCCCAGGCCCTGAGTTCCCAGATCCCAGGCCCTAAGGTCCCAGATCCCAGGCCCTGAGTGCCCAGATCCCAGGCCATGAGTTCCCAGATCCCAGGCCCTGAGTGCCCAGATCGAAGGCCATGAGTTCCCAGATCCTAGGCCCTGAGATCCCAGATCCCAGGCCCTGAGTTCCCAGGTCCCAGGCCATGAGTTCCCAGATCCCAGGCCCTGAGTTCCCAGATCCAAGGCCATGAGTTCCCAGATCCCAGGCCCAGATTTCCCAGATCCCAGGCCCTGAGTTCCCAGATCCCAGACCCTGAGTTCCCAGATCCCAGGCCCTGAGTCCCGAGATCCCTGGGCCTGAGTTCCCAGATCCCTGGCCCTGAGTTCCCAGATCCCAGGCCCTGAGTTCCCAGATCCCAGGCCCTGTGTTCCCAGATCCCTGGCCCTTAGTTCCCAGACCCCAGGCCCTGTTTTCCCAGATCCCAGGTCCTGAGTGCCCAGATCCCAGGCCATGAGTTCCCAGATCCCAGGCCCTGAGTTCCCAGATCCCAGGCCATGAGTTCCCAGATCCCAGGCCCTGAGTTCCCAGATCCCAGGCCCTGTGTTCCCAGATCCCAGACCCTGAGTTCCCAGATCCCAGGCCCTGAGTCCCGAGATCCCTGGGCCTGAGTTCCCAGACCCCAGGCCCTGTTTTCCCAGATCCCAGGTCCTGAGTGCCCAGATCCCAGGCCCTGAGGGCCCAGACACCAGGCCCTGTGTTCCCAGATCCCAGGCCCTGAATTCCCAGATCCCAGGCCCTGAGTGCCCAGATCCCAGGCCATGAGTTCCCAGATCCCAGGCCCTGAGTTCCCAGATCCCTGGCCCTGAGTTCCCAGAGTTCCCAGATCCCTGGCCCTGAGTTCCCAGATCTCAGGCCCTGAGTTCCCAGATCCCTGGCCCTGTGTTCCCAGATCCAAGGTCATGAGTTTCCAGATCTCAGGCCCTGAGTTCCCAGATCTCAGGCCCTGAGTTCCCAGATCCCTGGCCCTGTGTTCCCAGATCTCAGGCCCTAAGTTCCCAGATCCCAGGCCCTAAGTTCCCAGATCTCAGGCCCTGAATTCCCAGATCTCAGGCCCGAAGTTCCCAGATCCCAGGCCCTGAGTTCCCAGATCTCAGGCCCTAAATTTCCAGATCCCAGGCCCTGAATACCCAGATCCCAGGCCCTGAGTTCCCAGATCCCTGGCCCTGTGTTTCCAGATCCCAGGCCCTGAGTTCCCAGATCCCTGGCCCTGAGTTCCCAGATCTCAGGCCCTAAGTTCTCAGATCCCAGGCCCTGAGTTCCCAGATCTCAGGCCCTAAGTTCCCAGATCCCAGGCCCTAAGTTCCCAGATCTCAGGCCCTGAATTCCCAGATCCCAGGCCCTAAGTTCCCAGATCTCAGGCCCTAAGTTCTCAGATCCCAGGCCCTGAGTTCCCAGATCTCAGGCCCTAAGTTCCCAGATCTCAGGCCCTAAGTTTCCAGATCCCAGGCCCTGAATTCCCAGATCCCAGGCCCTGAGTTCCCAGATCCCTGGCCCTGTGTTTCCAGATCCAAGGCCATGAGTTCCCAGATCCCTGGCCCTGAATTCCCAGATCTCAGGCCCGAAGTTCCCAGATCCCAGGCCCTGAGTTCCCAGATATCAGGCCATGAGCACCCAGATCTCAGGCCCTATGTTCCCAGATCCCAGGCCCTGAGTTCCCATATCCAAGCCCATGAGTTCCCAGATCTCAGGCCCTGAGTGCCCAGATCCCAGGCCCTGAGTTCCCAGATCCAAGGCCATGAGTTCCCAGATCTCAGGCCCTAAGTTCCCAGAGCCCAGGTGCTGAGTTCGCAGATCCAAGGCCATGAGTTCCCAGATCTCAGGCCCTGAGTTCCCAGATCCCAGGCCCTGAGTTCCCAGAGCCAAGGCCCTGAGATCCCAGAACCCAGGCCCTGAGTTCCCGGATCCCAGGCCCTGAGTGCCCAGATCCCAGACCCTGAGTTCACAGATCCCAGGCCCTGAGTGCCCAGATCCCTGGCCCTGTGTTCCCAGATCCCTGGCCCTGAGTTCCCAGATCCCAGGGCCTGAGTGCCCAGATCCCTGGCCCTGTGTTCCCTTATCCCTGGCTCTGAGTTCCCAGATCCCAGGACCTGAGTTCCCAGATCCCTGGCCCTGAGTTGCCAGAGATCCCAGGTCCCTGGCCCTGAGTTCCCAGATCTCAGGCCCTGAGTTCCCAGATCCCAGGCCCTCAGGGCCCAGATCCCAGGCAATGAGTTAACAGATCCCAGGCCCTGCGTTCCCAGATCCCAGGCCCTGAGTTCCCAGATCCCAGGCCCTCAGTGCCCAGATCCCAGGCCATGAGTTCGCAGATCCCAGGCCCTGAGTGCCCAGATCCAAGGCCATCAGTTCCCAGATCCCAGGACCTGAGTTCCCAGATCCCAGGCCATGAGTTCCCAGATCCCAGGCCCTGAGTTCCCAGATCCAAGGCCATGAGTTCCCAGATCCCAGGCCCTGAGTTCCCAGATCCCAGGCCCTGACTTCCCAGATCCCAGGCCCTGAGTTCCCAGATCCCAGACCCTGAGTTCCCAGATCCCAAGCCCTGTGTTCCCAGATCCCAGGCCCTGAGTTCCCAGACCCCAGGCCCTGTGTTCCCAGATCCCAGACCCTGTGTGCCCAGATCCCAGGCCATGAGTTCCCAGATCCCAGGCCCTGAGTTCCCAGATCCCAGGCCCTGAGTTCCCAGATCCCTGGCCCTAAGTTCCCAGATCTCAGGCCCTGAGTTCCCAGATCCCAGGCCCTAAGTTCCCAGATCCCAGGCCCTAAGTTCCCAGATCTCAGGCCCTGAATTCCCAGATCTCAGGCCCTAAGTTCCCAGATCCCAGGCCTTGAGTTCCCAGATCTCAGGCCCTAAGTTTCCAGATCCCAGGCCCTGAATTCCCAGATCCCAGGCCCTGAGTTCCCAGATCCCTGGCCCTGTGTTTCCAGATCCCAGGCCCTGAGTTCCCAGATCCCTGGCCCTGAGTTCCCAGATCTCAGGCCCTAAGTTCTCAGATCCCAGGCCCTGAGTTCCCAGATCTCAGGCCCTAAGTTCCCAGATCCCAGGCCCTAAGTTCCCAGATCCCAGGCCCTAAGTTCCCAGATCTCAGGCCCTGAATTCCCAGATCTCAGGCCCTAAGTTCCCAGATCCCAGGCCCTGAGTTCCCAGATCTCAGGCCCTGAATTCCCAGATCCCAGGCCCTGAGTTCCCAGATCCCTGGCCCTGTGTTTCCAGATCCAAGGCCATGAGTTCCCAGATCCCTGGCCCTGAATTCCCAGATCTCAGGCCCGAAGTTCCCAGATCCCAGGCCCTGAGTTCCCAGATATCAGGCCCTAAGGTCCCAGATCCCAGGCCCTAAGTTCCCAGATCTCAGGCCCTGAGTTCCCATATCTCAGACCCTAAGTTACCAGATCCCAGGCCCTGAGTTCCCAGATCTCAGGCCCTAAGTTCCCAGATCCTAGGCCCTGAGTTCCCCAGATCCAAGGCCATGAGTTCCCAGATCTCAGGCCATGAGCGCCCAGACCTCAGGCCCTATGTTCCCAGATTCCAGGCCCTGAGTTCCCAGATCCCAGGCCCTAAGGTCCCAGATCCCAGGCCCTGAGTTCCCAGATCCCAGGCCATGAGTTCCCAGATCCCAGGCCCTGAGTGCCCAGATCCAAGGCCATGAGTTCCCAGATCCCAGGCCCTGAGATCCCAGATCCCAGGCCCTGAGTTCCCAGGTCCCAGGCCATGAGTTCCCAGATCCCAGACCCTGAGTTCCCAGATCCAAGGCCATGAGTTCCCAGATCCCAGGCCCAGATTTCCCAGATCCCAGGCCCGGAGTTCCCAGATCCCAGGCCCTGAGTTCCCAGATCCCAGGCCCTGAGTCCCGAGATCCCTGGGCCTGAGTTCCCAGATCCCTGGCCCTGAGGTCCCAGATCCCAGGCCCTGAGTGCCCAGATCTCAGGCCCTGAGGTCCCAGACCCCAGGCCCTGTTTTCCCAGATCCCAGGTCATGAGTTCCCAGATCCCAGGCCCTGAGTTCCCAGATCCCAGGCCATGAGTTCCCAGATCCCAGGCCCTGAGTTCCTAGATCCCAGGCCCTGAGTTCCCAGATCCCAGGCCCTGAGTTCCCAGATCTCAGGCCCTGAGTTCCCAGATCCCAAGCCCTGTTCCCAGATCCCAGGCCCTGAGGGCCCAGACACCAGGCCCTGTGTTCCCAGATGCCAGGCCCTGAGTGCCCAGATCCCAGGCCATGAGTTCCCAGATCCCAGGCTCTGAGTTCCCAGATCCCAGGCCCTGAGTTCCCAGATCCCTGGCCCTGAGTTCCCAGAGTTCCCAGATCCCTGGCCCTGAGTTCCCAGATCTCAGGCCCTGAGTTCCCAGATCCCTGGCCCTGTGTTCCCAGATCCAAGGTCATGAGTTTCCAGATCTCAGGCCCTGAGTTCCCAGATCTCAGGCCCTGAGTTCCCAGATCCCTGGCCCTGTGTTCCCAGATCTCAGGCCCTAAGTTCCCAGATCCCAGGCCCTAAGTTCCCAGATCTCAGGCCCTGAATTCCCAGATCTCAGGCCCTAAGTTCCCAGATCTCAGGCCCTGAGTTCCCAGATCCCTGGCCCTGTGTTCCCAGATCCAAGGTCATGAGTTTCCAGATCTCAGGCCCTGAGTTCCCAGATCTCAGGCCCTGAGTTCCCAGATCCCTGGCCCTGTGTTCCCAGATCTCAGGCCCTAAGTTCCCAGATCCCAGGCCTTGAGTTCCCAGATCTCAGGCCTAAGTTTCCAGATCCCAGGCCCTGAATTCCCAGATCCCAGGCCCTGAGTTCCCAGATGCCTGGCCCTGTGTTTCCAGATCCCAGGCCCTGAGTTCCCAGATCCCTGGCCCTGAGTTCCCAGATCTCAGGCCCTAAGTTCTCAGATCCCAGGCCCTGAGTTCCCAGATCTCAGGCCCTAAGTTCCCAGATCCCAGGCCCTAAGTTCCCAGATCTCAGGCCCTGAATTCCCAGATCTCAGGCCCTAAGTTCCCAGATCTCAGGCCCTGAGTTCCCAGATCCCTGGCCCTGTGTTCCCAGATCCAAGGTCATGAGTTTCCAGATCTCAGGCCCTGAGTTCCCAGATCTCAGGCCCTGAGTTCCCAGATCCCTGGCCCTGTGTTCCCAGATCTCAGGCCCTAAGTTCCCAGATCCCAGGCCTTGAGTTCCCAGATCTCAGGCCTAAGTTTCCAGATCCCAGGCCCTGAATTCCCAGATCCCAGGCCCTGAGTTCCCAGATGCCTGGCCCTGTGTTTCCAGATCCCAGGCCCTGAGTTCCCAGATCCCTGGCCCTGAGTTCCCAGATCTCAGGCCCTAAGTTCTCAGATCCCAGGCCCTGAGTTCCCAGATCTCAGGCCCTAAGTTCCCAGATCCCAGGCCCTAAGTTCCCAGATCTCAGGCCCTGAATTCCCAGATCTCAGGCCCTAAGTTCCCAGATCCCAGGCCCTGAGTTCCCAGATCTCAGGCCCTGAATTCCCAGATCCCAGGCCCTGAGTTCCCAGATCCCTGGCCCTGTGTTTCCAGATCCAAGGCCATGAGTTCCCAGATCTCAGGCCATGAGCGCCCAGACCTCAGGCCCTATGTTCCCAGATCCCAGGCCCTGAGTTCCCATATCCAAGCCCATGAGTTCCCAGATCTCAGGCCCTGAGTGCCCAGAACCCAGGCCCTGAGTTCCCAGATCCAAGGCCATGAGTTCCCAGATCTCAGGCCCTAAGTTCCCAGATCCCAGGCGCTGAGTTCACAGATCCAAGGCCATGAGTTCCCAGATCTCAGGCCCTGAGTTCCCAGATCCCAGGCCCTGAGTTCCCAGAGCCCAGGCCCTGAGTTCCCAGATCCAAGGCCCTGAGTTCCCAGATCCCAGGCCCTGAGTTCCCAGATCTCAGGCCCTAAGTTCCCAGATCCCAGGCCTTGAGTTCCCAGATCCCAGGCCCTGAGTTCCCAGATCCCAGGCCATGTGTTCCCAGATCCAAAGCCATGAGTTCCCAGATCTCAGGCCCTGAGTTCCCAGGTCCCAGGCCCTGTGTTCCCAGATCCCAGGCCCTGAGTTCCTAGATCCCAGGCCCTGAGGTCCCAGATCCCAGGCCCTGAGTGTCCAGATCCCAGGCAATGAGTTCCCAGATCCCAGGCCCTGCGTGCCCAGATCCAAGGCCATGAGTTCCCAGATCCCAGGCCCTGAGTTCCCAGATCCGAGGCCCTGAGTTCCCAGATCCCAGGCCCTGAGTTCCCAGATCCCAGGCCATGAGTTCCCAGATCCCAGGCCCTGAGTTCCCAGATCTAAGGCCATGAGTTCCCAGATCCCAGGCTCTGAGTTCCAAGATCCCAGGCCCTGAGTTCTCAGATCCCAGGCCCTGAGTTCCCAGATCCCAGGCCCTGAGTTCCCAGATCCCAGGCCATGAGTTCCCAGATCCCAGGCCCTGAGTTCCCGGATCCCAGGCCCTGAGGTCCCAGATCCCAGGCCATGAGTTCCCAGATCCCAGGCCCTGACTGCCCAGATCCAAGGCCATGAGTTCCCAGATCCCAGGCCCTGAGTTCCCAGATCCCAGGCCATGAGTTCCCAGATCATAATCCCTGAGTTCCTAGATCCCAGGCCCTGAGTTCCCAGATCCCAGGCCCTGAGTGCCCAGATCCCAGGCAATGAGTTCCCAGATCCCAGGCCCTGCGTGCCCAGATCCAAGGCCCTGATTTCCCAGATCCCACGCCCTGAGCTCCCAGATCCCAGGCCCTGAGTTTCTAGATCCCAGGCCCTGAGTTCCCAGATCCCAGGCCCTGAGTTCCCAGATCCCAGGCCCTGAGTTCCCAGATCCCAGGCAATGAGTTCCCAGATCCCAGGCCCTGCATGCCCAGATCCAAGGCCATGAGTTTCCAGATCCCAGGCCCTGAGTTCCCAGATCCAAGGCCACGAGTTCCCAGATCCCAGGCCCTGAGTTCCCAGATCCCAGGCAATGAGTTCCCAGATCTCAGGCCCTGGATTCCCAGATCCCAGGCCCTGAGTTCCCAGATCCCAGGCCCTGAGTTCCCAGATCCCTGGCCCTGAGTTCCCAGATCCCAGGCCCTGAGTTCCCAGATCCCAGGCCCTGAGTTCCCAGATCCCAGACCCTGTGTGCCCAGATCCCAGGCCCTGAGTTCCCAGATCCCAGGCTCTGATTTCCCAGATCTCAGGCCCTAAGTTCCCAGATCCCAGGCTCTGAGTTCCCAGATCTCAGGCCGTACGTTCCCAGATCCCAGGCCCTAAGTTCCCAGATCTCAGGCCCTGAGTTCCCATATCTCAGACCCTAAGTTACCAGATCCCAGGCCCTGAGTTCCCAGATCTCAGACCCTAAGTTCCCAGATCCTAGGCCCTGAGTTCCCCAGATCCAAGGCCATGAGTTCCCAGATCTCAGGCCATGAGCGCCCAGACCTCAGGCCCTATGTTCCCAGATCCCAGGCCCTGAGTTCCCATATCCAAGCCCATGAGTTCCCAGATCTCAGGCCCTGAGTGCCCAGATCCCAGGCCCTGAGTTCAGAGATCCAAGGCCATGAGTTCACAGATCTCAGACCCTAAGTTCCCAATTCCCAGGCGCTGAGTTCGCAGATCCAAGGCCATGAGTTCCCAGATCTCAGGCCCTTAGTTCCCAGATCCCAGGCCCTGAGTTCCCAGAGCCCAGGCCCTGAGTTCACAGATCCCAGGCCCTGAGTTCCCAGATCCCAGGCCCTGAGTTCCCAGATCCCAGGCCATGAGTTCCCAGATCCCAGGCCCTGAGTTCCCTGATCCAAGGCCCTGAGTTCCCAGATCCCAGGCCCTGAGTTCCCAGATCTCAGGCCCTAAGTTCCCAGATCCCAGGCCCTGAGTTCCAAGATCCCAGGCTCTGAGTTCCCCAATCCAAGGCCATGAGTTCCCAGATCCCAGGCCCTGAGTTCCCAGATCCCAGGCCCTGAGTGCCCAGATCCCAGGCAATGAGTTCCCAGATCCCAGGCCCTGAGTGCCCAGATCCAAGGCCATGAGTTCACAGATCCCAGGCCCTGAGTTCCCAGATCCCAGGCCCTGAGTTCCCAGATCCCAGGCCATGAGTTCCCAGATCCCAGGCCCTGAGTTCCCAGATCCAAGGCCATGAGTTCCCAGATCCCAGGCTCTGAGTTCCCAGAGCCCAGGCCCTGAGTTACCAGATCCCAGGCCCTGAGTTCCCAGATCCCAGGCCCTAAGGTCCCAGATCCCAGGCCCTGAGTGCCCAGATCCCAGGCCATGAGTTCCCAGATCCCAGGCCCTGAGTGCCCAGATCCAAGGTCATGAGTTCCCAGATCCTAGGCCCTGAGATCCCTGATCCCAGGCCCTGAGTTCCCAGGTCCCAGGCCATGAGTTCCCAGATCCCTGGCCCTGAGTTCCCAGATCTCAGGCCCTAAGTTCTCAGATCCCAGGCCCTGAGTTCGCAGATCTCAGGCCCTAAGTTCCCAGATCCCAGGCCCTGAATTCCCAGATCCCAGGCCCTGAGTTCCCAGATCCCTGGCCCTGTGTTTCCAGATCCAAGGCCATGAGTTCCCAGATCCCTGGCCCTGAATTCCCAGATCTCAGGCCCGAAGTTCCCAGATCCCAGGCCCTGAGTTCCCAGATATCAGGCCATGAGCACCCAGATCTCAGGCCCTATGTTCCCAGATCCCAGGCCCTGAGTTCCCATATCCAAGCCCATGAGTTCCCAGATCTCAGGCCCTGAGTGCCCAGATCCCAGGCCCTGAGTTCCCAGATCCAAGGCCATGAGTTCCCAGATCTCAGGCCCTAAGTTCCCAGATCCCAGGCGCTGAGTTCGCAGATCCAAGGCCATGAGTTCCCAGATCTCAGGCCCTGAGTTCCCAGATCCCAGGCCCTGAGTTCCCAGAGCCCAGGCCCTGAGTTCCCAGATCCAAGGCCATGAGTTCCCAGATCTCAGGCCCTAAGTTCCCAAATCCCAGGCCCTGAGTTCCCAGAGCCAAGGCCCTGAGATCCCAGAACCCAGGCCCTGAGTTCCCGGATCCCAGGCCCTGAGTGCCCAGATCCCAGGCCCTGAGTTCACAGATCCCAGGCCCTGAGTGCCCAGATCCCTGGCCCTGTGTTCCCAGATCCCTGGCCCTGAGTTCCCAGATCCCAGGGCCTGAGTGCCCAGATCCCTGGCCCTGTGTTCCCTTATCCCTGGCTCTGAGTTCCCAGATCCCAGGACCTGAGTTCCCAGATCCCTGGCCCTGAGTTGCCAGAGATCCCAGATCCCTGGCCCTGAGTTCCCAGATCTCAGGCCCTGAGTTCCCAGATCCCAGGCCCTGAGTGCCCAGATCCCAGGCAATGAGTTAACAGATCCCAGGCCCTGCGTTCCCAGATCCCAGGCCCTGAGTTCCCAGATCCCAGGCCCTCAGTGCCCAGATCCCAGGCCATGAGTTCGCAGATCCCAGGCCCTGAGTGCCCAGATCCAAGGCCATCAGTTCCCAGATCCCAGGCCCTGAGTTCCCAGATCCCAGGCCATGAGTTCCCAGATCCCAGGCCCTGAGTTCCCAGATCCAAGGCCATGAGTTCCCAGATCCCAGGCCCTGAGTTCCCAGATCCCAGGCCCTGACTTCCCAGATCCCAGGCCCTGAGTTCCCAGATCCCAGGCCCTGAGTTCCCAGATCCCAAGCCCTGTGTTCCCAGATCCCAGGCCCTGAGTTCCCAGACCCCAGGCCCTGTGTTCCCAGGACCCAGGCCCTGAGTTCCCAGATCCAAGGCCATGAGTTCCCAGATCCCAGGCTCTGAGTTCCCAGAGCCCAGGCCCTGAGTTACCAGATCCCAGGCCCTGAGTTCCCAGATCCCAGGCCCTAAGGTCCCAGATCCCAGGCCCTGAGTGCCCAGATCCCAGGCCATGAGTTCCCAGATCCCAGGCCCTGAGTGCCCAGATCGAAGGCCATGAGTTCCCAGATCCTAGGCCCTGAGATCCCAGATCCCAGGCCCTGAGTTCCCAGGTCCCAGGCCATGAGTTCCCAGATCCCAGGCCCTGAGTTCCCAGATCCAAGGCCATGAGTTCCCAGATCCCAGGCCCAGATTTCCCAGATCCCAGGCCCTGAGTTCCCAGATCCCAGACCCTGAGTTCCCAGATCCCAGGCCCTGAGTCCCGAGATCCCTGGGCCTGAGTTCCCAGATCCCTGGCCCTGAGTTCCCAGATCCCAGGCCCTGAGTTCCCAGATCCCAGGCCCTGTGTTCCCAGATCCCTGGCCCTTAGTTCCCAGACCCCAGGCCCTGTTTTCCCAGATCCCAGGTCCTGAGTGCCCAGATCCCAGGCCATGAGTTCCCAGATCCCAGGCCCTGAGTTCCCAGATCCCAGGCCATGAGTTCCCAGATCCCAGGCCCTGAGTTCCCAGATCCCAGGCCCTGTGTTCCCAGATCCCAGACCCTGAGTTCCCAGATCCCAGGCCCTGAGTCCCGAGATCCCTGGGCCTGAGTTCCCAGACCCCAGGCCCTGTTTTCCCAGATCCCAGGTCCTGAGTGCCCAGATCCCAGGCCCTGAGGGCCCAGACACCAGGCCCTGTGTTCCCAGATCCCAGGCCCTGAATTCCCAGATCCCAGGCCCTGAGTGCCCAGATCCCAGGCCATGAGTTCCCAGATCCCAGGCCCTGAGTTCCCAGATCCCTGGCCCTGAGTTCCCAGAGTTCCCAGATCCCTGGCCCTGAGTTCCCAGATCTCAGGCCCTGAGTTCCCAGATCCCTGGCCCTGTGTTCCCAGATCCAAGGTCATGAGTTTCCAGATCTCAGGCCCTGAGTTCCCAGATCTCAGGCCCTGAGTTCCCAGATCCCTGGCCCTGTGTTCCCAGATCTCAGGCCCTAAGTTCCCAGATCCCAGGCCCTAAGTTCCCAGATCTCAGGCCCTGAATTCCCAGATCTCAGGCCCGAAGTTCCCAGATCCCAGGCCCTGAGTTCCCAGATCTCAGGCCCTAAATTTCCAGATCCCAGGCCCTGAATACCCAGATCCCAGGCCCTGAGTTCCCAGATCCCTGGCCCTGTGTTTCCAGATCCCAGGCCCTGAGTTCCCAGATCCCTGGCCCTGAGTTCCCAGATCTCAGGCCCTAAGTTCTCAGATCCCAGGCCCTGAGTTCCCAGATCTCAGGCCCTAAGTTCCCAGATCCCAGGCCCTAAGTTCCCAGATCTCAGGCCCTGAATTCCCAGATCCCAGGCCCTAAGTTCCCAGATCTCAGGCCCTAAGTTCTCAGATCCCAGGCCCTGAGTTCCCAGATCTCAGGCCCTAAGTTCCCAGATCTCAGGCCCTAAGTTTCC
The DNA here is from genome assembly GCF_964187855.1 of Myxine glutinosa. Taxonomy (NCBI): domain Eukaryota; kingdom Metazoa; phylum Chordata; class Myxini; order Myxiniformes; family Myxinidae; genus Myxine; species Myxine glutinosa. Next base: position 4,307,184 of record NC_136273.1, on the reverse strand, counting down.
AGATCCCAGGCCCTGAATTCCCAGATCCCAGGCCCTGAGTTCCCAGATCCCTGGCCCTGTGTTTCCAGATCCAAGGCCATGAGTTCCCAGATCCCTGGCCCTGAATTCCCAGATCTCAGGCCCGAAGTTCCCAGATCCCAGGCCCTGAGTTCCCAGATATCAGGCCATGAGCACCCAGATCTCAGGCCCTATGTTCCCAGATCCCAGGCCCTGAGTTCCCATATCCAAGCCCATGAGTTCCCAGATCTCAGGCCCTGAGTGCCCAGATCCCAGGCCCTGAGTTCCCAGATCCAAGGCCATGAGTTCCCAGATCTCAGGCCCTAAGTTCCCAGAGCCCAGGTGCTGAGTTCGCAGATCCAAGGCCATGAGTTCCCAGATCTCAGGCCCTGAGTTCCCAGATCCCAGGCCCTGAGTTCCCAGAGCCAAGGCCCTGAGATCCCAGAACCCAGGCCCTGAGTTCCCGGATCCCAGGCCCTGAGTGCCCAGATCCCAGACCCTGAGTTCACAGATCCCAGGCCCTGAGTGCCCAGATCCCTGGCCCTGTGTTCCCAGATCCCTGGCCCTGAGTTCCCAGATCCCAGGGCCTGAGTGCCCAGATCCCTGGCCCTGTGTTCCCTTATCCCTGGCTCTGAGTTCCCAGATCCCAGGACCTGAGTTCCCAGATCCCTGGCCCTGAGTTGCCAGAGATCCCAGGTCCCTGGCCCTGAGTTCCCAGATCTCAGGCCCTGAGTTCCCAGATCCCAGGCCCTCAGGGCCCAGATCCCAGGCAATGAGTTAACAGATCCCAGGCCCTGCGTTCCCAGATCCCAGGCCCTGAGTTCCCAGATCCCAGGCCCTCAGTGCCCAGATCCCAGGCCATGAGTTCGCAGATCCCAGGCCCTGAGTGCCCAGATCCAAGGCCATCAGTTCCCAGATCCCAGGACCTGAGTTCCCAGATCCCAGGCCATGAGTTCCCAGATCCCAGGCCCTGAGTTCCCAGATCCAAGGCCATGAGTTCCCAGATCCCAGGCCCTGAGTTCCCAGATCCCAGGCCCTGACTTCCCAGATCCCAGGCCCTGAGTTCCCAGATCCCAGACCCTGAGTTCCCAGATCCCAAGCCCTGTGTTCCCAGATCCCAGGCCCTGAGTTCCCAGACCCCAGGCCCTGTGTTCCCAGATCCCAGACCCTGTGTGCCCAGATCCCAGGCCATGAGTTCCCAGATCCCAGGCCCTGAGTTCCCAGATCCCAGGCCCTGAGTTCCCAGATCCCTGGCCGCCCTGAGTTCCCAGAGTTCCCAGATCCCTGGCCCTGAGTTCCCAGATCCCTGGCCCTGTATTCCCAGATCCAAGGCCATGAGTTTCCAGATCTCAGGCCCTGAGTTCCCAGATCTCATGCCCTGAGTTCCCAGATCCCTGGTCCTGTGTTCCCAGATCCCTGGGCCTGAGTTCCCAGATCTCAGGCCCTAAGTTCCCAGATCCCAGGCTCTGAGTTCCCAGATCTCAGGCCCTAAGTTCCCAGATCCCAGGCCCTAAGTTCCCAGATCTGAGGCCCTGAATTCCCAGAGCTCAGGCCCTAAGTTCCCAGATCCCAGGCCCTGAGTTCCCAGATCTCAGGCCCTAATTTCCCAGTTCCCAGGCCCTGAGTTCCCAGATCCCAGGCCCTGAGTTCCCAGATCTCAGGCCATAAGTTCCCAGATCCCTGGCCCTGAGTTCCCTGAGTTCCCAGATCCCTGGCCCTATGTTCCCAGATCCAAGGCCATGAGTTCCCAGATCTCAGGCCCTGAGTTACCAGATCTCAGGCCCTGAGGTCCCAGATCCCTGGCCCTGTGTTCCCAGATCCCTGGCCCTGAGTTCCCAGATCTCAGGCCCTAAGTTCCCAGATCCCGGGCCCTGAGTTCCCAGATCTCAGGCCATGAGTTCCCAGATCTCAGGCCCTAAGTTCCCAGATCCCAGGCCCTGAGTTCCCAGTTCCCAGATCCAAAGCCATGAGTTCCCAGATCTCAGGCCATGAGATCACAGATCTCAGGCCCTGAGTGCCCAGATCCCAGGCCCTGAGTTCAGAGATCCAAGGCCATGAGTTCACAGATCTCAGACCCTAAGTTCCCAATTCCCAGGCACTGAGTTCGCAGATCCAAGGCCATGAGTTCCCAGATCTCAGGCCCTTAGTTCCCAGATCCCAGGCCCCGAGTTCCCAGAGCCCAGGCCCTGAGTTCCCTGATCCAAGGCCCGGAGTTCCCAGATCCCAGGCCCTGAGTTCCCAGATCTCAGCCCCTAAGTTCCCAGATCCCAGGCCCTGAGTTCCAAGATCCCAGGCTCTGAGTTCCCTGATCCAAGGCCATGATTTCCCAGATCCCAGGCCCTGAGTTCCCAGATCCCAGGTCCTGAGTGCCCAGATCCCAGGCAATGAGTTCCCAGATCCCAGGCCATGAGTTCCCAGATCCCAGGCCCTGAGTTCCCAGATCCAAGGCCATGAGTTCCCAGATCCCAGGCTCTGAGTTCCCAGAGCCCAGGCCATGAGTTCCCAGATCCCAGGCCATGAGTTCCCAGATCCCAGGCCCTGAGTTCCGAGATCCCAGGCCATGAGTTCCCAGATCCCAGGCCCTGAGTTCCCAGATCCAAGGCCATGAGTTCCCAGATCCCAGGCTCTGAGTTCCCAGAGCCCAGGCCCTGAGTTACCAGATCCCAGGCCCTGAGTTCCCAGATTCCAGGCCCTAAGGTCCCAGATCCCAGGCCCTGAGTGCCCAGATCCCAGGCCATGAGTTCCCAGATCCCAGGCCCTGAGTGCCCAGATCCAAGGCCATGAGTTCGCAGATCCCAGGCCCTGAGATCCCAGATCCCAGGCCCTGAGTTCCCAGGTCCCAGGCCATGAGTTCCCAGATCCCAGGCCCTGAGTTCCCAGATCCAAGGCCATGAGTTCCCAGATCCCAGGCCCAGATTTCCCAGATCCCAGGCCCGGAGTTCCCAGATCCCAGGCCCTGAGTTCCCAGATCCCAGGCCCTGAGTCCCGAGATCCCTGGGCCTGAGTTCCCAGATCCCTGGCCCTGAGTTCCCAGATCCCAGGCCCTGTGTTCCCAGATCCCTGGCCCTTAGTTCCCAGACCCCAGGCCCTGTTTTCCCAGATCCCATGTCCTGAGTGCCCAGATCCCAGGCCATGAGTTCCCAGATCCCAGGCCCTGAGTTCCCAGATCCCAGGCCATGAGTTCCCAGATCCCAGGCCCTGAGTTCCTAGATCCCAGGCCCTGAGTTCCCAGATCCCAGGCCCTGAGTGCCCAGATCTCAGGCCCTGAGGTCCCAGACCCCAGGCCCTGTTTTCCCAGATCCCAGGCCCTGAGTGCCCAGATCCCAGGTCATGAGTTCCCAGATCCCAGGCCCTGAGTTCCCAGATCCCAGGCCATGAGTTCCCAGATCCCAGGCCCTGAGTTCCTAGATCCCAGGCCCTGAGTTCCCAGATCCCAGGCCCTGAGTTCCCAGATCTCAGGCCCTGAGTTCCCAGATCCCAAGCCCTGTGTTCCCAGATCCCAGGCCCTGAGGTCCCAGACACCAGGCCCTGTGTTCCCAGATGCCAGGCCCTGTGTTCCCAGATGCCAGGCCCTGAGTGCCCAGATCCCAGGCCATGAGTTCCCAGATCCCAGGCCCTGAGTTCCCAGATCCCTGGCCCTGAGTTCCCAGAGTTCCCAGATCCCTGGCCCAGAGTTCCCAGATCCCTGGCCCTGAGTTCCCAGATCTCAGGCCCTGAGTTCCCAGATCCCTGGCCCTGTGTTCCCAGATCCAAGGTCATGAGTTTCCAGATCTCAGGCCCTGAGTTCCCAGATCTCAGGCCCTGAGTTCCCAGATCCCTGACCCTGTGTTTCCAGATCCCAGGCCCTGAGTTCCCAGATCCCTGGCCCTGAGTTCCCAGATCTCAGGCCCTAAGTTCTCAGATCCCAGGCCCTGATTTCCCAGATCTCAGGCCCTAAGTTCCCAGATCCCAGGCCCTAAGTTCCCAGATCTCAGGCCCTGAATTCCCAGATCTCAGGCCCTAAGTTCCCAGATCCCAGGCCCTGAGTTCCCAGATCTCAGGCTCTAAGTTTCCAGATCCCAGGCCCTGAATTCCCAGATCCCAGGCCCTGAGTTCCCAGATCCCTGGCCCTGTGTTTCCAGATCCAAGGCCATGAGTTCCCAGATCCCTGGCCCTGAATTCCCAGATCTCAGGCCCGAAGTTCCCAGATCCCAGGCCCTGAGTTCCCAGATATCAGGCCCTAAGTTCCCAGATCCCAGGCCCTAAGTTCCCAGATCTCAGGCCTTGAGTTCCCATATCTCAGACCCTAAGTTACCAGATCCCAGGCCCTGAGTTCCCAGATCTCAGGCCCTAAGTTCCCAGATCCTAGGCCCTGAGTTCCCCAGATCCAAGGCCATGAGTTCCCAGATCTCAGGCCATGAGCGCCCAGACCTCAGGCCCTATGTTCCCAGATTCCAGGCCCTGAGTTCCCAGATCCCAGGCCCTAAGGTCCCAGATCCCAGGCCCTGAGTTCCCAGATCCCAGGCCATGAGTTCCCAGATCCCAGGCCCTGAGTGCCCAGATCCAAGGCCATGAGTTCCCAGATCCCAGGCCCTGAGATCCCAGATCCCAGGCCCTGAGTTCCCAGGTCCCAGGCCATGAGTTCCCAGATCCCAGACCCTGAGTTCCCAGATCCAAGGCCATGAGTTCCCAGATCCCAGGCCCTAAGGTCCCAGATCCCAGGCCCTGAGTTCCCAGATCCCAGGCCATGAGTTCCCAGATCCCAGGCCCTGAGTGCCCAGATCCAAGGCCATGAGTTCCCAGATCCCAGGCCCTGAGATCCCAGATCCCAGGCCCTGAGTTCCCAGGTCCCAGGCCATGAGTTCCCAGATCCCAGACCCTGAGTTCCCAGATCCAAGGCCATGAGTTCCCAGATCCCAGGCCCAGATTTCCCAGATCCCAGGCCCGGAGTTCCCAGATCCCAGGCCCTGAGTTCCCAGATCCCAGGCCCTGAGTCCCGAGATCCCTGGGCCTGAGTTCCCAGATCCCTGGCCCTGAGTTCCCAGATCCCAGGCCCTGAGTGCCCAGATCTCAGGCCCTGAGGTCCCAGACCCCAGGCCCTGTTTTCCCAGATCCCAGGTCATGAGTTCCCAGATCCCAGGCCCTGAGTTCCCAGATCCCAGGCCATGAGTTCCCAGATCCCAGGCCCTGAGTTCCTAGATCCCAGGCCCTGAGTTCCCAGATCCCAGGCCCTGAGTTCCCAGATCTCAGGCCCTGAGTTCCCAGATCCCAAGCCCTGTTCCCAGATCCCAGGCCCTGAGGGCCCAGACACCAGGCCCTGTGTTCCCAGATGCCAGGCCCTGAGTGCCCAGATCCCAGGCCATGAGTTCCCAGATCCCAGGCTCTGAGTTCCCAGATCCCAGGCCCTGAGTTCCCAGATCCCTGGCCCTGAGTTCCCAGAGTTCCCAGATCCCTGGCCCTGAGTTCCCAGATCTCAGGCCCTGAGTTCCCAGATCCCTGGCCCTGTGTTCCCAGATCCAAGGTCATGAGTTTCCAGATCTCAGGCCCTGAGTTCCCAGATCTCAGGCCCTGAGTTCCCAGATCCCTGGCCCTGTGTTCCCAGATCTCAGGCCCTAAGTTCCCAGATCCCAGGCCCTAAGTTCCCAGATCTCAGGCCCTGAATTCCCAGATCTCAGGCCCTAAGTTCCCAGATCCCAGGCCTTGAGTTCCCAGATCTCAGGCCCTAAGTTTCCAGATCCCAGGCCCTGAATTCCCAGATCCCAGGCCCTGAGTTCCCAGATGCCTGGCCCTGTGTTTCCAGATCCCAGGCCCTGAGTTCCCAGATCCCTGGCCCTGAGTTCCCAGATCTCAGGCCCTAAGTTCTCAGATCCCAGGCCCTGAGTTCCCAGATCTCAGGCCCTAAGTTCCCAGATCCCAGGCCCTAAGTTCCCAGATCTCAGGCCCTGAATTCCCAGATCTCAGGCCCTAAGTTCCCAGATCCCAGGCCCTGAGTTCCCAGATCTCAGGCCCTGAATTCCCAGATCCCAGGCCCTGAGTTCCCAGATCCCTGGCCCTGTGTTTCCAGATCCAAGGCCATGAGTTCCCAGATCTCAGGCCATGAGCGCCCAGACCTCAGGCCCTATGTTCCCAGATCCCAGGCCCTGAGTTCCCATATCCAAGCCCATGAGTTCCCAGATCTCAGGCCCTGAGTGCCCAGAACCCAGGCCCTGAGTTCCCAGATCCAAGGCCATGAGTTCCCAGATCTCAGGCCCTAAGTTCCCAGATCCCAGGTGCTGAGTTCACAGATCCAAGGCCATGAGTTCCCAGATCTCAGGCCCTGAGTTCCCAGATCCCAGGCCCTGAGTTCCCAGAGCCCAGGCCCTGAGTTCCCAGATCCAAGGCCCTGAGTTCCCAGATCCCAGGCCCTGAGTTCCCAGATCTCAGGCCCTAAGTTCCCAGATCCCAGGCCTTGAGTTCCCAGATCCCAGGCCCTGAGTTCCTAGATCCCAGGCCCTGAGGTCCCAGATCCCAGGCCCTGAGTGTCCAGATCCCAGGCAATGAGTTCCCAGATCCCAGGCCCTGCGTGCCCAGATCCAAGGCCATGAGTTCCCAGATCCCAGGCCCTGAGTTCCCAGATCCGAGGCCCTGAGTTCCCAGATCCCAGGCCCTGAGTTCCCAGATCCCAGGCCATGAGTTCCCAGATCCCAGGCCCTGAGTTCCCAGATCTAAGGCCATGAGTTCCCAGATCTCAGGCCCTGAGTGCCCAGAACCCAGGCCCTGAGTTCCCAGATCCAAGGCCATGAGTTCCCAGATCTCAGGCCCTAAGTTCCCAGATCCCAGGTGCTGAGTTCACAGATCCAAGGCCATGAGTTCCCAGATCTCAGGCCCTGAGTTCCCAGATCCCAGGCCCTGAGTTCCCAGAGCCCAGGCCCTGAGTTCCCAGATCCAAGGCCCTGAGTTCCCAGATCCCAGGCCCTGAGTTCCCAGATCTCAGGCCCTAAGTTCCCAGATCCCAGGCCTTGAGTTCCCAGATCCCAGGCCCTGAGTTCCTAGATCCCAGGCCCTGAGGTCCCAGATCCCAGGCCCTGAGTGTCCAGATCCCAGGCAATGAGTTCCCAGATCCCAGGCCCTGCGTGCCCAGATCCAAGGCCATGAGTTCCCAGATCCCAGGCCCTGAGTTCCCAGATCCGAGGCCCTGAGTTCCCAGATCCCAGGCCCTGAGTTCCCAGATCCCAGGCCATGAGTTCCCAGATCCCAGGCCCTGAGTTCCCAGATCTAAGGCCATGAGTTCCCAGATCCCAGGCTCTGAGTTCCAAGATCCCAGGCCCTGAGTTCTCAGATCCCAGGCCCTGAGTTCCCAGATCCCAGGCCCTGAGTTCCCAGATCCCAGGCCATGAGTTCCCAGATCCCAGGCCCTGAGTTCCCGGATCCCAGGCCCTGAGGTCCCAGATCCCAGGCCATGAGTTCCCAGATCCCAGGCCCTGACTGCCCAGATCCAAGGCCATGAGTTCCCAGATCCCAGGCCCTGAGTTCCCAGATCCCAGGCCATGAGTTCCCAGATCATAATCCCTGAGTTCCTAGATCCCAGGCCCTGAGTTCCCAGATCCCAGGCCCTGAGTGCCCAGATCCCAGGCAATGAGTTCCCAGATCCCAGGCCCTGCGTGCCCAGATCCAAGGCCCTGATTTCCCAGATCCCACGCCCTGAGCTCCCAGATCCCAGGCCCTGAGTTTCTAGATCCCAGGCCCTGAGTTCCCAGATCCCAGGCCCTGAGTTCCCAGATCCCAGGCAATGAGTTCCCAGATCCCAGGCCCTGCATGCCCAGATCCAAGGCCATGAGTTTCCAGATCCCAGGCCCTGAGTTCCCAGATCCAAGGCCACGAGTTCCCAGATCCCAGGCCCTGAGTTCCCAGATCCCAGGCCATGAGTTCCCAGATCTCAGGCCCTGGATTCCCAGATCCCAGGCCCTGAGTTCCCAGATCCCAGGCCCTGAGTTCCCAGATCCCTGGCCCTGAGTTCCCAGATCCCAGGCCCTGAGTTCCCAGATCCCAGGCCCTGAGTTCCCAGATCCCAGGCCCTGTGTTCCCAGATCCCAGGCCTTGAGTCCCAGACCCCAGGCCCTGTGTTCCCAGATCCCAGGCCCTGAGTGCCCAGATCCTCGTCCATGAGTTCCCAGATCCCAGGCCCTGAGTTCCCAGATCCCAGATCCCAGGCCCTGAGTTCCCAGATCCAAGACCATGAGTTCCCAGATCCCAGGCCCTGAGTTCCTAGATCCCAGGCCCTGAGTTCCCAGATCCCAGGCCCTGAGTTCCCAGATCCCAGGCCCTGAGGTCCCAGATCCCAGGCCCTGAGTGCCCAGATCCAAGGCCATGAGTTCCCAGATCCCAGGCCCTAAGTGCCCAGATCCAAGGCCATGAGTTCCCAGATCCCAGGCCCAGAGTTCCCAGATCCCATGCCCTGAGTTCCCAGATCCTAGGCCATGAGTTCCCAGATCCAAGGCCACGAGTTCCCAGATCCCTGGCCCTGAATTCCCAGATCTCAGGCCCGAAGTTCCCAGATCCCAGGCCCTGAGTTCCCAGATATCAGGCCCTAAGTTCCCAGATCCCAGGCCCTAAGTTCCCAGATCTCAGGCCCTGAGTTCCCATATCTCAGACCCTAAGTTACCAGATCCCAGGCCCTGAGTTCCCAGATCTCAGGCCCTAAGTTCCCAGATCCTAGGCCCTGAGTTCCCCAGATCCAAGGCCATGAGTTCCCAGATCTCAGGCCAAGAGCGCCCAGACCTCAGGCCCTATGTTCCCAGATTCCAGGCCCTGAGTTCCCAGATCCCAGGCCCTAAGGTCCCAGATCCCAGGCCCTGAGTGCCCAGATCCCAGGCCATGAGTTCCCAGATCCCAGGCCCTGAGTGCCCAGATCCAAGGCCATGAGTTCCCAGATCCCAGGCCCTGAGATCCCAGATCCCAGGCCCTGAGTTCCCAGGTCCCAGGCCATGAGTTCCCAGATACCAGGCCCTGAGTTCCCAGATCCAAGGCCATGAGTTCCCAGATCCCTGGCCCAGATTTCCCAGATCCCAGGCCCGGAGTTCCCAGATCCCAGGCCCTGAGTTCCCAGATCCCAGGCCCTGAGTCCCGAGATCCCTGGGCCTGAGTTCCCAGATCCCTGGCCCTGAGTTCCCAGATCCCTGGCCCTGAGTTCCCAGATCCCAGGCCCTGAGTTCCCAGATCCCAGGCCCTGTGTTCCCAGATCCCTGGCCCTTAGTTCCCAGACCCCAGGCCCTGTTTTCCCAGATCCCAGGTCCTGAGTGCCCAGATCCCAGGCCATGAGTTCCCAGATCCCAGGCCCTGAGTTCCCAGATCCCAGGCCATGAGTTCCCAGATCCCAGGCCCTGAGTTCCTAGATCCCAGGCCCTGAGTGCCCAGATCTCAGGCCCTGAGGTCCCAGACCCCAGGCCATGAGTTCCCAGATCCCAGGCCCTGAGTTCCCAGATCCCTGGCCCTGTGTTTCCAGATCCAAGGCCATGAGTTCCCAGATCTCAGGCCATGAGCGCCCAGACCTCAGGCCCTATGTTCCCAGATCCCAGGCCCTGAGTTCCCATATCCAAGCCCATGAGTTCCCAGATCTCAGGCCCTGAGTGCCCAGAACCCAGGCCCTGAGTTCCCAGATCCAAGGCCATGAGTTCCCAGATCTCAGGCCCTAAGTTCCCAGATCCCAGGCGCTGAGTTCACAGATCCAAGGCCATGAGTTCCCAGATCTCAGGCCCTGAGTTCCCAGATCCCAGGCCCTGAGTTCCCAGAGCCCAGGCCCTGAGTTCCCAGATCCAAGGCCCTGAGTTCCCAGATCCCTGGCCCTGAGTTCCCAGATCTCAGGCCCTAAGTTCTCAGATCCCAGGCCCTGAGTTCCCAGATCTCAGGCCCTAAGTTCCCAGATCCCAGGCCCTAAGTTCCCAGATCTCAGGCCCTGAATTCCCAGATCTCAGGCCCTAAGTTCCCAGATCCCAGGCCCTGAGTTCCCAGATCTCAGGCCCTGAATTCCCAGATCCCAGGCCCTGAGTTCCCAGATCCCTGGCCCTGTGTTTCCAGATCCAAGGCCATGAGTTCCCAGATCTCAGGCCATGAGCGCCCAGACCTCAGGCCCTATGTTCCCAGATCCCAGGCCCTGAGTTCCCATATCCAAGCCCATGAGTTCCCAGATCTCAGGCCCTGAGTGCCCAGAACCCAGGCCCTGAGTTCCCAGATCCAAGGCCATGAGTTCCCAGATCTCAGGCCCTAAGTTCCCAGATCCCAGGCACTGAGTTCACAGATCCAAGGCCATGAGTTCCCAGATCTCAGGCCCTGAGTTCCCAGATCCCAGGCCCTGAGTTCCCAGAGCCCAGGCCCTGAGTTCCCAGATCCAAGGCCCTGAGTTCCCAGATCCCAGGCCCTGAGTTCCCAGATCTCAGGCCCTAAGTTCCCAGATCCCAGGCCTTGAGTTCCCAGATCCCAGGCCCTGAGTTCCCAGATCCCAGGCCATGTGTTCCCAGATCCAAGGCCATGAGTTCCCAGATCTCAGGCCCTGAGTTCCCAGGTCCCAGGCCCTGTGTTCCCAGATCCCAGGCCCTGAGTTCCTAGATCCCAGGCCCTGAGGTCCCAGATCCCAGGCCCTGAGTGTCCAGATCCCAGGCAATGAGTTCCCAGATCCCAGGCCCTGCGTGCCCAGATCCAAGGCCATGAGTTCCCAGATCCCAGGCCCTGAGTTCCCAGATCCGAGGCCCTGAGTTCCCAGATCCCAGGCCCTGAGTTCCCAGATCCCAGGCCATGAGTTCCCAGATCCCAGGCCCTGAGTTCCCAGATCTAAGGCCATGAGTTCCCAGATCCCAGGCTCTGAGTTCCAAGATCCCAGGCCCTGAGTTCTCAGATCCCAGGCCCTGAGTTCCCAGATCCCAGGCCCTGAGTTCCCAGATCCCAGGCCATGAGTTCCCAGATCCCAGGCCCTGAGTTCCCGGATCCCAGGCCCTGAGGTCCCAGATCCCAGGCCATGAGTTCCCAGATCCCAGGCCCTGACTGCCCAGATCCAAGGCCATGAGTTCCCAGATCCCAGGCCCTGAGTTCCCAGATCCCAGGCCATGAGTTCCCAGATCATAATCCCTGAGTTCCTTGATCCCAGGCCCTGAGTTCCCAGATCCCAGGCCCTGAGTGCCCAGATCCCAGGCAATGAGTTCCCAGATCCCAGGCCCTGCGTGCCCAGATCCAAGGCCCTGATTTCCCAGATCCCAGGCCCTGAGCTCCCAGATCCCAGGCCCTGAGTTTCTAGATCCCAGGCCCTGAGTTCCCAGATCCCAGGCCCTGAGTTCCCAGATCCCAGGCAATGAGTTCCCAGATCCCAGGCCCTGCATGCCCAGATCCAAGGCCATGAGTTTCCAGATCCCAGGCCCTGAGTTCCCAGATCCAAGGCCACGAGTTCCCAGATCCCAGGCCCTGAGTTCCCAGATCCCAGGCCATGAGTTCCCAGATCTCAGGCCCTGGATTCCCAGATCCCAGGCCCTGAGTTCCCAGATCCCAGGCCCTGAGTTCCCAGATCCCTGGCCCTGAGTTCCCAGATCCCAGGCCCTGAGTTCCCAGATCCCAGGCCCTGAGTTCCCAGATCCCAGGCCCTGTGTTCCCAGATCCCAGGCCGTGAGTCCCAGACCCCAGGCCCTGTGTTCCCAGATCCCAGGCCCTGAGTGCCCAGATCCTCGTCCATGAGTTCCCAGATCCCATGCCCTGAGTTCCCAGATCCCAGATCCCAGGCCCTGAGTTCCCAGATCCAAGACCATGAGTTCCCAGATCCCAGGCCCTGAGTTCCTAGATCCCAGGCCCTGAGTTCCCAGATCCCAGGCCCTGAGTTCCCAGATCCCAGGCCCTGAGGTCCCAGATCCCAGGCCCTGAGTGCCCAGATCCAAGGCCATGAGTTCCCAGATCCCAGGCCCTAAGTGCCCAGATCCAAGGCCATGAGTTCCCAGATCCCAGGCCCAGAGTTCCCAGATCCCATGCCCTGAGTTCCCAGATCCTAGGCCATGAGTTCCCAGATCCAAGGCCACGAGTTCCCAGATCCCTGGCCCTGAATTCCCAGATCTCAGGCCCGAAGTTCCCAGATCCCAGGCCCTGAGTTCCCAGATATCAGGCCCTAAGTTCCCAGATCCCAGGCCCTAAGTTCCCAGATCTCAGGCCCTGAGTTCCCATATCTCAGACCCTAAGTTACCAGATCCCAGGCCCTGAGTTCCCAGATCTCAGGCCCTAAGTTCCCAGATCCTAGGCCCTGAGTTCCCCAGATCCAAGGCCATGAGTTCCCAGATCTCAGGCCATGAGCGCCCAGACCTCAGGCCCTATGTTCCCAGATTCCAGGCCCTGAGTTCCCAGATCCCAGGCCCTAAGGTCCCAGATCCCAGGCCCTGAGTGCCCAGATCCCAGGCCATGAGTTCCCAGATCCCAGGCCCTGAGTGCCCAGATCCAAGGCCATGAGTTCCCAGATCCCAGGCCCTGAGATCCCAGATCCCAGGCCCTGAGTTCCCAGGTCCCAGGCCATGAGTTCCCAGATCCCAGGCCCTGAGTTCCCAGATCCAAGGCCATGAGTTCCCAGATCCCAGGCCCAGATTTCCCAGATCCCAGGCCCGGAGTTCCCAGATCCCAGGCCCTGAGTTCCCAGATCCCAGGCCCTGAGTCCCGAGATCCCTGGGCCTGAGTTCCCAGATCCCTGGCCCTGAGTTCCCAGATCCCAGGCCCTGAGTTCCCAGATCCCAGGCCCTGTGTTCCCAGATCCCTGGCCCTTAGTTCCCAGACCCCAGGCCCTGTTTTCCCAGATCCCAGGTCCTGAGTGCCCAGATCCCAGGCCATGAGTTCCCAGATCCCAGGCCCTGAGTTCCCAGATCCCAGGCCATGAGTTCCCAGATCCCAGGCCCTGAGTTCCTAGATCCCAGGCCCTGAGTGCCCAGATCTCAGGCCCTGAGGTCCCAGACCCCAGGCCCTGTTTTCCCAGATCCCAGGTCATGAGTTCCCAGATCCCAGGCCCTGAGTTCCCAGATCCCAGGCCATGAGTTCCCAGATCCCAGGCCCTGAGTTCCTAGATCCCAGGCCCTGAGTTCCCAGATCCCAGGCCCTGAGTTCCCAGATCTCAGGCCCTGAGTTCCCAGATCCCAAGCCCTGTGTTCCCAGATCCCAGGCCCTGAGGGCCCAGACACCAGGCCCTGTGTTCCCAGATGCCAGGCCCTGAGTGCCCAGATCCCAGGCCATGAGTTCCCAGATCCCAGGCCCTGAGTTCCCAGATCCCAGGCCCTGAGTTCCCAGATCCCTGGCCCTGAGTTCCCAGAGTTCCCAGATCCCTGGCCCTGAGTTCCCAGATCTCAGGCCCTGAGTTCCCAGATCCCTGGCCCTGTGTTCCCAGATCCAAGGTCATGAGTTTCCAGATCTCAGGCCCTGAGTTCCCAGATCTCAGGCCCTGAGTTCCCAGATCCCTGGCCCTGTGTTCCCAGATCTCAGGCCCTAAGTTCCCAGATCCCAGGCCCTAAGTTCCCAGATCTCAGGCCCTGAATTCCCAGATCTCAGGCCCTAAGTTCCCAGATCCCAGGCCTTGAGTTCCCAGATCTCAGGCCCTAAGTTTCCAGATCCCAGGCCCTGAATTCCCAGATCCCAGGCCCTGAGTTCCCAGATCCCTGGCCCTGTGTTTCCAGATCCCAGGCCCTGAGTTCCCAGATCCCTGGCCCTGAGTTCCCAGATCTCAGGCCCTGAGTTCCCAGATCTCAGGCCCTAAGTTCCCAGATCCCAGGCCCTAAGTTCCCAGATCCCAGGCCCTAAGTTCCCAGATCTCAGGCCCTGAATTCCCAGATCTCAGGCCCTAAGTTCCCAGATCCCAGGCCCTGAGTTCCCAGATCTCAGGCCCTGAATTCCCAGATCCCAGGCCCTGAGTTCCCAGATCCCTGGCCCTGTGTTTCCAGATCCAAGGCCATGAGTTCCCAGATCCCTGGCCCTGAATTCCCAGATCTCAGGCCCGAAGTTCCCAGATCCCAGGCCCTGAGTTCCCAGATATCAGGCCCTAAGGTCCCAGATCCCAGGCCCTAAGTTCCCAGATCTCAGGCCCTGAGTTCCCATATCTCAGACCCTAAGTTACCAGATCCCAGGCCCTGAGTTCCCAGATCTCAGGCCCTAAGTTCCCAGATCCTAGGCCCTGAGTTCCCCAGATCCAAGGCCATGAGTTCCCAGATCTCAGGCCATGAGCGCCCAGACCTCAGGCCCTATGTTCCCAGATCCCAGGCCCTGAGTTCCCATATCCAAGCCCATGAGTTCCCAGATCTCAGGCCCTGAGTGCCCAGATCCCAGGCCCTGAGTTCCCAGATCCAAGGCCATGAGTTCCCAGATCTCAGGCCCTAAGTTCCCAGATCCCAGGCGCTGAGTTCGCAGATCCAAGGCCATGAGTTCCCAGATCTCAGGCCCTAAGTTCCCAGATCCCAGGCGCTGAGTTCGCAGATCCAAGGCCATGAGTTCCCAGATCTCAGGCCCTGAGATCCCAGATCCCAGGCCCTGAGTTCCCAGAGCCCAGGCCCTGAGTTCCCAGATCCAAGGCCCTGAGTTCCCAGATCCCAGGCCCTGAGTTCCCAGATCTCAGGCCCTAAGTTCCCAGATCCCAGGCCTTGAGTTCCCAGATCCCAGGCCCTGAGTTCCCAGATCCCAGGCCATGAGTTCCCAGATCCAAGGCCATGAGTTCCCAGATCTCAGGCCCTGAGTTCCCAGATCCCAGGCCCTGTGTTCCCAGATCCCAGGCCCTGAGTTCCTAGATCCCAGGCCCTGAGGTCCCATATCCCAGGCCCTGAGTGTCCAGATCCCAGGCAATGAGTTCCCAGATCCCAGGCCCTGCGTGCCCAGATCCAAGGCCATGAGTTCCCAGATCCCTGGCCCTGAATTCCCAGATCTCAGGCCCGAAGTTCCCAGATCCCAGGCCCTGAGTTCCCAGATATCAGGCCCTAAGGTCCCAGATCCCAGGCCCTAAGTTCCCAGATCTCAGGCCCTGAGTTCCCATATCTCAGACCCTAAGTTACCAGATCCCAGGCCCTGAGTTCCCAGATCTCAGGCCCTAAGTTCCCAGATCCTAGGCCCTGAGTTCCCCAGATCCAAGGCCATGAGTTCCCAGATCTCAGGCCATGAGCGCCCAGACCTCAGGCCCTATGTTCCCAGATCCCAGGCCCTGAGTTCCCATATCCAAGCCCATGAGTTCCCAGATCTCAGGCCCTGAGTGCCCAGATCCCAGGCCCTGAGTTCCCAGATCCAAGGCCATGAGTTCCCAGATCTCAGGCCCTAAGTTCCCAGATCCCAGGCGCTGAGTTCGCAGATCCAAGGCCATGAGTTCCCAGATCTCAGGCCCTGAGATCCCAGATCCCAGGCCCTGAGTTCCCAGAGCCCAGGCCCTGAGTTCCCAGATCCAAGGCCCTGAGTTCCCAGATCCCAGGCCCTGAGTTCCCAGATCTCAGGCCCTAAGTTCCCAGATCCCAGGCCTTGAGTTCCCAGATCCCAGGCCCTGAGTTCCCAGATCCCAGGCCATGAGTCCCAGACCCCAGGCCCTGTGTTCCCAGATCCCAGGCCCTGAGTGCCCAGATCCTCGTCCATGAGTTCCCAGATCCCAGGCCCTGAGTTCCCAGATCCCAGATCCCAGGCCCTGAGTTCCCAGATCCAAGACCATGAGTTCCCAGATCCCAGGCCCTGAGTTCCTAGATCCCAGGCCCTGAGTTCCCAGATCCCAGGCCCTGAGTTCCCAGATCCCAGGCCCTGAGGTCCCAGATCCCAGGCCCTGAGTTCCCAGATCTAAGGCCATGAGTTCCCAGATCCCAGGCTCTGAGTTCCCAGATCCCAGGCCCTGAGTTCTCAGATCCCAGGCTCTGAGTTCCCAGATCCCAGGCCCTGAGTTCCCAGATCCCAGGCCATGAGTTCCCAGATCCCAGGCCCTGAGTTCCCGGATC
>NC_136273.1:4218776-4286276 GCF_964187855.1 Myxine glutinosa | reverse complement strand
TCCGTGTCCGTGTCTGAATCCGTGTGTACGTCCTCATCCGTGTGTTGGTATGTATGTCCGCATCCGTGCCCGTTTCCGCATCCATGCCCGTGTCCATGTCCACATATGTGTCTATGTCCGTGTCTATATCTGTGTCCGTATCTATGTATATGTCCATGTCTGTGTCTCAATATAACTTTAGATGTGCTCCCGCGAGGTTATCACCCATTATAACAAATTATAATATATAATTAACGTTATAATATAATCTGTTATATATAATATATATATACTATAATATATATATATATATATACTATAATATATATATATATATATATATATATATATATTCACTATATATATATATATATATATATATATATATATATATATATATATATATATATATATATATATATATATATACATTGTTAGTTGTAATATATACACACACACACACACACACACACACACACACACACACACACACACACACACACACACACACACACACACACACACACACACACACGAGGGTCAGCCAATAAGTAACCTTAGAATAGCGATATAAATTCGAAAATGTAATGTGTGTAGTTGTAGACGACATATGTTATATCTATGGGTAAGAGTCATGTTTTGCCTGTTTTAGATCTGGCAACATTGAGCGTATGACGTCAGTAGAACAGTTCCAAGATGGCGGCTCCCTTAGAAGCATGCACCAGGGAGGAGCAACGTTCTGTAATCCTTTTCTTGGGAAGTGAGGGTGTGAATCCCAGTGAAATCCATCGCAGAATGAAGATGCAATATGGTGACGCATGTTTATCGCTGCAGCAGGTGTATGACTGGGACAGGAAGCTTTAAAGTGGAGTGTTCAATGTGGCAGACGCTGCTCACTCGGGCCGGCCTCACACAGCCGACACACCAGAAATGGTCGCAGGAGTTGAGCGCGTGCTAAGGGAAAACCGTCGCGTTACGCTGGATGAAGTGGTCTCTGAATTGAACATTAGCCATGGTTCAGCACACCATATCATTCACAGCGTGCTGGGGTTCCGCAAAGTGTCTGCAAGGTGAGTGCCGAGACAACTCATACCCGAACTGAAAGAACGGCGAGTGGACGCATGTGAAGAACATCTGCGACATTATGAAACAGAAGGCGACACTTTCTTACAGCGAGTAGTGACTCGGAGTGAAAGCTGGGTCCACTACTTTCAGCCAGAAACGATGAGTGCAAGCAAAGAGTGGCGCCATTCAACTTCACCGAAGCCCAAAAAATTCCGCACACAGCCGTCCACTGGAAAAGTGATGCTGACGCTCTTCTGGAATAGCCGTGGTGAAGTGCGGTGCTACGCACACAACTTGCTTGCCAAAGAGGTAGGCCACAACGCGTTTGATAACCAAAAGAGTCTTTATTAAGAAAGCTCAAACTGTAGCACTGGGCGGGCTCGAGCTTGGAGCCCGCATATATCTGCCGGGGCCACGCCTAGTCCCCGGGCGTGGCCGATCGGTCGATAGGCGGGGCATGCCTTCCAGTTCCCCGCCTGGACGTTCGCGCCACCTGCTGGTGCGTTGAATTAGTGTCCTCTTGCTTGTGTCCGCCACACGTGCCCCCCCCCCCCCCCAGAATTCCCGCACACCTGAAGGGTGAGTTTGCGGGGAAGCCGGATGACCCGGCCGAAACGCCCCCTGGCGATGGGTGCCGGTCTGGGGGGTGGCGGGACGGCGGGGCTGGGGGGTGCCGGGGGTCCGACCGCCGGGGGGCGGCCTCGACACGGAGGAAGAGCTGCTGGTGGGGGTGCGGGGGGTCCGACCGCCGGTGGGTGGCCTCGACGCGGAGGCAGCGCTGCCGGCGGGGGGGGGGGGGGGGGGGGGGGGTTCGGATCGCGGTGGGCCGGCTTGAGGCGGTCCACGGAAATGCGATCCGGGTCACCGCCGATGTCGACCGTGAAAAACTTGGCCCCGGTCTCCAGTACGCGGAAGGGCCCTTCGTACGGGGGCCGTAGCGGTGCCCAGTGGGCGTCGTGCCGGATGAACACCCACTCTGCCGTGCGAAGTTCCGGGGCGACGTGGGCAGGCGGGCAACCGTGGTGTGCCGTTGGCACCGGGGCGAACCTCCGGGCGGTCTCCTGAAGGGCGGAGCGCTGTTGTGCCACGGACCAAGGAGCCGTGGAGTCGGGGATAAATTCCCCCGGTACCCGCAGTGGTTGCCCGAAGACCAACTCCGCCGAGGACGCGCGCAGGTCGTCCTTGGGCGCCGTCCTGAGGCCCAGCAGGACCCAGGGGAGCTTGTCCACCCAGCCGCCGTCGCGGAGGCTGGCCCGGAGCACGGCCTTCATGGAGCGATGAAAGCGCTCGCACAGGCCATTGGCCTGGGGGTGGTAGGCCGTGGTGTTGTGTAGCTTCACCCCGAGTCCTTGCGCCACCGCGGCCCAGAGCTCCGAGGTGAACTGGGGGCCGCGGTCGGACGAGATGTCTGAGGGGGCACCGAACCGGGCAACCCATGTGGCGATAAAGGCCTGCGCCACCTCAGCCGCCAATGGGACGGCCTCCGGCCACCGCGTGGTGCAGTCGACCATGGTGAGGAGGTGGGTGAGCCCTCGCGAGGGGGGCAGAGGTCCCACCAGGTCGACGTGCACGTGGTCGAACCGCCGCTCCGGCACCGTAAACGGGGCCAATGGTGCCTGGGTGTGGCGGTGGACCTTTGCGCACTGGCACGCGAGGGACGTCCTGGTCCAGTCGCGGACGTCCCTCCTGAGGCCATGCCAGACGAACTTCGCCCGACGAGTTTCTGGGATGCCCTCGCACCAGGGTGGGACAGGCCGTGGATGGCGTCAAACACTGGGCGCTGCCAGCCAGCGGGCACGATGGGGCGCGGCCGACCGAGGGAGACGTCGCAGAGGAGGGCCATGCCCGCGGCGTCGAACGGCACCTCGGTGATGCGGAGGCCTGTGACGGCGGTCCGCAAGGCCTGGACGCCGGGGTCGGCGGTCTGGTCCTCCGCCATCCGGTCTTAGTCGATCCTGAGGTGGACCGCGTGCACGACAGACAGGGAAAGGCAACCCGCCACCGGCTTGTCCTTAACCGCCACATGACGGATGTCTGTCGTGTACTCGGACACGGCCGAGAGGTGGCGCTGCTGTCGTGCCGACCATGGCTCGGCGACCTTGGCCATCGCGAACACAAGGGGCTTGTGGTCCACGAAGGCCGTGAACGGACGGCCCTCCAGCAGATGGCGGAAGTGTCGGGCCGCCAGGTGGAGTCCGAGCAACTCGCGGTCGAAGGTGCTGAACCGGCGTTCGTGCGGGCGAAGCTGCCGGCTGAAAAACGTCAGCGGTTGCCAAGCACCACGCACCCATTGCTCGTGCACCGTGCCCACCGCATAATCCGATGCGTCGGTGGTGAGGGCGATCAGTGCATCGGGCGCCGGGTGCGCCAGCATGGTGGCGTCGGCCAGAGCCAGCTTTGCCCCCACGAACGCCGCGGCCATCGGCTCCGACCATGCAATGTCACCTTTGCCCAGCTTGCCCCGAAGGGCCTCGTGCAAGGGGCGGAGGAGCTGGGCGACGTGGGGCACGAAGCGGTGGTAAAAGTTTACCATGCCCAGGAACTCCTGGAGCCCCTTGATCGTGTGGGGCCGTGGGAAATCCCTGACCGCCTCCACCTTGGCCGGTAACGGGACGGCCCCGTGCCTGGTGATGCGGTGCCCCAAGAAGTCGATGGTGGTGACACCGAAACGGCACTTGGCAGGGTTGATAATTAGGCCATGCTGGCCCAGGCGTTCGAACAGCGTGCGGAGGTGGAGCAGGTGGTCTTCCCGGGACGCGCTCGCGACTAGGATGTCGTCCAGGTAAACGAACAGGAAAGGTAAGTCGCGCAAGACGCTATCCATAAGCCGCTGGAACGCCTGAGCCGCATTTTTCAACCCAAAGGGCATCCTCAGAAACTCGAAGAGGCCGAAAGGGGTGATGACGGCCGTCTTCGGGACGTCGACCGGTTGGACGGGGACCTGATGGTAGCCCCGGATGAGGTCCACCTTCGAAAACACGGTCGTGTTGGCCGACCGGGCGGAAAAGTCCTGAATGTGCGGGACCGGGTAGCGGTCAGGGGTGATGGCATCGTTGAGCCGGCGGTAGTCCCCGCACAGCCGCCATCCCCCGCCGGGCTTCGGCACGATGTGCAGCGGGGAAGCCCAAGCGCTGTTGGAGCGCCGTACGATCCCCAGCCGCTCCAGCGTGGCGAACTCTATTTTCGCCACGGCGAGCTTCGTTGGCTCGAGTCGGCGTGCCTGGGCATAGACCGGCGGCCCGACCGTGGGGATGTGATGCTCCACCCCGTGTTTCACGGCCACCGCTGAAAAGGTGGGCCGCGTGAGGGTTGGGAAACTAGCGAGGAGGCGCGTAAAGTCGTCCGATGCCGGAAGCGTGCAAACTAAACTCACCGGGACGGAACGCTCCAGCAAGCCGATTGGCGAGCCGCTCGGTGAGCCGCTCAGTGAGCCGCTCAACGAGCTGCTCAGCGAACAAGCGATCGAGCTAAAGGTTTCAGCCTGGACGAGCCGTTTGTGCTTTACGTCGACCAGCAACCCATTCGCACATAGGAAGTCCGCACCGAGCAATGCCATCGGCACGCTAGCGGTCACGAACGACCATTGAAAGCACTGCCCTCCGAACCGCAGGGAGAGGCAGCGCTTCCCGAATGTGCGGATGGGTGTACCGTTTGCGGCAAGCAACTCGGGGCCCCGGCCCGCGGTTCGCTTGTCGGACGTGTAGGCTGGGATGACGCTTACCTGCGCTCCTGTACCGCAGAGGAAACCACGCCCGGACAAGGTGTCCATGATAAAGAGGAGGCTGCCGGAACGGCCGACGCTCAGGGCCGCTACCGAGCGCCGGCTTGGTAGTTTCCCGACTTGTCAAACGCGCACGGTGGGCAACACTTCCTAGCCTTGTGGCCGAACCTGGCGTGGAAATAGCACCAGGCTTGCGGCGGTGGGGGCTTTGGCGGCCGCAGTTTTCTCGGCGGTGGTGGTGGCAATGGTGGTGGGCGGGGCGCGGCAGTGGCCACGAGGGACGCAGCAGCATCAGCCTCGGGATCCACCACGGCCGCACCGTAACCCGACCACGTGTCGCAAGCCGCGAAGAACTTGTCGGCCTCTGTAGCCAGGGCGCGGGGTTCTTTTATTTCGGAACCGGCCAGTGCGAGGCATACCTGTGCGGGCAGCTGGCGTAGGAAGAGCGCCCGAAATAAGAAATCCGGGGCTTGGTCACCCAGCAACGACAGCATATGATCCATCCGCATGGATGGTCGTGTGTCGCCGAGTTCGGGAAGGTCCAGGAGGCGGTCGGCCCGTTCGATCTCCGTGAGGCCGAACGTGGCGATGAGGAGACGTTTGAGCGCCCTGTACTTGTGGTCGGCCGGCGGGTGCCGCAGGATGGACACGACTCGGGCGGCAGTGCCGGGCCCGAGGGCGGCGACCACGTGGTAATAACGGGTCTCGTCCGCCGTGATGCCTCGAAGCTGAAATTGCGCTTCGGCCTGCACGAACCACACATCGGCCTGTGCTTCCCAAAACTCTGGGAGTTTTACCGTGACGGCGTTGTTGGCCATGACGCGTTCGGTGGTTAGCAACGGCTAAACCAAAAGGGGTCACCAATAAAGCGTGGTGCTACGCACGCAACTTGCTTGCCAAAGAGATAGGCCACAACGCGTTTGGTAATCAAAAGAGTCTTTATTCTGTAAGCTCAAACTGTAGCACTGAGCGGGCCCGAGCTTAGAGCCCGCATATATGTGCTGAGGCCACGCCTCGTCCCCGGGCGTGGCCGATCGGTCGATAGGCGGGGCATGCCTTCCAGTTCCCCGCCTGGACGTTCGCGCCACCTGCTGGTGCGCTGGATTCGTGTACCTTGCTTGTGTCCGCCACAACAAAATGATTGACACCCCAGACTTAATATTTGGTAGCACAGACTTTGGACAAAATAACTGCAGTCAAGCACTTCCTATAGCCATGAATGAACTTCCTCCACCTCTCTACTGGCAGTTTGTCCACTCTTCTTGTGCAAACTGCTGCAGTTCTCCCAGATTTGAAGGGTGCCTTGGCTACAATCTTGTTTCTGACCTCCTCACACAATTCTCTGGTATTCTTTCTTTTCTCCATGCTTATTGTGGTACACACAGTGACACAAAACAGCAGAATGACTCCTTTTCTCTATTCCAACTGGATCAATGAGTGATTTTTATATTGCAGGCACCTGCAACTCACCATAGGTGAGTTCAATTCAAAAGTAAAGGAGAATCACCTGCTTGAAATCTAACTATTTATAAATACTTCTCAAAGGTGCCAATAATATTGTTATGAATTTTGGGTAGGGGGATATATAGATCCAGGTAGATCTGCATAGGGAGGTGCTCCGATGTCGCGAAGAAGAAGAACCATCTCGCCTGTAAGTAAGTCAAGGACCCGTCTAGCCCGTTTGTCAGATTAAGTGTATATCTGTGATCATGTTGAGGATTTTTGATCCTCAACAACAGTTGAGACTACGGATTTTTATGTTAAGAAAATAGGCCTTTTATGTTTTGAAAAGCGGAATTTTTTTTTTTTAATGTGAAAAAATCCCGAAATATTTTTTTCCCCCGTTTTATTCATTTTTTATTATTACCAAGTTTTTCAGAAATCAGTCAAAAAAAGAACAAAAAATGGTAAGCTTTTTCCTGCACAACATTAAGCACTCTGGGCTAGCAAACAGGTAAAAAATGACGTTCAGGTACCTTTATTGCAACCGCATTGTTTGATAAGTAGAGGACTAGAAGAAATTGACAAGACCCTTTTAGGAACGGTTAAAGTAGGTGTTTGAAATCATTATCTTGGTAATGTTCTCCTTGGTGAGGCGGTGTCGGCGGTCGGTGAAGACGTTTCTGTAGACGGAGAAGGACCTTTCCACGTCGACGCTGACGATGGGGCAGTACCTCAAGAGGGGGATGTCGGCAAGCTTGACTCCAGCCGGCACACCAACCTCAGATCCGTGCTGATCTCCATCCAGGATCAAAGCCACTGTCCTCAGCACACCAATGTCGGGATTGCGCTGCAGCACCGCCTTGAACTTGGTGAGCAGGATCTCCTTACGGCAGCCTCGGATCTTTTCGAGCTCCTCCTTGGCCTGATCAAGGAGTTGGAAGGCCTTGGCCAGCTCCATGCCGGCCTCCTCCAGCTGCTTCAGGATCTTCGGGATGAACGACACGTGGGCATTTAAGAAGACCAAACTGAGCTTGATGTCCGCCTTTCCGAACAGGTCTTTGGCACTCCGGATTGCCATCGCGTCGTGATCGTTCAGCTGGTCCACAATGTCCTTGACGGCCTCGAAGTGCTCGGCGTAAAACACCGCGGCGTCGATCCACGTCCCCCACCGAGTCAGAATGGGCTCCGGGGGGAGATAAAGATTGGGCTGCTGCTCCCTCCAAAGGACAACACGCGACGGGGCTTTGACGAACACCTTCTTCGTCGTGGCAATCAGGTCGTTGACGTCCTTGAACATTTCTCGGACTGTCTCGCAGACACGGTGGAGCGCGTGGGCAAGGGAGCGCCATGAGCACCACATTAATTAAATTCCCCCTCCGCTCCAATAACCGACCGGAAGAACAAACAGCAAGCGGCCTCGCAGTATTACACCATGGCGATGAAACATCGAACAGGCAGGCCGAGAGCCACTCCAAGAAGCTTCCCTGCGATTGGTGGAAGGAAGGTGAAGGAGACGTGCCACACTGATTGGCCACCGACCAATGACGTACCACTAAAGGCATGAAGCGCTCGTCCAATCAGAGAGGAGGGCGCGAAAGACTAGCAAGAAGCGACGCACTGGTTGGAGGGGAAGAGAGCTGACGTCACGGGACGGCCAGTAAAACCACTCGCTGGCCGACATTTCGAGCTTCTCGTCTTTGGATTCCTTCCTGCCCGGACCTCTCTTCCCTTCTTGCCTTCTCTTGTGTTGGATGTCGTTCCGTTTGGACCCTTGCTTGTTGGATGTTGGAAAGACGTTGGAGCACCGACGATTCTCTTACCCGGCATTCATGCACGGGACCTCACGAGCGATCGCACGGGGACGCGAGACTTGCTGCGCAGCGGCGTATGTGGGCCTGGTGGAGCGTGAACGAGGGCGCATCGAGGCCTAATTCCCACCAACCAGAGCCGCATCCGGACTGCACGCTTGGATCCGACGATAGCTGATGAACCCTGACACACCTCATCTAGACGGAGATAAGCCCACACCCACAGAACACAACGATTAATTTGATTAATTCTTCCCCTGTGCTTGTATTTGAAGTGAGGTGTGGGGACGTCCCAATTTAGGAATATTATTTATTTACCGGCGCGTTTCTTTGTGTCGGGGTCCGGCAATAAAGCCGCGTTTATTTTTGTACCATAAATCGGGTTTTTGTGAGTTACTTTTCACAGGTTGAAGACTGCGCACAGACCATCAGGTAAATCCCGCTTCTTCTTCTTCTTTCCTTTCTTCCACCCGCGCATACAGAGTGAAGTCCGCCATTGATCGTCGCCTCATCAATGCTCAATTGCCATTCGTGATTTCCCCAGTCTTAACAGAGGGGGAGTCACGCGACAATATTGTCCAGGCCATTTTAGGATTTCTGTGTGAAATAAGCTAAGATTTCCTCCCCCCAAGCTCTCTCCCTCCCACAGATCTCCCGATGTCCCTGTTCTCCACTGTTGTACTTGTGTGCTTCCCTCTCTCTCCCCATCTTGTCTCCCGCTCCCTTTATTATTTGTTTTTTATGTGTCTGTTTGTTTTTTTGTGATTAATGTTAGCTCTTACATGAGCCTTGATCTTCTACACAAAAAAATAAAAGATTTAGTCATTTTTTTCGCTTTTTTTGTTTTGTTCCACTGCAAACCAAAGCATGTGGATACCAAAATAATTTTTTCATTTCAACAATTTTCTGGAAGAAATGGTGCATTATTTGAAAAAAGTGCAAGGGTGGAAAAAAATTGTCGCCACAACTGTATTTGTATCTATATGTATATATAATTTTTTTAATAAGCAGTAATTCAATTCCTGCGTGGGGCTAGTGTGAAAAATTCTGACAACCCGGGACTCGAACCAGGGACCTCCATCACTTTTGTGGTGACAGCCCACTGAGCCATTGAATCTATTGAATCTCCTCAGAAATGTTCCACACTCAACACTGTGAGCTTTATAATGGCCGAAGTCTTACCGTGCCTGATAGGCAGACCCCCGGATGTGAGCATAAGTAGATGTAAGGGTATGTATGTGTATGCAAGTATATGTAGAAATGCATTGGAGATTAACTCATCTTAAATGTTTAACAAACAGGAATTCAATTCCTGCGTGGGGCTAGTGTGAAAAATTCTGACTCGACCCAGGACTCGAACCAGGGACCTCCATCATGTATATTATATTTATGTATGTGTGTGTGTGTATATATATATACACGTACGTACATGTCGAAAGATTTGTAGCTCAGGATTCATATTGTAAATGATAGCACACTGAGCAGTAAAATAATTAAAAATTCTTTATTAATCACCTGACATTTCAAGAACAAATTAGTTCTCTTCCTCAGAGGCGTTGAGTGTGGTGTTAACCATTAAGATCCGTTGGGAAAGGTTCACGTGATGGATTGGTCCAAGTCCTTGCCAATCGCAGGGCTTCCCTGCATTCAAATGGGTCTGCCGTTTTTGCCATTGTAATTGATTGCGTAGTGCTTTGTATGTGGGATGTAAGTCGATGTGTCGGTTGATGGAGTTTTTATCAGAGTACTAGGCCTCGACAATCTCGCGGTTCACTCTCAAAGATCCTGTACTAAGGATCGTGGTCTGATTCCATGAGAATGTATGTTGGTGTGTGTGTGTATGTGTGTCGCAACCAATGACAACGTGTCTTGTCGTCTTACAGCACGTTGGTGTTCAGTTAGCCTTGTGGTTAAGCGTTTGGATGTTTGGCCCACATAATTGGCTTCACAATCTTCACATCGTATGTTGTAGATGACATTCTTTCTGTCAAATTTGTTCACCTGGTCTTTTGGCTTTGACAGCTGTGCTCATAAGGATGTTTGTGGTTTGTGGGTGATGTTGATGTTGTACTCACGTAGAATGCGGCTTGTGGTTTCGGAAGCGTGTTGTATGTATGGAAGTGCCACCGTGTGTGGAGGTGTGGTTGGATTGTTGTTGTTGTAGTTGGATTTCCGGCGACAAGATTTGATAAATGCATTTGGGGTTGTGGTTTTCTCACAGTAGTTGAGTGACGTGCAGCATTTCCATCTGGCGTTGTTCTTGGTTACTGCAGTGTGTTTTTGTACGATCTACTAAACTGCGAACACAACTTATTTTGTGGCAGGTGGGATGGCCACTATGGTAATCCAATACTTTGTGTTAGTACGTTTACAGTACACCTGCGTGTGTAGCTTGCCGTTTCCATTCCTGGAAAGATATTGAATGCAGGGAAGCCCTATGATTGGCAAGGACTTGGACCAATCCATCACGTGAACCGTCCCCAACGGAACTTAACGGTTAACACCCCAATCAACGCCTCTGAGGAGGAGAACTAGTTTGTTCTTGAAACGTCAGGCTATTAATCAAGAATTTTTAATTCCTTCACTGCTCAGTGTGCTATCATTTACAATACTAGGACGTACCCGTACGTGGGTGCCCGTTCCTTGCCAAAAAAAAAAAAAAAATGTCTGGGCGTGCCCATGGGCCCATGGGCGTGCCCGTAAGTGCGTGATGTGACCGTACAATGAATGTATCGTCCTGACGCCGCAGCTCGGATGGCGCTGCAGTTAATCGGGCCTGTATCGGCAGAGTTATTATAAACGTGTACTACAATCGATCGTACCTTACAACAATCAACACAGATTGCAACGTCAAATAAATGAATACGCTCTCAAATGTGCCGTCCGAGGCAGCGTCTGCTCGCCACGTTCAGCATCAGTACGTCGTCACTATGACTATCCGTAAGTCCGGAAGTGACGTCCTCATTTGACTGTCCGGAAGGTCGCATATCGCAGTTACGATGAATTGCAAATTAGTTTTAATTAGTTTTAAAACATAGTTTAACGCCAACATAGTTTGCCAACGTGAAATCAATGAATACGCTCTCAAATGTGCCGTCCGAGGCAGAGTCTGTTCGCCACGTTCGGCACACGTGATAGCTCGCTGCTCTCTGATTGGTTGAATCGTTTTTTGGACATAGCTCGGTAACTACTTGTCCGATTAATATGAAACCTTGAAAAGGCACATCCTCAGGTCCCCAGCAATATATCTGGCAAGTTTCAATTAGATCGGACCCGTGGTTGTCGAGAAACAGCGGTCACAGACACACAGACACACAGAGATTACTGGAATTATAGATAGACTAGGGCATGCCCGTACTATATATATATCGAAAATTATATCCCCCCCCTCTATTTACATGAAATGGTTTGGTCCATTCGCAAAGCCAAAGCGAACGGCTTGCGAGTACGGTGACAATCCCCCCCCCCTCTATTTACATGAAATGGTTTGGTCCAAAGCGAACGGCTTGCGAGTACGGTGACAATCCCCCCCCTCTATTTACATGAAATGGTTTGGTCCAAAGCGAACGGCTTGCGAGTACGGTGACAATCCCCCCCCTCTATTTACATGAAATGGTTTGGTCCAAAGCGAACGGCTTGCGGAGTTTGGTAAATAAATCGCCATAGCTCGGTAACTACTTGTCCGATTAATATGAAACCTTGAAAAGGCACATCCTCGGGTCCCCAGCAATATACCTGGCAAGTTTAAAGTATATCGGACCCGTGGTTGTCGAGAAACAGCGGTCACAGACAAACATACATACACACAGAGATTACTGGAATTATAGATAGACTAGGGCATGCCCGTACTATATATATATCTAAAATTATATCCCCCCCCTCTATTTACATGAAATGGTTTGGTCCAAAGCGAACGGCTTGCGAGTACGGTGACAATCCCCCCCCTCTATTTACATGAAATGGTTTGGTCCAAAGCGAACGGCTTGCGAGTACGGTGACAATCCCCCCCCCTCTATTTACATGAAATGGTTTGGTCCAAAGCGAACGGCTTGCGGAGTTTGGTAAAGAAATCGCCATAGCGTGCACAAACGCGCAGGAAAGCGAAAGAATCGCAAATTAGTTTTAATTAGTTTTAAAACATAGTTTAACGCCAACATAGTTTGCCAACGTGAAATAAATGAATACGCTCTCAAATGTGCCGTCCGAGGCAGAGTCTGTTCGCCACGTTCGGCACACGTGATAGCTCGCTGCTCTCTGATTGGTTGAATCGTTTTTTGGACATAGCTCGGTAACTACTTGTCCGATTAATATGAAACCTTGAAAAGGCACATCCTCAGGTCCCCAGCAATATACCTGGCAAGTTTCAAGTATATCGGACCCGTGGTTGTCGAGAAACAGCGGTCACAGACAAACACACAGACATACACACATACACACACACACACAGAGATTACTGGCATTATAGATAGATATATATATATATCTATCTATCTGTGCGGTGTCTGTCTTGTGTTGTCTTGTCACTGAACTACTCCCTCAATCTTTGTCAAATCGTACCAAACTTCTGGTATGTACCTATCTCCCCTGTGTGTATGTCCTAAGGGTATTTTTGTTTTGAAAATTAACAAAAAAAAAAATGCATTCTTTTGAAATTTTTTATTTTTTTAAAACTTCAATCTACAACTTCATTTGTTTATAAAATGTAATATCACGTATATTACAAACACATTTGTGCAAAATAATTGTTTGTATTATGATTGGTTTAAACCATGGCAACTCAGGTACAGTCATCCATCTATATGTCTACATATATGGGCAGAGTCTGTGTTTTCACTGAACTACTCCCTCAAACTTTTGATTCTGTGGTTGTGAAGTGTTTTTAATAACGTGGTGGTGAGGTGTTTTGAATAAGTGATGGTGAGGTGTTTTGAATAAGTGATTGTGAGGTGTTTTGAATTACATGGTGGTGAGGTGTTTTGAATAAGTGATTGTGAGGTGTTTTGAATTACATGGTGGTGAGGTGTTTTGAATTATGTGGTGGTGAGGTGTTTTGAATTATGTGGTGGTGAGGTGTTTTGAATTATGTGGTGGTGAGGTGTTTTGAATTATGTGGTGGTGAGGTGTTTTGAATTACGTGGTGGTGAGGTGTTTTGAATTACGTGGTGGTGAGGTGTTTTGAATTATGTGGTGGTGAGGTGTTTTGAATTATGTGGTGGTGAGGTGTTTTGAATTATGTGGTGGTGAGGTGTTTTGAATTATGTGGTGGTGAGGTGTTTTGAATTACGTGGTGGTGAGGTGTTTTGAATTACGTGGTGGTGAGGTGTTTTGAATTACGTGGTGGTGAGGTGTTTTGAATTATGTGGTGGTGAGGTGTTTTGAATTATGTGGTGGTGAGGTGTTTTGAATTACGTGGTGGGGAGGTGTTTTGAATTACGTGGTGGTGAGGTGTTTTGAATTATGTGGTGGTGAGGTGTTTTGAATTACGTGGTGGTGAGGTGTTTTGAATTACGTGGTGGTGAGGTGTTTTGAATTACATGGTGGTGAGGTGTTTTGAATTATGTGGTGGTGAGGTGTTTTGAATTATGTGGTGGTGAGGTGTTTTGAATTACGTGGTGGTGAGGTGTTTTGAATTACGTGGTGGTGAGGTGTTTTGAATTACGTGGTGGTGAGGTGTTTTGAATTACGTGGTGGTGAGGTGTTTTGAATTATGTGGTGGTGAGGTGTTTTGAATTACATGGTGGTGAGGTGTTTTGAATTATGTGGTGGTGAGGTGTTTTGAATTATGTGGTGGTGAGGTGTTTTGAATTACGTGGTGGTGAGGTGTTTTGAATTACGTGGTGGTGAGGTGTTTTGAATTATGTGGTGGTGAGGTGTTTTGAATTACGTGGTGGTGAGGTGTTTTGAATTACGTGGTGGTGAGGTGTTTTGAATTATGTGGTGGTGAGGTGTTTTGAATTATGTGGTGGTGAGGTGTTTTGAATTATGTGGTGGTGAGGTGTTTTGAATTATGTGGTGGTGAGGTGTTTTGAATTACGTGGTGGTGAGGTGTTTTGAATTACGTGGTGGTGAGGTGTTTTGAATTACGTGGTGGTGAGGTGTTTTGAATTACGTGGTGGTGAGGTGTTTTGAATTACGTGGTGGTGAGGTGTTTTGAATTACGTGGTGGTGAGGTGTTTTGAATTACGTGGTGGTGAGGTGTTTTGAATTACGTGGTGGTGAGGTGTTTTGAATTACGTGGTGGTGAGGTGTTTTGAATTACGTGGTGGTGAGGTGTTTTGAATTACGTGGTGGTGATGTATTTTGAATTACAAGGTGGTGAGGTGTTTTGATTCACGTGGTGGTGAGGTATTTTGAATTACGTGGTGGTGAGGTGTTTTTAATTACGTGGTGGTGAGGTGTTTTTAATTATGTGGTGTGAGGTGTTTTTAATGATGTGGTGGTGAGGTGTTTTTAATTAGGTGGTGGTGGGGTGTTTTTAATGACGTGGTGGTGAGGTGTTTTTAATTACGTGGTGGTGAGGTGTTTGTAATTACGTGGTGGTGAGGTGTTTGTAATTACGTGGTGGTGAGGTGTTTTTAATTAGGTGGTGATGAGGTGTTTGTAATTACATGGTGGTGAGGTGTTTTAAATTATGTGGTGGTGAGGTGTTTGTAATTACGTGGTGGTGAGGTGTTTTTAATTATGTGGTGGTGAGGTGTTGTTAATTATGTGGTGGTGAGGTGTTTTTAATTACGTGGTGGTGAGGTGTTTTTAATTATGTGGTGGTGAGGTGTTTTTAATGACGTGGTGGTGACATGTTTGTAATTACGTGGTGGTGAGGTGTTTTTAATTATGTGGTGGTGAGGTGTTTTTAATTATGTGGTGGTGAGGTGTTTTTAATTACGTGGTGGTGAGGTGCTTTTAATGACGTGGTGGCGAGGTGTTTTTAATTAGGTGGTGGTGAGGTCTTTGTAATTATGTGGTGGTGAGGTCTTTGTAATTATGTGGTGGTGAGGTGTTTTTAATTACGTGGTGGTGAGGTGTTTGTAATTACGTGGTGGTGAGGTATAATTTTCCCAAACTTCCAGTCTGCATCTACCCCTCCTCTATGCATGTGCTGAGCGGTTCTTTTTTTCATTGTTTTTATCAACCAAAATCTTCATCCTAATTTGCTTATAAAAATGTAATATCACAAACTCTACAAATAAATTTGTACAAAATAATTGTTTGTATTATGATTGGTGTAAATCATGACAACACAGCAACTCAGCCACAGTCATTATCCTCAGCTAAAACAAGCCCGTTCCTCTGTAACGACGTGTTGTGAGGAGAGCGTAGCGAGCATATATATGTATATATGTATATTGTTACGTTTGTGGGGGTAGGCAATACCGTAGTCCAGGTAGAATTGCATAGGTAGTGTGGTCCGACTGTCGTGGAGAAGAAGAAACCCTCATGTATCATAAGTAGGGATGGTCCAGTCAATGGCGCGTTTGGTAGGCTTGCCTTTGAGGGCCTCATAAAGGGGCCGCATCAGCTGGGCCACCCGGGGCACGAAATGATGGTAAAAGTTCACCATGCCCAAAAACTCCTGCAAGGCCTTGACGGTGAGGGGGCGTGGAAAACCCTTCACAGCCTCCACATTAGACGGCAGTGGGACGGCCCCCTCCCTCGTGATGCGGTGGCCGAGAAAGCGAATTGAGGCCACCCCGAACAAGCACTTGGCCGGGTTAATGATCAGGCCGTGCTGACTGAGGCGTTCAAAGAGCGCTCGGAGGTGAAGCATGTGCTCTGACCTGGAAGCGCTGGCGATGAGGATATCGTGCAGGTAGACAAACAGGAATGGCAAATCCCGCAACACGCTGTCCATCAGGCGCTGGAAAGCCTGGGCCCCGTTCTTGAGCCCAAAAGGCATACGGAGGAATTCGAAAAGCCCGAACGGTGTAATCACCGCGGTCTTAGGAATGTCCTGCGGCCGGACGGGAACCTGATGGTAACCACGAACGAGGTCCACTTTTGAAAAAAAAACTTTACAGGCCAAGCGGGCAGAAAAATCCTGGATGTGCGGGATTGGGTAGTGGTCAGGTGTAGTGGCGTCATTAAGGCGGTGATAATCCCCGCATGGGCGCCAACCGCCACCCGGCTTCGGTGCAATGTGGAGAGGCAAGGCCCACGGGCTGTCGGAACGTCGCACGATGCCAAGACGCTCCAACGTGTCGAACTCCGCCTTTGCGATAGCGAGTTTCGCCGGGTCGAGGCGTCGAGCCCGGGTGAAGACAGGCGGGCTGGTGGTCAGAATGTGATGCTCCACCCCGTGCTTGATGGCAACGGCCGAAAAGGTGGGCCGTGTAAGGGCCGGGAACTCGGTGAGGAGGCGGGCGAACTCATCAGAGGTCGGGAGCGTGCACGCAAGCCTCGTCGAAGCGGACCCGCTCAGTGAGCATGGAAGAGAACTGAATGTCTCCGCATTAATGAGCCGCCGATTTTTAACATCCACCAATAGGCCGTTGGCGCAGAGGAAATCAGCGCCCAGCAAGGAGGTGGATACCTTCGCCGTAACAAAATCCCATGTAAACCGCTGCCCGCCAAAGCACAGTGCCACGGTCCATTTGCCAAAGGTCAGAAGAGCACTGCCGTTGGCGGCTTCCAGGACGGGGCCGTGCCTCCCGGCCGCATGGTACGGTGCTGACGTGGGTAGAATGCTCACGTGTCCGGAGTCGGTGTCCGACGATCTCCGGAGTCGGTGTCCGACGACGTCCGGAGTCGGTGTCTGAAATGAACAGCAAACTGCCCGAACGGCCGACGCTCATGGCAGTTAACGAGCGCCGGCCACCCCGTTTCCCGACTCGCTGAAGCTGCAGGGAGGTCGGCATGACTTGGCCTTGGGCCCAAACCTTGCATGGTAATAGCACAAGCCTGGGGCCTTCCGCCGCTGGGCCGCAATGGCGGCCGCCAAGGTGTCCGCCTGCTCGACGGGACTGGGGTCCCATGCAGCCGCACTACATTTCTGCCTGGCGGAGAAAAACTTGTCTGCCTCCCTGGCCAGGGTGTGGAAATCCGTAATGGGCGAGTTGGCCAAGGCTGACAGTATCTGTCCTGGCAGCTGCTGCAGGAACAGCTCCCTGAAGAGGAAACATGGCCGGTGGCTGCCCAGGAGAGACAACATGTGGTCCATCAGCTCCGACGGCTTTGAGTCGCCCAGCCCGGGCAGAGAAAGAAGCGGGCGGGCGCGTTCGGCCTCAGTGAGCTCGAAGGTTTCGAGCAAAAGCGTTTTAAGCATCTCGTACTTGCCGCCCTCCGGAGGATTCTGGAGAAGGCTCACCACCCTGGTCGCCGTGGAGCCGCTGAGCGCAGACACGACATGATAATATTTCATGTCGTCGGCAGAAATGTTCCTAATGGCGAACTGGGCCTCAGCTTGCGCGAACCAAATGGCGGCTTGTCGTTCCCAAAACTCCGGCAGTTTTATCGAAACTGCGCTTGTCGCCATGTTCGTTTGGGGCCCCCGAAAACGTTCGGGAGCAGTCGGGGTCACCAATGAAGGAGTTCCGGGTAACAGGGAGGCGAGACACTCGTAGCTGGTTCAAAGCTCGTTTATTCCAACGGACTGAAAAAACCAAAACCAGGGGGTGCGGTGCGATCGGCGGAGATAATAATCAATGACATAACAGCGTGACGAGCGCTGTCCCGATCTCCTCTGGACCGAAGTCCGAGACTGGTTTTGGTTTGCACTGGCGGGAACGATGGTCTGGGTGGCAGACAGGCTGTTGGTTCCTTGCGGGTTATGTGGTTTTTGCCGTGTGAGACATAATCCGTGGCTGTTGCTCACCATTAAAGCTAGGAGGTGCCTTGATTTATACATATATAGGCTGCAGAACACCAAATATATAGGCTGCAGCACACTCAATACTCATATAATTATACAGCACTCTCATATATATATATATATACAGACTTGGCATTTAATATGGAATATTTTTTTTGTGGGGGTGAACTTACTTTTCAAGATGACTTAGAACCAAAAGTTCATTGGAATTATGTTGAAATTATTCTAGATTTTGTTAATGTGACCTATAAAAGAAACAAAAACCACATTTGACATTTCGAAGCAAATAAATTGATCCTTGAAAGTGATGTAAACTGATATCGAACTCAATTCACGGACAGTACTGTGTTAAACTTCTGTACGTTTTCCAGAAGTATCTCTTTATTTTGCACATTAGCCAAAAAAAATTTCAACAAAAACAAAAGCTAAATTATGACTGGGATTACGGACAGTAAAATTACAGTTCAGTACTTCGTGTAACCCCCACGGGCATTGAGGAGAGCACGTACACGTCGAGGCATGCTGTTCGCGAGATTTGACAAGGTTTGGACAGGAATCGCTTGCCATGCAGTGACAATAGTCTGCTGCAATTCACGCACAGAGGCAGGCTGCTGGTCCAAGTTGTCGATTTGACGCGTTAATTCTGCCTACAAGTTCTCTCTCGGATTCATATCCAGGGACATGGCAGGCCACTCCATATGCTCTACACCACGGTCAGCAAGAAAGTGTTGGATCATGCGAGCACGATGAGGCCGTGCATTGTCATCTTGGAAGACAAAGTTTCCTTGAAAGGCTGCACGAGCAAATGGAAGCAATGTTTCTTCCAGAATGACCCTGTACTTGAACTGGTTCAGGTTTCCATTCAGAACAACCAGGTCAGTTTTGCCCCCTGCATGAAAAGCAGCCCAAACGGTTACCCCACCACCTCCAGCTTGGACTCTTGGCACTATACAATCTTCGTTGTGGGCTTCATGCACTTGTCTGCGCAATCGGACGCGGCCATCTTGACAATAGACCAGAAATCTAGACTCGTCACTGAAGGTCACGTGATTCTAGTGTCCTGGCTGCCATTGACGGTGCTCTCTGGCCCACTGCAATCTGCGCTGGCTGTGTTGTCTGGTCAGGCGTGGCTTTCTCAGGGGACGCCTGGCACGATAGCCTGCTTGAACCAGTCGTTGGTTGACTAGCCTTCTGGATACAGGCACATTTGTCAGTTGCTGCCACTCAGCCCTAAGCCGATGAGCTGAATTGGTACGGCCATTGCAGACTAACCGGTGCAGCTGGCGATCATCTCTCCTTGTGGTTCTGCGTGGACGTCCTGGCCTCGGTATTGGAGTAGGGACACCCCTCTGAGCATTTCGTTTCAGGATCTTTGACACCTGATCTTGAGTGATGCCATACTGCCGAGCATTAGCACGCTGTTTCATGCCAGAATTTCGTAAAGCCACCACTCCATGACAAACAGCATTGTCAAGTTGACGGACCATCTCCAGAGGAAGCGGCAATAACTTTTGTAGACCCTGCAGTTGTTTTCAGCAGTTGTTTTCCACTAATA
Source organism: Myxine glutinosa (assembly GCF_964187855.1). Taxonomy (NCBI): domain Eukaryota; kingdom Metazoa; phylum Chordata; class Myxini; order Myxiniformes; family Myxinidae; genus Myxine; species Myxine glutinosa. The sequence goes on along the minus strand of NC_136273.1, from coordinate 4,266,900 downwards.
CAGAATGCAACAACCCTTATATACCCGATTGTGAAGCCAATCGTCAAATGTACCTGTCCTTACATTTTGTCACGCCACCTGTGATATAATCCTGTTATTGACTTCTTGCTGCGAAAGACAATCAGTGACATGGTTCTTTCAACAAAGATATCACCGAAGGGTAAAAGCAACTCACCAGATTGGTATACTAAGTTCAGAAAGTAAACCCGTCAAGAAAAAAAAATTATGCCATATTAAATGCCAAGTCTGTATATATATATATGTATATATATATATATATATATATATATATATATATATATATATATATATATATATATATATATATATATATATGTATGTATGTATGTATGTATGTATGTATGTATGTATATATATATATATATATATATATATATATATATATATATATATATATATATATATATATATATATATATATATATATATATATGTATATGTATATGTATATGTATATATATATGTATAATTGTATATATATATTGTTACGGTTTTGAGGTTTGTACAGTGAGTTCAATAAATGTTAAAGGTTTGCCCCCCATAGATAGTCACACAAGCAACATGTAGCCTCATTTGTAGTATAGTTATTTCTTAGTATGTGTGAGAATAGGCCATTTCCTATGTTAGTTCTGCGTTGTGTAAAGCCAGGAAAATAGGCCCTACTGCCACCGATCATCCTACGTCCGTAACCTCAATACAGTTTGTTAACGTTGGTTCATTTTGGGCGAGTTAACACGAGGGAGGCGGAGGAGGATCGGGGCAGAGTCGACGCGGAGCGGCAGGAGCGATGACGGTAAGCATGAGCTGCCAATCAGAGCTCAGAGGTGGTGGTGTCAGACGGCATGGTGAGAAGAGTCTGGTGAGTTCCAGAAGGTTCGCGGGGCGTACCTATATAGCCCGCTGCGCAAAGCCCTCGACAGGACTGAAGCAGAGGACTTGCCGGGAGGGAGGAAGAGATTAAAGAGAACTTACCGCCAGAACGCGCGGTGCTTGATGAGCTTGATGCGCCTTGCCGCAATTGCATGAGAACGGCTGAGTAACCGCCCTTTGCCGTAAAAGTCCGCCCTTTTCCGTAAGAGTCCGCCCCTTGCCGTTCCGCCCGATATATCGCCTTTGTTCGAGAAACGCACTACGAGTCCCGGTCTTCACCTATTACCATCTTCGCGGGACGCACGTGGACCACGGAGAGCCGGACGGGGCCGATCCTGGATGACCACATCGGCACGTTGGTGAACATCGACATCTGCAATTCCCTGTGTGAGTGTGAGAGAGACGGGCCCGTTGTCCAGGGATAAGTACGACTGTCTAAGCTTGCTCTGTGTCTCTTCGTTCTGAACTGTAAATACGTGTGGGAATCATTAAACCCATCTGTTCTTCCTTTCTTCTTGATTCGATTGTTCCCGTGATTTCTCCATTTGACTAAGCGTGGCACGAATAGAACCGCTTAAATCGGGGTCCATTAATTGAGACTGCGCGGATCACGTGTACGCAAACCGCTCGGCGTACTCCAACCTCACGTGGTTCGTGTGAGGCTTGCTACCTCGTTTCCGTGGCGGCGCGAGTACTTATGTACGAGCGAGAATTTGGTCCCGAAACCCTATTTTGCGCTCACCCCAGAAGGACGTAATAAGTCTCGGTTCCGCCAGGCCAGTAAAGACAAGGGGATTAATCCCCCCTTGATAAGGGGAAGAAGGCCGGCGAGAGAACCGCAACAATATATATATATATATATATATATATATATATATATATATATATATATATATATATATATATATATATACATATATATATATATATAATTTGTTACGGACCGCGGATTAGATGTTATTTTGACCGAGCGGTGGTGTAACCGCGGCCGAACAGTTATTCCCCGACTAAAACCCGATTCAACCCAAACGTTGGCCGTATCGCGCCGCAGCTACTCCATCGGGAAAACTCTAAAGCGACCGAATGCAAAGAGGAAGAAGACGTACAGAAGAGAAACTGGGTTTATTATTATTTACACACATAAGCAAAAAGAAAGCAGTCACGTTTATTTACAGGGGACATGAGACGCAGGTGACACAGTGAAAATACTAGCTTATCTAACAGGCTTACTTACTACCCAGGACAGAACAAACAAAGACACTGACTCACGCGGGGAATTGCAGAGTGGATTGCTGGAAGGAGGTGTGTGGCTGGAGGGGGGAGGACGGCACGGAGCTGGCTGGAGCATGATCCCGCACGGGACGTCGGGCTGGACCTCGATGGCCGCTGATGCCACCGAACCTGTCGTGTGCGCGGAGTCACGGGTCGGCGCTGCTTGTCTCAGTAAAAGCGCATCTGCTCTGACGACCCAGCTCTTTCCTTGGACTCAGTAAAAGCGCAACTCTCTGACGACCCAGCTCTTTCTTTGGACTCAGTAAAAGCGCAACTCTCTGACGACCCAGCTCTTGTCTCCTCCCTCCTTGTCTCAACTCTTCCACTCAACTCCTTGGGGAACGCCCCGCCGGCGGGTTATATAGGCCCCGCCCCTCAACCTTTTCGAACCTCCCCGATCGCTCTTCCTCCGCCCTCTCTAGCCAAACCCCTTGTTCATGGTTGGTCGAGTGGGGCTGGCTCACTCCTCCCCTCTATGACGAGGTGGAGACACGCCTTTCTTCTCCGACCCTGCCTCGTGGTCAATGGCGGCAATTGGAGGGGATGTAATTGCCAATCGACGAAAGGGGGAATGGAGGTTTTTGGGAATGGGAATGAAGGGAATCTATCTCTTTTTCACTCGGTGCAATGGAGTATTATTCTAATGGAAGACAAGGCCTTACTCTAAAACACATAATAAGATATAAGCTATTGAACAAGGGTTTTATCGGGTCCTGCAATGTGGTGTTTATGGAATTAACTACCGAGACGCCCTTTTTATCTTTACACAACTCCGGAGGCAGGAGGGGCCATATCCAAACAATGTTCATCACCATTTCCAATAAAATACAATTTAAAAAATGCCATCCTCATATCCGCAACACTGCACCCTCCTCCTCTTAGGCACACCCCGGGCCTACAACTTTTATTTAGTGTGACACGTAGGTGTAGTTCCCTCTACTTTTAACCTGACCCTGAGTGCGACAGTTTTAAAACATAAATAAATGTGTCCCGCTGCTCCATTGCACCCTGCCTAACAGACTTACGCCCACAGTTAACCGAATTGCGGAATGGTCTTCAAACTATACATTGACGGTGGGGAGCATTATTTACAATTGACACTACTTTTATTTACAAGACTAACCCAGGACCTGTAATTGTTCTTTCTGGGGGGAGACAGTCTGCTCTGCATCAACGCACCATGAAAGCACCCAAAAACACACCAACACACCCTTAAGCACCAATCGGTGCAGTCATCACTGTTCATCAATGTTCAATGAATAAAAATAAAATCAACAACCCCTAACCCTGCAGGTGATCTCTTGCTCTTCGGCTCCCTCTGCTGGCTATTTACTTTCTTCCAGATGTTGTCTTTTTCCTTTGCTTTTCTTACTGGCGGCCTATTTGAACTGAAAATGAAATGCACCCAACGTGTCCATTTTTATTTATTTTATTTATGGCCCACAGGGCCGACTACGTGTGGTTCACCTGTGGGGCATCGGTGCCCTGTGGCCAAGGTCCGCCAGCAAGATTTTGGGCCCTCATGGCCGGTTCCAGCAGAGGGGCCATGCCCCAAACCCATGGGGTCCATAAGTGGTGCTCGGCCACAGACATGTGGTCCATAATGTGGTGCATCGATGCAGACAGCTGGTTCTGAGAGTTCCGGGCGCACAATGGCCGACTCACGCACGCTCCCCTCGGCGCCCAATGGCGCACAGGTCATGTGGGAGACAAAAGGGGGAAGACAAATGAGCGAGGGGTAAGGTCACAAGGGTACACATCAATAAGGCAATGCAAGGCGAAATGCGTACGGAGGGCGAAGTGAGAAAGCTCGTCCCTACCGTACGTCACCCCCCTATCACCTACACGACCCTTGCCCTTACCCCATATGTACAAAATCTACACATTACAAATTCGTCACTACTGTCACGTCTTCCCCATATTTCCCACACCAAATTCGTCACCACAATCCCTCTAGCCAAAATTTGCCATCACCCAAATTCATCATCAATCCTCATAAGGAGGAAGAGATGGAACATCAAGCACAATGTCACACCCACGTCATGATGCGTCTCACAATCCAAACATTTGCATCATTAAAAATAATAAACATGGCATGGTGTGGAGGTACGTCATCCCAGGCGAGTGGATGCAAATGGTGCAAGGAGATCCTTCATCCTATCTATCCTCTAAATGACTTTAACACACTTTACACTACCCGGGGTCTTTCCCTGCCAATCCATTGGCCAACTTACACTATGGGTTCTAAAAACCAATTCCCATTGACCAAACTGTGGTGCTTCTCAATTTGGGGTCTCACTCCCCCGATTCATCTCCCGGTGCCGTTGCACAATTTCTGGGCTGCGACGTGTAGCTCTCCCAGCAGGTCTACCCACCTGCACACCTCCACCACTGCAGTTGCCACCCGAGCTTACCTAGCACCTCACCCTAACCTAACTAACTGGGGAAGGGTACTCCTGGCTCTGCCACCCCACTCGGTGCCCTCTGGCACTGGGCTACCCGGGCCCGTCCTCCGGATCCTCGGGCCCCACCCACAACTACCGGCTCCCAGAGCCCACCTGCGGCCTCACCTGGCCGACATCCTCACAGTGGTGGAGTGCCCAAACCAACTACACACACTAACAGGCTACACGCCCAGCCATTTCCACAACACTAATGCACCCATCCAATCACCATTCTTCCACCACGCACCACAGATGCCAATATCCAACCACAATTTACCTATACCCTCTACCTAACACTTACACTACCCGCCCCGGGTATTCGTGATGGGGGTCCACTCTTCCCCCATTCACACCTTCGCACCATCCACTCCACTCCATAGCTTCCACCATACTCACTGCACGACCATCCACTCCAATACTCCATTTATTCCACACCCATGTCTTCCACACAACCATTTATTCCATTCACCTGTTGGTGCACACCTGTGCACTCACACCTGGTGCCACCTGCACCCTCCTCCTCTTCCTGGACCATTTGGTCAACACAACACCCATCACCTTCACTCACTCATACACTGCTCCACACTCCTGTCCAGTTGCACACCTGTGCAATCACACCTGTTCACCATACACTTCCAATCCTCAAACACACGGCATCATCTCATCTCACTACTCCCCTCTGAAACTTGCGCTTCCCAGTCGTCCCTTTAAACTATTGCGCTCCCACGTCATTATCATCCACACTAATCTACCTGCGTCCCCACTACAGGTGTCATTGTCACTAACTAACCTTAGCGTTACCTAATGTCATCTTCGCTAGATCCCTACACACGATATATCCTACCCACCCGGGCTAGTTTTCACTGCCATCAACCCCATAAACTAGTGCTCCTTTGCCCCCCCTTCTGTGAGGGATGACAGAATTGCCATCCCACCACAGCGGGGCATCTCTCACTACCATCCCCCCAGTCCTCTGACGCTACGAGCCCCCGTCGCAAGAGGTACTGGGTCCTGCCTCAGCATCTAGAGCCGAGGCAATCCATGAGGGCACCTGCTCGCCGGCATAAGGTCTTATCCGGTCGGCATGGACGATCCGAGGGGGGGTCCGTGGCCCCATTTTGATCTTAATGACCACGTCACAGATCTGCGACAGGACGACTCCTGGGCCTTGCCAGGGGGAGGTGAGTTTTGGGCACCTTCCCTTCCGCCTCCGGGGATTAAAGAACCAAATCTTCATCCCCGGAGCGTATTGACTCCCCTGGCCCCGGTCGTCGTACCTGCGCTTCATCTTGGCCCCCGCCAGATGGAGCTGGCGGCGGGCGAAGGCATGGACCCACTCCATGCCTTCCTCCAGGTGACGTGCGTAACCCTCCCTCGGCGGTGTGTCCGTGGTGTCTGGCACGGGACCGCATAGCAAGTCGGCGGGAGCCCGTAACTCCCGCCCATACATAAGCAACGCTGGACTGCATGCGGTGGCCCCGTGCTGGCTAGTTTGGTAGGCCATCAACAGGTACGGGAGATGTTCGTCCCAGTCATCCTGACGGGTGGTGGTGAACAATGCTAATTGTTGGATCAATGTTCGATTGAACCTTTCCACCATCCCGTCAGATTGTGGCCGTAAGGGCGTGGTTCTGGTTTTCCGAATTGACAGGAGTCTGCACACATCTTTTAGCAATTGACTTTCAAAATTTCGACCCTGATCGGTGTGCAGCTCCTGTGGAATCCCGTGCCGACATACAAATCCTTCTACGAAGGCCTGCGCCACAACCCCGGCTTCTTGGTTGGGGAGGGCGTAGGCCTCCGGCCACTTGGTGAAATAGTCCATCACAACGAGGATATACTTATTACCTTGGCGGGTGCGGGGCAGCGGTCCTAGAATATCCATAGCCACCCGCTCAAGGGGGGCCCCCACCTGATGTAATTGAAGGGGGGCCCTCATCCTCCGTGCTGGTCCCTTTTTGGCAGAACAGGCGTCGCATCTCCGACACCAGTCCTGTATGTCGCGCCCCATATTCACCCAATAGAACCTCCGGCGGACCCGAGATATTGTCTTTGTCCTGCCCAAATGGCCGCCGGAGCGGGTACCATGCACCTGTTGTAAGATGACGTTCTTGAATTTGTCTGGGACTATCACCAGCCAGGAAGTTCTATCAGAGGGAACCTCCACCCACTTGCGATATAAGATGTTGCCTTTCAACTCCAGGGTCTGCCACTGAGCCCAATACGCTTTGGTTTGCGCCCCGAGGGGGGTGACCTCTTCCCCCTTTGGTCTTTGCCCCAATTTGACCCAATTGAACACCGGCCCCAGGACAGGATCCTCCTGCTGGGCCGTGCTCCAAGCCAAATCTCCAAATTCCTCGTCCGCGGTTAGTGGCAAAATTGGCCCTCTCACCCGGGTTGCCCGGACGACGAGAATCGGGGCAGAATCGCCCAATTGTTCCCTCTCCTCGTGTCTCGCACAAAATTTGCAGTTTTCCCCCAGACAAGGACGCCGAGAGAGTGCGTCCGCATTACCATGGGCCTTCCCGGCCCTATGGGTCACATTGAAATCGTACTGCTGCAACTTTTCCAACCACCTTGCAATTTGGCCCTCCGGTTCCTTGAACCGAAGGAGCCATTGCAGGGAGGAATGGTCAGTTTGAACCGAAAATTTCCGCCCGTACAGGTACGGGTGGAAATGGTTCATGGCAGCCAACATAGCCAATAACTCTTTGCGAGTGACACAATAATTTCGCTCGGGCCTACTTAAGGCCCGACTATAGTAACCAATCACTCTCTCCACGCCCTCCTGTGTCTGAGACAAAACTGCGCCCAATCCTTCCTGGCTCGCATCCGTGTCCAGGGTAAACGCCCCGTTGCTAGTGGGGTAAGCTAGAAGGGGTGCGGATGTTAGACACCCCTTCAATTTTTGGAAGGCCTCGTGGCACTCCCGCGTCCAATTAAATCGCGTCCCCTTCTCCGTAAGCCGGTGGAGGGGACGGGCCAACTCCACAAATTTTGCCACAAAGCGCCGGTAGTAGGAGCAGAGTCCTAAAAATCCCTGCACCTCTTTGATGGTACGTGGTGCGGGCCACTCCTCTACCGCTTTAATTTTGTCTGGGTCCGTTTTTACCCCCTCGCAGCCGATCACGTGACCTATATAGGCCACCTCTCTTGCAAACAAAGTGCACTTACTCGGGTTCAGCTTTAACCCTGCCTGCCTGAGGCACCCGAACACCTGGTCCAAATTAGCTAACGCCTGGGGGAAGGTCTTGGCATGTACCAGGACGTCATCCAGGTATACCAGGCATGATTGCCATGGCATGCCGCCTAGCACCTGCTCCATTAATCTCTCAAAGGTGGCGGGGGCGTTACACAAACCAAACGGCATCACAGTGAACTGATACAGCCCCTTACCTGTGGAAAATGCCGTTTTCTCCTTCCCTGTCCGATCCATCTCCACCTGCCAATACCCACTCTTGAGGTCCAAAGTTGTGAACCAATTTGAGCCCGCAACGGCATCGAGGGTGTCATCAATCCTTGGCAGGGGATATGAGTCCTTGAGTGTCACGTTGTTTAGCTGGCGATAGTCCACGCAGAACCGCGTGGTCCCATCCTTCTTTTTGACCAGCACAACAGGTGACATCCAAGGACTTCCCGAGGGCTCGATCACGCCTGCGTCGAGCATTTTTTCAACCTGCTCGTCAGCTTCCGCCCTCTTGCTCCAAGGGAGCCGTCGGGCGGCCTGACGAATAGGCCGGGCCTCACCGGTGTGGATCTGATGTTTCACCAGGCCCGTACGTCCAATATCCTCGGTGGACAAGGAGAAGAGGTCCAAATGGGACCCAACCAGTTTGTGTAAGGCCTCCCTCTGGGTAATAATAATAATAATAATGCATTTATTTTATATAGCGCTTTTCAGGAAGCCCAAAGACGCTTTGACAGAGTGCAAAACATAATGCATAGCAAAACATAAAGACAATTGCAAAAAAGAAGAATCAATAGGGAAATATTCAAAGCACAAAGGAGGGAGAAAGAGAGGAGATAGTCAGGGGTTAGATGCTGTGGGTTAAATGTTGAATGCAGTGTTGAACAGGTGGGTCTTGAGTGATGTTTTGAATGTGGTGAGTGAGGAGGAGTCTCTGATGGTGTGAGGTAGCGAGTTCCAGAGGGTGGGAGCAGCGATGGAGAAGGCCCTGTCCCCCCAGGATCTAAATTTGGTCCGGATGGGGGGGGTCAGGAGGTTGGTACCAGCAGAGCGGAGGTTGCGGGTGGGAGTGTGTCTGGAGAGGAGGTCAGCCAGGTAGGATGGGGCCAGGTTATGGAGGGCTTTGTAGGTCAAGAGGAGGATTTTGTACTGGATTCTCTGGGAGATGGGGAGCCAGTGAAGCTTGTAAAGGACGGGGGTGATGTGGTCACGGGTCCGGGAATGGGTGAGTAGACGGGCAGCGGAGTTCTGAATGTATTGGAGTTTATTGGTGATTGTTGAGGGTGAACCATAAAGGAGGCTATTGCAGTAGTCCAGACGGGAAGTGATGAAGGCGTGGATGAGGGTTTCTGCAGCCACGGAGGAGAGGGATGGACGGAGACGGGTGATGTTTTTCAGGTGAAAGAAGGCTGTCTTTGTGATCTGTTTAGTGTATTTGTCGAAGGAGAGGGTTTGGTCAAAGATGATGCCAAGATTCCGGATGTGAGGAGAGGTGGATACTGGGAAACCGTCGATGTTGAGGGCAAAGTTATGGGTGGACTTGGTGAGCGTTTTTGGGCCAATGATGATTATTTCAGATTTATCACAGTTAAGTTTGAGGAAGTTGATTTGAAGCCAGGATTTTATTTCAGTGATGCAGTTTGTCAGGATAGAGTGGGTGGCGGTGGAGATGGACTTGGTGGAGATGAAAAGCTGGATGTCATCGGCGAAGCAGTGGAATTGGAGACCATGACGGCGGATTAAGTGACCGAGGGGGGACAGGTAAAGGATGAAGAGGAGGGGGCCAAGAACTGAACCTTGGGGGACACCTTGGGGGAGGGGAGCAGTGGGGGATTTGCAGTTATTGATGGAGATGAACTGACGTCTGTCAGAGAGGTATGATTTAATCCAAGAGAGGGCAGTGCCGGTAATGTTAAAGGTGGTTTCAAGTCGGGTGAGGAGGATGGTGTGATCGATGGTGTCAAAGGCGGCGCTGAGGTCGAGGAGGATGAGAATGTTGAGGTTGCCAGCGTCAGAGGAGAGGAGAAGGTCGTTGGTGATTTTGAGGAGAGCAGTTTCAGTACTGTGGTTGGAGCGGAATCCGGATTGGAATGTTTCATACAGGTTATTGGCAGAGAGGTGATGTTTGAGTTGAGTGGCTACAGCGCGTTCCAAAACCTTTGACAGAAAGGGTAGGTTGGAGATGGGTCTGAAGTTATTTAGGGTGTCAGGGTTTAGTCCAGGTTTTTTCAGAATGGGGGTAACAGCAGCAATTTTGAGGGATGGTGGGACGATGCCTGTAGACAGGGAGGAGTTTATTGTTGCAATGATGAGTGGAGAGAGAGCAGGAAGGGAGGCCTTGACAAAGCTGGAGGGGATGGGGTCAAGAGTGCAGGTGGCAGTTTTCATTCCGATGAGGAGTTCAGAGAGGTCAGTAGGGGAGACTGGGGAGAATTGAGACAGGGGATGGCAGGATAAGGGGGGGCAGGTGGTTTGAGGGGGAGCGGGTGCGGCGGTGGTCAAGCTGTTGTAGATGTTTTCAATTTTGCGTTGGAAGAATGAAAGGAAGGAGATGCAGTTGTCTATTGTGAATGACTGGGTGGTGGTGTTCAGGGGGCTGAGGAGTTTGTTTATTGTAGAGAAGAGTGCTTTTGGGTTTCCGGAGCCAGAGTGGATAATTTGAGAGTAGTAGGCGGAGCGGGCGCGGGAGAGGGCATCTTTATAGTGTTGTATGTGGTCCTTGTAGGCCTGGGAGTGAACTGTGAGACCTGTTTTATTGCGGAGTCTTTCAAGTTGGCGAGCACGAGTTTTCATCAGGCGGAGTTCAGGGGTAAACCAGGGAGCAGAATGGGTGAAAGAAACTGTTTTGGTTTTTATAGGCGCAAGTTGGTCAAGGCAGGAGGAGAGAGTGTGGTTGTAGTAGTCAGTGAGGTCAGAAGGGGTGTGGAGGTCAACGAAGGGAGAAGTGGACATTTTTTCAGAGAGGGTCGATGAGAATGAGGCAGGTGAAAGAGCGTTTAGCTTACGGAAGTTGATAGTGCGATAATGCCTTGGTGCTGGGGTGGGGATGTTGATGGTCAGAGTGATGGCTAGGTGGTCAGAGAGAGTGAGGTCGGAGCCAGAGAGATGGTGCAAAATTAGTCCAGTAGAGCAGACAAGGTCCAAAATGTGACCACGGTTATGGGTAGGAAAGTTGACATGTTGAGTGAGGTTAAAGCAGGTGAGTAAATCAGTGAAGTCAGTGGTTAGCGTGGAGTCAGTGGAGTCCATGTGGATATTGAAATCACCAAGGAGGAGGATTGAGGGGGAGAGGGAACATAGCTGGGTCAGAAAGTAGGAGAAGTCAGACAGGAATGATGGGTGTGGTTTGGGAGGGCGGTAGACAACAGCCATGACTGACTGTGTGTGACCAGAGAGTTTAAAAGCCAGGTGTTCAAATGATGGAGCAGATGAGATGGAGATGAGGTTGGTCTTGATGTCTTGTCGGTGAATAACGGCAATTCCACCACCTCGGCCCTCCGAGCGTGGTTTATTGATGTAAGAATATCCATTGGGTGTGGTGAGGTTGAGCGTGTAGTAGTCCAGTGGTTGTTGCCAGGTCTCAGTGAGACAGAGAAAGTCCAGTTTATTTTCCAGGATGTAGTCGTTCAGGATGAGGCATTTGTTGTTGAGGGACCGGGTATTGAACAGGGTGAGCTTGATGTTGTTTTGTACGGCGGGTATGAATCCAGGTGATTTGGCCAGGGTTCGCAGACAGGAGGTGCGATTTTGTGCGTTGTTGTGACCAGGTGTGTTGGGACGATGAGTGGGAGTGCGCTGAGCCGACCAGAGGATGGGGATGGAGTGACCTGATTGTAAATAAACAAACTTACGACCGGAGCCACGGTGAATGTACCTGGGTCGACGCAGGAGTCCATTCGATTTGATTGCAGAGATGCATGATGGGGTGGAGCGGGTTTTAAGCAGGAGAAGCCTTGCGGCGGAGTACCGCAGAGCCATGCCAGCAGGAGCGAAGGCAAAGCGAGCACGAGGCCAAGGGTGAGGAGGCGAAACAATCGACACAACCCACGGGAGTGGGCCCGAGGAAACAGCGAAGGAGCCGAGCAGGTGAAGCCAGGAGCAGAGCCGGGACCATGCAGAGGGCAGACAGGAGCGAAGAGACGAGCACGAGGCCAAGGTTGAGGAGGCAAAGCGGCAAATGCAGCGGCAAACGACCGCCGCCGCTAATCAAGATCACGGCGGCAAACCGCCACCACCGCCGCCGCCGCAAACAATGGGCGGCACAACCCACGAGAGTGAGCCCGAGGAAATAGCGAAGGAGCCGAGCAGGCGAAGCCAGGAGCAGCAGAGCAGAGCCGGGACTGCGCAGAGGAAGACTCAATGGCCAAAAATCCGCCACGACCACCAGGAAAGCAAGACACGGACAATGGTCCAGTCAGAGAAGCGGCGAGCAAGCGACGCCAGCGTCCTCTCACGACCGGACCGGAAACGGAAGTCAACAACCGGAAGTTGGGTACCTCCCAACTCTACACTACTACGATTTACCATCTCGCAAATGGGATCGGGCCAATTCCTATTACTTATTGAAGGCTCCCCCTGGGGCCGGCTCGGCTGGACGTTCTCGCCCCTCACTGACGCAACTTCTCTAACTGGGGTGCAGCCAGCTATCTTCGTGCCCCTTCCTATAGTGCGTGGTTCTGTGCTAATAGCTATTAATTACTCGGACGGCCACTACCGGCCCGTCCGTTTTTACAAGGGTGCGGCCCACGATTAAACCAGGTATGGATCGCGCTGCCACCGGTTCGACCAGGCCGCAGGATTCCTGCCATGTCGGGCGGGCTGACCATCGGGCCGGCACTATGGCCTCGGCCCCCGGAGGGATGGTCACGGCCTCAGGAGCCTCCAGCTCCACCCTCTCGGTCGTGCTCACCCCCTCCAATGGTAGCTCCTCCACCCCCCATTGCAGGATCCCCCGGCCCAAGTCGATTTTACAACCGCCGGCAGTCAACAAATCCAACCCTATTAAGCATGGGTCGCACACCTCCGCCACCCAAACCTCTATCTCTTGCTTTACCGATCCCAACTTGAGGGTCACAAAACCACGCCCTATGATCGGAGCCGTTGCCCCGGTAGCCAACTGCAAACTATGATTTTCCAGACGCTGGATTTTACCCCAGCCGTCTGCACTCGAATTACGGACCACGGGGCTGATGATCGTGGCGCTGGCTCCCGTGTCCACCACGGCGTCTACCCCCACGCCGGCAATTTTGCACCGAATTGTCAAACTACCCGTCCCAATTTGGCCACAATGAATGACCTGTCGCGTCAGCGAGGGCTTCTTTCCATCCCCTGCTGCCGAACACCGCCCTGCATGCCCGGCACGTTCTAGTTTCCCGGGCCCTGGCGGGGGGGTGTCTGAGGTCGGCTAGGCCGATCGATACTGGGCGGAGTTGAGGGCATCGGCTGACGGGGAACGTCCCGGCGCGGAGCTCGACACTCCCACGCACGGTGACCCATCCTACCACAATTATAGCACCTCACCTGGTAAGGTGCTTGCCTCCGGTATTCCAAATTTCCCCCCCTGTATGTCCGAATTGGGGTACTCTGTCGGGGACTACCGGGTGCCATCACTGGAGCCGCCTGCCATGGTCCAGGTCCCGCTAGACGCCGATCCACCAGCCTCCGAACCATGCTCTCCAGGTCAGGGCCCCCGTCGGGGGCCGGCCCCCCGGGGGGGGCGACCCCCATCACGGGCCATACCTGACGCACCGCCACTGCGTGGCGCTCGCCTCCCCGGGCCAGGGGCCTCGCCGCTTCCCAACGGGCTGCAGCGTCGGCCGCCTGACTCATGGTCTGCGGGCGCCACATGGCGAGCTGTTGTCGGAGCTCCAGGTCCGGAAGGGCCTGAATAAAGTGATCCAGCGCCAGGCTTTCCTGGGAACTCGCTGCCATGTCCGCATGTGCAATCCCTACCGCGCGGCGAATATCATGAGCAAGTTCCCCGATGGTCTCCTGGGGCTTGCGTTTACGCTGCGAAAGTTGAGCTTTAACAAGCTCGCTTTGCTGCTCGATACCGAAACGGTTAATTAAAGCCGCACGGAGAGCTGACAAGGTGAGAGCACCCGGTGGTAAAGCTGTCAGCACCTCCGCCGCCGCACCGCGCAGCGCCCCTACCAGGTGTACTCCACCTCCGTCCGGATTCCAACCGTTGCCTTTACACACGTACTCAAACTGCGCCAGGTACGCCCTCAAATCGCTTTTGCCGTCATACGGCGCGAGTGGGACCTTGTGGGCGCCTGAAGGTCGGACCCCGCGCGTCTCTCCTTGCGGGATCAACGCGGGACCAAACCGTTCGGGCTCCCACAGTACGCTATTCCCGGGGGGCTCCCGCGCGTCCCCCGTCCCTCCAAACACCACCCCTCTTGGCGTCGATGCCTGGGTCGCCCTTCCGCAACCCGCTACCCACTCCATACCCGCACATTCTTGCTCACCAGCACCCCCCTCACTCCCCATAGCCAGACCTCCTTGTACACCTCCTCTTTCCACACACTCCAGACCAGTCATACACCTCACTATTGGTCCCTCACGAACACCCGGGTCTAAATCAACCCCCAAGCCGACTGAAGCTCCCCTCACATCATATACATTTCCGAATATATCGCCACTCACCTTGACACCTCGTCTCCGCACCTCCTCTGCCACCTGCAAACTCTTTATTTGGTTAGTGAGCACATCATCACGATTCGAGCACAGACCTTGTACCAATTCCATTACCTCCTCCTTTATTTCCTTTTTAGTTTCCCTTCGTCTCTTCTTAATTTCACTCACCCCTTCTTCCACCTCCTCTAATTTTTCCTTTACTTCCTTCATCTCCCTGTGCGCCCCTCTATCTCTTCCTCTAACGCCACTTTAACCGTTTCTATGTGCGTCCTCACCTCTCGGTCCTTCGTCTCCATTACTTCTGTCACCTCTTCCAACTTCTTCGTCAACCCCTCATGTACCATCTGACATTCCTTCTGTGTCGCTATTAATTCGTTTTTAATGTATTTTTGTGTCGCTTTTAACCCCCCGATTATTGCCGTGTTCTTTTCCACTTGGTCCACTAGTTCCTTCTGTCCCACTGTCAGCTGTTCTACTCCCTTCGTCAGACCCTCTATGCCCCCCTGTAACCTAGCCGTATTATTCCTCACCTCTTTCTCCATACGCTTTTCACCTCGCTTTACCTCCTCGCGTACCCCCGAGACCTCCTCACTTACACCTCGTCGTATCTCCTCTTTCATCTCCTCCATCTCTTTTGTAGATGCCGCCCTCATCTGTCCCAATTCATCCCTTTGGGCATCCAATTTACCTTCTAACCCGATTTTCACCTCCTCTATCTGGTTCCCCATCTGTTCGATTTCCCGGGCGGATTGCTCCCCTATTTCCCGCAATTTGTCTTCCATCCTATTTTCTAACCGCATTAACCCATTTTTCACCTCTTTTATCCCGTTGTCTAACCCCTCAAATTTGTCGTCTAACTTCCCAAATTTCTTGTCTAACCCCTTAAGATTATTGTCTAACCCCTCAAATTTAGCTTCTAGCCGTTCCCCCATTTCTCCCATTTTGCCCCCCATTTCGCCCCCCATTACCCCCATACTGTGTTTCAAACCTCCAATTTGGTCTCCCATTCGGCCCTCCAATTGCTCACTCTGAGCCCTCATTTGCTCACTCTGAGCCCTCATTTGCTCACTCTGAGCCCTCATTTGGTTCCCCATTTGCTCACTATTCTTTTCCATAAGGGCCTTCATTTGTATCATGAAAAGATTCAAATCCACCGGTGGCGCTGCTACGGTCGCGGGCGCGGCAAAATTTGGTGCCGCTACACCCACGTGCGCGAGGACGCCATTTTGCACGCCCGAAACCTCGTGCGCGAGAGCGCCATTTTGCGCGTCTGATACCCCCTCAACCACATCGCCAATGTTCTCCTCCTCCCTTTCCTCCACATACATTTCCCCGAGGTCCTGGGTCGATTCCACCCCGTTTATCTCTATCTCTCCCACCGGCATCCCGTCGCCTTGACCAGCCATGGCGCGATTTCAAAATTCGGGTTTTCCTTTAAAAACAAAACAATTTCCAGCTGCTTGTAATTTTGAGCGCGTTAAGCGCGCTTCGGGCCTCGTATCCCACTCCCCGACACCAATTTGTTACGGACCGCGGATTAGATGTTATTTTGACCGAGCGGTGGTGTAACCGCGGCCGAACAGTTATTCCCCGACTAAAACCCGATTCAACCCAAACGTTGGCCGTATCGCGCCGCAGCTACTCAATCGGGAAAACTCTAAAGCGACCGAATGCAAAGAGGAAGAAGACGTACAGAAGAGAAACTGGGTTTATTATTATTTACACACATAAGCAAAAAGAAAGCAGTCACGTTTATTTACAGGGGACATGAGACGCAGGTGACACAGTGAAAATACTAGCTTATCTAACAGGCTTACTTACTACCCAGGACAGAACAAACAAAGACACTGACTCACGCGGGGAATTGCAGAGTGGATTGCTGGAAGGAGGTGTGTGGCTGGAGGGGGGAGGACGGCACGGAGCTGGCTGGAGCTTCATCCCGCACAGGACGTCGGGCTGGACCTCGATGGCCGCTGATGCCACCGAGCCTGTCGTGTGCGCGGAGTCACGGATCGGCGCTGCTTGTCTCAGTAAAAGCGCATCTGCTCTGACGACCCAGCTCTTTCCTTGGACTCAGTAAAAGCGCAACTCTCTGACGACCCAGCTCTTTCTTTGGACTCAGTAAAAGCGCAACTCTCTGACGACCCAGCTCTTTCTTTGGACTCAGTAAAAGCGCAACTCTCTGACGACCCAGCTCTTGTCTCCTCCCTCCTTGTCTCAACTCTTCCACTCAACTCCTTGGGGAACGCCCCGCCGGCGGGTTATATAGGCCCCGCCCCTCAACCTTTTCGAACCTCCCCGATCGCTCTTCCTCCGCCCTCTCTAGCCAAACCCCTTGTTCATGGTTGGTCGAGTGGGGCTGGCTCACTCCTCCCCTCTATGACGAGGTGGAGACACGCCTTTCTTCTCCGACCCTGCCTCGTGGTCAATGGCGGCAATTGGAGGGGATGTAATTGCCAATCGACGAAAGGGGGAATGGAGGTTTTTGGGAATGGGAATGAAGGGAATCTATCTCTTTTTCACTCGGTGCAATGGAGTATTATTCTAATGGAAGACAAGGCCTTACTCTAAAACACATAATAAGATATAAGCTACTGAACAAGGGTTTTATCGGGTCCTGCAATGTGGTGTTTATGGAATTAACTACCGAGACGCCCTTTTTATCTTTACACAACTCCGGAGGCAGGAGGGGCCATATCCAAACAATGTTCATCACCATTTCCAATACAATACAATAAAAAAAATGCCATCCTCATATCCGCAACAATATATATAGATATAGATATATAGATATAGATATAGATATATATTGTTGCGGTTTTAGAACCCACACTTGTGTAAATAAATAATCAATTGTAAATATGACATTAAAGGTTAAAGGTAGCACCCTTAGTTAGGCCACAGCAACACGTTGGCCACCTTAGAAATTCCAGTTATTTCATTATTATGTGTTAGTGGAGGCTGTGTTTCCAGTAGTCGAATCTGCGTTGCATCAATCAACTGAGTATGCCCTTTCGTCCATTTTGCGACCTCTCTCTCCAAGCGCCGCCATTACGCGCACCCCTACAGTCTGTGCCTTAGCGTTCGCTCAGGCGCCGCCATTGACCATGCGGTCAGGCTCGAGGAAGAAGGGGGCGGGACGCCAAGAACAAGGTGTGGCCACATCAACTCACCATCAGGGCGTGGCCGGTAAGCCCTCACCAACCAACCAGGGCTGAGGTGAGCTCGTTAATAGGCGTGGCTCGATGAAGCGTGGCTTGATTTCTAAGCGGGTTATAAAAGCGCAAGCGCCAAACCCTCTCACATTCAAAACACCTCACCAGCAAGTAATTTAAAACACCTCACCACCACGTAATTCAAAACACCTCACCACCACGTAATTCAAAACACCTCACCCCCATGTAATTTAAAATACCTCACCCCCACGTAATTCAAAACACCTCACCACCACGTAATCCAAAACACCTCGGCACCCCATGTAATTCAAAACACCTTACCACCATGTAAATCAAAACACCTCACCACCACGTAATTCAAAACACCTCACCACCACGTAATTTAAAACACCTCACAACAACGTAATTCAAAACACCTCACCACCATGTAATTCAAAACACCTCACCACCACGTAATTTAAAAAACCTCACCACCAAGTAATTCAAAACACCTCATCACCAACTAATTCAAAACACCTCACCACCAAGTAATTCAAAACACCTCATTACCAACTAATTCAAAACACCTCACCACCACATAATTAAAAACACCTCACCACCAAGTAGTTCAAAACACCTCACCATCACGTAATTCAAAACAGCTCACCACCACGTGATTTAAAAACACCTCACCACCACATAATTCAAAACACCTCACCCCCACGTGATTCAAAACCACCACCACGTTATTAAAAACACTTCACAACCACGGAAACAAAAGTTTGAGGGAGTAGTTCAGTGACAACAGACACTGCCCAGATGTGAAGATATATAGATAAATGACTGTACCTGAGTTGGTTTTGTCATGGTTTCCACCAACCAAAATTCAAACAATCATAATGCACAAATGTATTTGTAATATACGTGATATTACATTTTATAAACAATTGAAGTTGAAAACTTAAGTTGAAAAATATATATAATCCCCCAAAAATGCCCCCCGCCCCCCCCCAAAAAAAAATTGGGAATTTTTTCAAAATCAATACCCTTAGGACATATCGACGGGAGAGGTAGGTGCATACAAGAAGTTTGGTAGGATTTCACAAAAGTTTGAGGGAGTAGTTCAGTGACAACACAGGACAACATAGGACAACACAGACACTGCACAGATATATATATATATATATAGATATATGTATATGTATGCATATATATATATATATATATATATATATATATATATATATATATATATATATATATGCATATATTGTTACTGTCGCGGTTAAGATGTTATTTTTGACCGAGCGGTTGGTATGACCGCGACCTAACAGTTCCCCCGATTCTTCCCCAACTCACCCGATTCACCCCAAACTTTGGCCGTATCGCACCGCAGCTGCCCAATCTGGAAAACTCTAAAACGACCGAATGCAAAGAGGAAAAGGAATAAGACGAGAAGACGGACAGAAGAGTAATGGGATTTATTATTTACACATATAATCAAGAAGGAGCAGTCACGATTATGTACAGGGACACGAGACGCAGGTGACACAGTGAATTCCTTATACAAGGTTAATTACCTACCCAGGACAGAACAAACAAAGACGACTCACACGGGGAATTGCAGAGTGGATTGGCTGGAAGGAGGTGTGTGGCTGGAGGGGGAGGACGGCACGGAGCTGGCTGGAGCTTGATCCCGCACGGGACGTCGGGCTGGACCTCGACGGCCGCTGATGCCTCCGATCCTGTCGTGTGCGCGGGATCACGGGTCGGATCACGGGTCGGATCTCGGGTCGGATCACGGTCAGAGCCGACGCGCTGGTGGGGGGTCTGGCGTGACGGGTTCTCTCCTCTCTCTTTTGTTTGTCCAACCACTCTTTCTCCAACGCAACCACTCAATGCAACCACTGAACGCAACCACTGAACGCAACCACTGAACGCAATGGCTGACCACCCCTGACGACCAACTCAGCTCTTGTCATGGACCTCTCTACGCGCTCTTGCTCTGACGACCCAGCTCTTTCCGTTGTACTCGTCTCTCCTCTGTAAAAGCTCATCTGCCTTGGACCTCCTCTCGTCTCAACGGCTTGGGCTCCCTTTCGTCTGCCGGTAAAAGCTCATCTCTCGTGGACACGCCCTGCCTTGGGTTATATAGGCCCCGCCCCTCAACCTTTGCGAACCTCCCCGATCGCTCTTCCTCCGCCCTCTCTAGCCAAACCCCTGGCTCATGGTTGGTCGAGTGGGGCTGGCTCACTCCTCCCCTCTATGACGAGGTGGAGACACGCCTTTCTTCTCCGACCCTGCCTCGTGGTCAATGGCGGTAATTGGAGCGGAGGTAGTTTCTAATCGACGAAAAGGGGGAATGGAGGTTTTGGGAATGGGAATGAAGAGAATCTATCTCTTTCACTTGGTGCAATGGAGTACTTCTATTAATGGGAGACACAGCCTTACCCTAAAACACAGAATAAGATATAACTATCGAACAGGGGTATTCTATTATTGGCTGACGTGTATGCTTGTG
The DNA here is from genome assembly GCF_964187855.1 of Myxine glutinosa. Classification (NCBI taxonomy): domain Eukaryota; kingdom Metazoa; phylum Chordata; class Myxini; order Myxiniformes; family Myxinidae; genus Myxine; species Myxine glutinosa. The sequence continues at coordinate 4,246,791 of NC_136273.1, read as the reverse complement.
GACTAATTATGGGATGCCCTTTGACCTTTACACAGCTCCGGAGGCAGGAGGCGCAGAATAACAATAATAATAATAATAAAGCACACAATCAAAAAAATATACAGTCCTCATATCCGCAACAATATATATATATATATATATATATATATATATATATATATATATATATATATATATATATACACATATATATTTATTTATATATATATATATATATATGTATATATATATATATATGTATATATATATATATATATATATATATATATATATATATATATATATATATATATATATATATATATATATATATATATATATATATATACATACATACATACATACATACATACATATATATATATATATATATATATATATATATATATATATATATAATGGTATCTGTAATCTGGTTCTCCAACCTAATGAGCGGACAACATGACGTCATCGCCATGCACGTCCGCCTTGCCTGCAAAGTTCCAGAGGAACCATCTAGCAGTGCGTCATTACGGATTATAAATACAGATACTGGCGATGACGTCATGTTGTCCGCTCATTAGGTTGGAGAACCAGATTACAGATACCATTATTAGTAACTACCAACCGCAACCAGGTCGACTCCATATGATGAGTGGATACCAGAGATAACGTCACCGCGTGGCAGGCGGTGCGTATCGCTCCCAGCAAGGTGCAGCAGCAGCTGTATGGGACACCTTGCTGGCGGTTCTCCACTGATGATATGAAGGTCGCATAGTGACTGATATATATATATATATATATATATATATATATATATATATATATATATATATATATATATATATATATATATATATATACAGTCACATGAAAAAGTAAGTACACCCCATGTAAAGTTTTGACTTTTTCAGCATATTTCAACATACAGCTATTTGATCTTCATTTCAACAATATTGATAGATAAAGGTGATATAATATAACAAATATCATGAAACATTTACATTTTGTAGTCCATTGTATAATTTAAATAAACATAAATGCAAATTTTGCATGTGGAAAAAGTAAGTACACCCTTGGCTCTAATAGGTGGTACTGCACCCTTTGGCAGAAACAACCTCAAGTAGGCGTTTCTTATAACTGTCGACCAGTCTCTGACATCGACTGGGAGAAATTTTTGCCCACTCCTCCACGCAGAATTCTTTCAGCTGTGCGATGTTTGAGGGGTTTCTTGCATGCACAGCTCGTTTCAAATCCCCCCACAACATCTCGATGGGATTTAGATCCGGGCTTTGACTTGGCCATTCCAGAACCCTCCATTTCTTTCTTTTCAGCCATTCCTTGGTGGATTTACTGGTATGTTTAGGGTCATTGTCATGTTGCAAGGTCCACCTTCGGTTGAGCTTCAACTTTCTGACAAATGGCCTCACATTATCCTCAAGCACCCTCTGGTACAATGAAGAATGCATAGTGGATTCCATGATGGTGAGCTGCCCAGGCCCTGATGCAGCAAAGCTGCCCCAAACCATAATATTTCCACCACCATGCTTTACAGTTGGTATCAGGTTCTTGTGGTCAAATGCTGTCTTTGGTTTTCGCCAAACATGTCTTCTGGTACTGTGGCCAAATAGCTCTACCTTTGACTCATCTGTCCAGAGCACGTTGTTCCAGAAGTGCTGGTCTTTGCCGAGGTGTTCATTGGCAAACTTTAGTCTTGCTCTGATGTTTTTTCTGGACAGCAAAGGTTTCCTCCTGGCACACCTCCCATGTAGATCAAATTTGTGCAGCCTCTTTCTAATGGTAGACTGGTGCACTTTGACATCAACAGTGGCAAGAGCTACCTGTAGCTCCCATGATGACATTCTGGGGTTCTTAGAGACCTCTTTCAGCATCTTGCGGTCTGCTCTCGGGCTGAACTTGCTGGGGTGGCTTGGCCTGAACAAGTTGGCAGTTGTTTGGAATCTTCTCCACTTGTAGATGATCTTCCGCACAGTCTAATGATTGATTTCAAATTGTTTGGAGATCTTTTTTAATCCCTTCCCAGACTCGTAGGCATCTATAACCTTCTTTCTGAAGGCCTCAGAAAGCTCTTTTGATCTAGGCATGGTGACGCCGCACACTTCAACAACAAAGAGCAAACCAAACGAAATGTCTGAGGTTTAAATAAGACAGGTTCCTCCAAGATCCTTTCTGACGATGTTATAATCATTTGCACCTGAGCTGGTGCACCTGATTCTAATTTTAGGTATTTGAAGTAGTGATAAATGTAGGGGTGTACTTACTTCTTCCACATGCGAAATTTGCATTTATGTTTATATAAATTATACAATGGACTACAAAATGTAAATGTTTCATGATATTTGTTATATTATATCACCTTTATCTATCAATATTGTTGAAATGAAGATCAAATAGCTGTATGTTGAAATATGTTGAAAAAGTCAAAACTTTACATGGTTATTTAAATACACAATTCTCCACTCAGCTGTGAGCATGTTTTATTTCTTATCATTGTTCGTGTATTGATTTTGTGTACAAATTTATTATCATTGTTGGTATGTTACAATTTTTTTATTATTATTAGTGTATCTTGATTTTTTATTATCATTATTAGTATATTATGATTTTTATTATCATTATTAGTATATTGTGATTTTTATTATAATTATTAGTATGTTATGATTTTGTGTACAGGTTTATTATCATTACTTGCGTGACTCGGTGTGCATCGCGCGCCTCACCAGACGTTGTTTCGGAGGGATCGGCATATTTGACCATTTCTGTGTCTTTTGGATCTTCATGATGTTTAGGGTCTTCAAGGACATTTAGGTCTTCAGGGTCTTTTGGCTCCGATGGGCCTTTAAGGGTATTTTGGGTCTTTGGGGTGTTTTGGGGCTTCGGCATCTTTGGGTCCTTCGGGGTCTTTTGGGTCTTCAGTGTCTTCAGGGGCTTTTGGGTCTTAAGGGTCTTTTGTATCCTCTGGGTATTTAAGGGTCTTTGGGGTATTTTGGTGTTTCAGGGTATTTAAGGGTATTTTGGGTCTAAAGGGTCTTTAAGGGTCTTTGGGGTCGTCAGGGTGTTTTGGGTCTTCGGGGTCTTTTGGGACTTCCGGGTGTTTTGGGCCTTTCGGGTCTTTTGGGTCTTTGAGGTGTTTTGGGTCTTCGGGGTCTTTGGGTCTTCGGGGTCTTTTGCGTCTTAAGGGTCTTTTGGGTTTTCAGGGGTCTTGGTGGTCTTAAGGGTCTTGGTGGATTTAAAGGGTCGTCAAAGGTCTGAGTTGTCTCAGCAGTCTAAACATAATTAAGAGTTCACGGACTGTGTTTTGGGTGTTAATTTTATTTGAAGAAGAAGAAGAAGTTATGGTCGCATATAACAAACAAACATAACCATATACATTTGCTCAATTATAATAAGATTGGTATGTTACGATTTTTATTGTCATTATTAGTATATTATGATTTTTATTATCATTATTAGTATGTTATGATTTTCATTATCATTATTAGTATATTATGATTTTGTGTACAGATTTACTATTATTATTATATTATGATTTTGTGTACAGATTTATTATTATTAGTATATTATGATTTTGTGTACAGATTTATTATCATTATTATATTATGATTTTGTGTACAGATTTACTATTATTATTATATTATGATTTTGTGTACAGATTTATTATTATTAGTATATTATGATTTTGTGTACAGATTTATTATTATTGGTATATTATGATTTTGTGTACAGACCTATTATCATTATTGGTATATTATGATTTTGTGTACAGATTTACTATTATTATTATATTATGATTTTGTGTACAGATTTATTATTACTAGGGCGTGCCCGTACGTGGGTGCAAAAAAACATGCGTGCAAACAACAACAACAAAAAAAAACTTTGAAACCACGTGGCAGTAACGACCACAGAACCCTCCCCCCCTCTATTTACATGAAATGGTTTGGTCCATTCGCAAAGCCAAAGCGAACGGCTTGCGAGTACGGTAGAACCCCCCCACCCCCCCTCTATTTACATGAAATGGTTTGGTCCATTCGCAAAGCCAAAGTGAACGGCTTGCGAGTACGGTGACCATACCTTGGGAACCACTTGTCCGATTAATTTCAAACCTTGAAAAGGCACATCCTCGGGTCCCCAGCAATATACCTGGCAAGTTTCAAGTATATCGGACCCGTGGTTGTCGAGAAACAGCGGTCACAGACAAACACACACACATACACACAGAGATTACTGGAATTATAGATAGACTAGGACGTGCCCGTACGTGGGTGCCCGTTCCTTGGTGCGGCCCAGCATCTAGTCGAGACCCAGTCACCCAGGCCGATCACCCATTCCGACCCCAAATTCCTCATCGACGATAACTAAACAATATATTATATGAATCGCACCGTACATACCTCCTTCTAGATCTTGTTCTTGTCTTGATATACTTACTCAGGCTCACTCTATCACGACTGAGTCCTCCCAGCTCCTCCAAATGGCGCCCGCTACGCCTCGAATTCACATCGGCCACGCCTACGCAACAACGTGTTCTGTGATTGGCTGGCCTACCCCGCAACCTGTTCTGTGATTAGTTTGGTAAATAAATCGCCATAGCTCGGTAACTACTTCTCCGATTAATATGAAACCTTGAAAAGGCACATCCTCAGGTCCCCAGCAATATACCTGGCAAGTTTCAAGTATATCGGACCTGTGGTTGTCGAGAAACAGCGGTCACAGACAAACACACAGACACACACACACATACACACACACATACACACACACATACACACAGAGATTACTGGAATTATAGATAGATTAGTATATTATGATTTTGTGTACAGATTTATTATTATTATTATATTATGATTTTGTGTACAGATTTATTATTATTAGTATATTATGATTTTGTGTACAGATTTACTATTACTAGTATATTATGATTTTGTGTACAGATTTATTATTATTCGTATATTATGATTTTGTGTACAGATTTATTATTAGTAGTATATTATGATTTTGTGTACAGATTTACTATTATTAGTATATTATGATTTTGTGTACAGATTTATTATTATTAGTATATTATGATTTTGTGTACAGATTTACTATTATTAGTATATTATGATTTTGTGTACAGATTTATTATTATTCGTATATTATGATTTTGTGTACAGATTTATTATTATTGGTATATTATGATTTTGTGTACAGACCTATTATCATTATTGGTATATTATGATTTTTATTATTATTCGTTGTATTGTGTTGTTTGTATTTTGCTGAATGATTTTGCAGCTTTTATCAATTGTCCATGAATTGTTCATTGACGGTTGATATTTTGATTGTGTGTGACGGTGTTTTTATTATTATTACCATAACTGTGGTTGTACCCCCATCCGATCTTTTCCATTATAATTGGACGGACACACAGTGAGTGATTGCGTGTGAACCTTTGATTATGGTGAACGGTGTGTGTTCGGTGTTCGCTTCGTGGTCGGTGTGGAATTTTAATAACGATGCGGGAGCCGTGTGCACCTGCAATGCGCATGCTACGTGCACGGAACACCAATTATCCTCGGAGCATGTACGGTATTGCGTCAGCGCGTCATTGCGTCAGCGCGTCATGCGCGTCGCCCATGTTGTCCCATTCAGGCTGATTGAAGTATATGCCACCCAGACAGTTGGTCTTTAACTCTTTAAACTTGTTTTTTTTGCTTTGTATTGATTTTCAACTTTATTTTCTAAATAACTATGAAATACTTTTGGTGTCACTAAGAAAATTAATTTCAGTAACTCTTTTGAACCAAACCAGATATAAGTAAATATGTTTAAAAATCCCCATCAATCACTCCAAAACATGAATTAAAACTCTTGAACTTGAACTCTCCCGAGCATCGATCTAGTTATTGCTGTTAATTTATAATGATAATAAATAAAGCTTGTGGGTCACTTAATTGTATGACAAGGACATTGGAGGAGACTTGCGTGCAGTTTCACATGAATTGCAAGGAAAGTAGGAGACGGTATCCAAATCAACATGGCATGTATGGCAGGGGTGTAGTCCAAGCGGTGAGCACCTGAGCGGCGCTCCGGCATCTCACTCCATCGGAGGCGGGGCTTAGCTCTGCAACAGTAAGAACATATATATATATATACAGTCACGTGAAAAAGTAAGTACACCCCATGTAAAGTTCTGACTTTCTCAACATATTTCAACATACAGCTATTTGATCTTCATTTCAACAATGTTGATAGATAAAGGTGATATAATATAACAAATATCATGAAACATTTACATTTTGTAGTCCATTGTATAATTTATATAAACATAAATGCAAATTTCGCATGTGGAAAAAGTAAGTTCACCCTTGGCTCTAATAGGTGGTATTGCCCCCTTTGGCAGAAACAACCTCAAGTAGGCGTTTCTTTTAACTGTCTACCAGTCTCTGACATCGACTGGGAGAAATCTTTGCCCACTCCTCCATGCAGAATTCTTTCAGCTGTGCGATGTTTGAGGGGTTTCTTGCATGCACAGCTCGTTTCAAATCCCCCCACAACATCTCGATGGGATTTAGATCCGGGCTTTGACTTGGCCATTCCAGAACCCTCCATTTCTTTCTTTTCAGCCATTCCTTGGTGGATTTACTGGTATGTTTAGGGTCATTGTCATGTTGCAAGGTCCACCTTCCTCCCTCCCACAACATTTCCGACAGATGGCCTCACATTATCCTCAAGCACCCTCTGGTACAATGAAGAATTCATAGTGGATTCTATGATGGTGAGCTGCCCAGGCCCTGATGCAGCAAAGCTGCCCCAAACCATAATATTTCCACCACCATGCTTTACAGTTGGTATCAGGTTCTTGTGGTCAAATGTTGTCTTTGGTTTTCGCCAAACATGTCTTCTGGTACTGTGGCCAAATAGCACTACCTTTGACTCATCTGTCCAGAGCACATTGTTCCAGAAGTGCTGGTCTTTCTTTGCCTAGGTGTTCATTGGCAAACTTTAGTCTTGCCCTGAGGTTCTTTCTGGACAGCAAATGTTTCCTCCTGGCACACCTCCCATGTAGATCGAATTTGTGCAGCCTCTTTCTAATGGTAGTCTAGTGCACTTTGACATCAACAGCGGCAAGAGCTACCTGTAGGTCCCGTGATGACATTCTGAGGTTCTTCGAGACTTCTTTCAGCATCTTGCGGTCTGCTCTCGGGCTAAACTTGCTGGGGCGGCCTGGCCTGAACAAGTTGGCAGTTGTTTGGAATCTTCCCCACTTGTAGATGATCTTCCGGACAGTCGAATGATTAATTTCAAATTGTTTGGAGATCTTTTTAAATCCCTTCCCAGACTCGTCGGCATCTATAACCTTCATTCTGAAGGCCTCAGAGAGCTCTTTTGATCTCGGCATGGTGACGCCACACACTTCAACAACAAAGAGCAAACCAAACTAAATGTCTGAGGTTTAAATAAGACAGGTTCCTCCAAGATCTTCTCCAACGATGTTCTAATCATTTGCACCTGAGCTGGTGCACCTGATTCTAATTTTAGGTATTTGAAGTAGTGATAAATGTAGGGGTGTACTTACTTTTTCCACATGCGAAATTTGCATTTATGTTTATTTAAATTATACAATGGACTACAAAATGTAAATGTTTCATGATATTTGTTATATTATATCACCTTTATCTATCAATATTGTTGAAATGAAGATCAAATAGCTGTATGTTGAAATATGTTGAAAAAGTCAAAACTTTACATGGGGTGTACTTACTTTTTCACGTGACTGTAAGTATATATATGTATATTTTCTTTTTAGCCGCGTCGCAGACGCTGCTAATAGAGTGCCCTCTGCTGTTGTTGTTGTTGTTCTTCTTGTTCTTGTTCTTGCAGAGAAGACAAAACCTCAAAGCTCCACCCATTCTGGGAACCATAGCTCCACCCATTGTGGGAGAGGCTTCATATAAACAAATATCCACCATTTTATTAACTCGCATAGCTTTGAGGCCTGTTTTGTAGGCCCGTGGTGTCTTCCTCTCTCACACAGTTTTATTTCAAATCAAATTCGATATATCATTTCATTTTTCACAGTCGCTAACATAGTTTTAGACTCGGTTGAAAAAAAACGGGAAGAAAATCCGATGAAAGTTGCCCTTTATAGAACGAAATGAATTCTCAAAGGCCTGTAACTTCAAGTCCATTGAGATTTTTTTTTTTTTAAATCGCGGCATGGTCAGTCATACACCGCCCGAAATAAGAGACGGGAAAATGCCGAGATATATATATTTTGTTTAAATCGCGGCATGGTCAGTCATACACCGCCCGAAATAACAGATGGGAAAATGCCGAGATATATTAAAAATTCGTCCATTTGATAACAATCGTCACGATGAAATATTTAATTTATACGTCGTTACAATAATGTGGAGAGAGGAGCATAGCTTCGTTCACGTGTCGCCACATACGGGAAATTGCCAAGATATATATTTTTTAAATCGCGGCATGGTCAGTCATACACCGCCTGAAATAACAGACGGGAAAATGCCGAGATATATTAAAAATTCGTCGCCACACACGGGAAATTGCCGAGATATATTTTCACTTTGCACAAAAATAACATCAAATAATCGAATCAATAGGAATGTCCTGTGCCTATAACATCGACGTTATAGGCACAGATGCATCTAGGCATTGTGTAACATCGACGCGGCTTTTGTTTTAATTAAAACTTTTTGTACTTGTTTTATTATGATCGGTTGAGTTATTGTGCTTTGTGTGCTTTATTGGCCAAATAATAGGATCAAAGCTTGTATGTTGATTGGTTGGACACTTTGTCCAGGGAGGGATATTATTATTATAACGATATGCAGATTATAGGCAACACAGACCTCAGTGAATCGATGAATACAACTCGGTCCAGAAGCGGCACAGACTTTCCAACCATTTTATATCCAGATTTCGTGAATTATCTTCGGTTCACAAAACGTATTTACACCCCAGAAGCCATGTGGCCAAGGAAATGTTTGGATGCCTATCATCATCATCATCGGGTCGATCTCAATCAGACACTTACCTACAACGAGTTGAAGAATGGGCGAATCAGTGATGTGGCTATTCTTGTGAAGAACGGCTATCACGTGGTACGAGCACAGGTTGGCCTATAATACATCAATGTCACAGACTCATGTTGGCAGAGCAGGTAAGCATGATATCATATATGTTAACATCATGCTTATCTGCTCTGACATCTCCTCCAATACGCTCGGATATTTAACCGGCCCCAAAGCTTTATCTTCTTTTGTCAATTCCAAGAAAGAAACCAACTAAACAAACAAGAATACGTCATGCGGAGCACGATACTATCCACCCCCCCCCCCCCCCCCCAAAGGATGCCATGGATCCATCAAATTGTCCATTTCATCCAGATTAAAACTGACGATCTCGATCAAAGCTCGGGTTAATAGGATGAAAAGTAATGATTTTTAGATGAAAAGTGATGATTTTAGAAGTTTGACCTCGAGATGACCTTTGACCTTTTGACCTCAAAAATAGTTGGTTTCCCCAATTTAGTGAGGCAATATGCAAATGCTGTTACATTTTCAATTAAATTGGATGAAAATTGATGATTTTTAGATGAAAATGATTTTGGAAATTTGACCTTGAGTTGACCTTTGACGTTTTGACCTCAAAAATAGTTCATTTTCCAATTTAGTGAGGCAATATGCAAATGCTATTCAATTTTCAAGTCAATCGGATTAAAAATGGCGATTTTAGAAATTTGACCTCCAGGTGACCTTTGACCTCAAAATCAATAGGCTTCTCAAATGTGACGACCTCTACTACAACTTGGTGAGGTTTCCTGACGATCGGTTAGAATTGTGACCTGTAGGCTGGTGACAGACAAACAAACAGACAGACAGAATAACAACCAGAATAACAAAATCTTCGATTTTGCAAGTAATAATGCCAGCAGACCGGATACCCAGCTTAATGTCCATCCATAGGCCTAGACTAGTCAGCTCAGAGGTGACCTCTAGGCCATCCTATATAGTAATATATAGTAATATATATATATATGTATAATGTATATGTATAAATACTATTATATTATAATAAATTATTACTCTAGGCCATTATATGACACATTGCTTACCACATTCCTGACCACATTGTACTAAACAAAAAAAGACTTCTCTTTATTTCTTAAAATAGATAGTTTTCTTGAAAAAGGTGACTTTTTAAAACGGATGTGTGTGTGTATATGTGTATATGTCATGTATGTATGTATATGTGTGTCATGTATGTATATATGTGTCATGCATGTCGTGTGTATGTCATGAGTGTATATGTGTGTCACATTTATGTATGACGTATGTATGTCATGTGTGTGTATATGTGTATATGTCATGTATGTATGTATATATGTGTCATGTATGTCGTGTGTATGTCATGAGTGTATATGTGTGTCACATTTATGTATGTCGTATGTGTGTCATGTGTGTGTATATGTGTATATGTCATGTATGTATGTATATATGTGTCATGCATCGTGTGTATGTCATGAGTGTATATGTGTGTCATTTATGTATGTCGTGTGTATGTCATGTGTGTGTGTGTGTGTGTGTGTGTGTGTGTGTGTATGTGTGTGTGTGTGTCATGTATGTATAATTGTATATGTGTGTATGTCATGAGTGTATATATGTGTCACATTTATGTATGTCGTATGTATGTCATGTGTGTGTATATGTGTGTGTCATGCATGTATGTATATGTGTGTCATGTATGTATATGTCATGTATGTATATGTGTGTATGTTATGAGTGTATATGTGTGTCACATTTATGTATGTCGTATGTATGTCATGTGTGTGTATATGTGTGTATGTCATGTATGTATGTATATATGTGTCATGCATCGTGTGTATGTCATGAGTGTATATGTGTGTCATTTATGTATGTCGTGTGTATGTCATGTGTGTGTGTGTGTGTGTGTGTGTGTGTGTGTGTGTGTGTGTGTGTGTGTGTGTGTGTGTGTATATGTGTGTGTGTGTCATGTATGTATAATTGTATATGTGTGTATGTCATGAGTGTATATATGTGTCACATTTATGTATGTCGTATGTATGTCATGTGTGTGTATATGTGTGTATGTCATGCATGTATGTATATGTGTGTCATGTATGTATATGTCATGTATGTATATGTGTGTATGTTATGAGTGTATATGTGTGTCACATTTATGTATGTCGTATGTATGTCATGTGTGTGTATATGTGTGTATGTCATGTATGTATGTATATGTGTGTCATGTATGTCGTGTTTATGTCATGAGTGTATATGTGTGTGTCATTATATGTATGTCGTGTGTATGAATCTTGTTTTTCATGGTAAAACATGCGTATTTTATTTATCACTCATTTTGGGGACGGAAATTGTTGGTGTCTTGATGTTGTTGTTAAAACTTGATGCGACAGTAGATAAGATCTGGCGATGACTTCACGACCAACACGTTCTTGCAGAGCTCCGGGACCTCAAAATTTGGCAGTACACCGCTGGTGTATGGGATTTGAATGTGGAATCCTCGGCCATGACAAGTCACGTGGTCAGATTGGAATTCCAAACCGCTGGTGTATGGGTTTGAATGTGGAATCCTCGGCCATGACAAGTCACTTGGTCAGATTGGAATTCCAAACCGCTGGTGTATGGGATTTGAATGTGGAATCCTCGGACCATGACAAGTCACGTGGTCAGATTGGAATTCCAAACCGCTGGTGTATGGGATTTGAATGTGGAATCCTCGGCCATGACAAGTCACGTGGTCAGATTGGAATTCCAAACCGCTGGTGTATGGGATTTGAATGTGGAATCCTCGGACCATGACAAGTCACTTGGTCAGATTGGAATTCCAAACCGCTGGTGTATGGGATTTGAATGTGGAATCCTCGGACCATGACAAGTCACTTGGTCAGATTGGAATTCCAAACCGCTGGTGTATGGGATTTGAATGTGGAATCCTCGGACCATGACAAGTCACTTGGTCAGATTGGAATTCCAAACCGCTGGTGTATGGGATTTGAATGTGGAATCCTCGGACCATGACAAGTAACTTGGTCAGATTGGAATTCCAAACCGCTGGTGTATGGGATTTGAATGTGGAATCCTCGGCCATGACAAGTCACGTGGTCAGATTGGAATTCCAAACCGCTGGTGTATGGGATTTGAATGTGGAATCCTCGGACCATGACAAGTCACGTGGTCAGATTGGAATTCCAAACCGCTGGTGTATGGGATTTGAATGTGGAATCCTCGGACCATGACAAGTCACTTGGTCAGATTGGAATTCCAAACCGCTGGTGTATGGGATTTGAATGTGGAATCCTCGGACCATGACAAGTCACGTGGTCAGATTGGAATTCCAAACCGCTGGTGTATGGGATTTGAATGTGGAATCCTCGGCCATGACAAGTCACGTGGTCAGATTGGAATTCCAAACCGCTGGTGTATGGGATTTGAATGTGGAATCCTCGGACCATGACAAGTCACTTGGTCAGATTGGAATTCCAAACCGCTGGTGTATGGGATTTGAATGTGGAATCCTCGGACCATGACAAGTCACGTGGTCAGATTGGAATTCCAAACCGCTGGTGTATGGGATTTGAATGTGGAATCCTCGGCCATGACAAGTCACGTGGTCAGATTGGAATTCCAAACCGCTGGTGTATGGGATTTGAATGTGGAATCCTCGGCCATGACAAGTCACGTGGTCAGATTGGAATTCCAAACCGCTGGTGTATGGGATTTGAATGTGGAATCCTCGGACCATGACAAGTCACGTGGTCAGATTGGAATTCCAAACATGCTGATCCAAAGACAAGCAGGGCCGTGTCCGCTCCCATTGACGTTCCAATGACCGAGGGTGGAGAGCCACGTTGTGGGGGAACATCCGACACACATCCTGTAGAAGTTGGTGTTCTGGAACGTTCCGAGATAAAATGTCTGTGCTGTAAACACTTCGTGCTTTATGATCTGGAAAAGCTTCACAATTGAAAGCAGGCCTCATGAATCATGGTGAGTCACATGGTAACCCAATGGTATGAAGTTGCTGGAATGTTGGAGTTTTGTCTTGATATGAAAAAATCCAAAAACCCCGATACTGTTTGTCTGTCTGTCTTTATCTGTTTGTCTGACTGTTTGTCTGTCTGTCTGTCCATCCGTCTGTGTCTGTCCGTTTGTTCTTTAAAGACAACGAACCCCAATGCGATGTGGAATGAGCCTTTCCATCCTCCCTGGGCACTGGAGTAATGGTGATCCTTGGCATGTTCGGGGAATTCGGGAATATTAACATGATCCAGCTCGCTGGCTAAGGGGCCATCTTTTTATTACGTACACGATGGTGCCGGAAGTAGGCTGGCTGAAATAGTAGGGTTAGAAAGGAAGGAAATGGGGTATTAGAGGAGAGAAGGGAGGTTTTGGAAGAGTAGGAATAATAGCTTGTCCCCTGAGAATGGGGTAGCGGTGCCAGGTGACAGGTGGGTACAAAGTTATTTCATCCTTGCTCGTGCTAATTTGGTATCCACAATGGAAATGACACAATGCGCCTCCATCATCAGGATGAAGGCCTATCATTAAAAGAGGCTCCACATGGCCCAACGGTGCTTCTTCATGCTTCATGTCCTGGAACTAAAAAGGCTCAAAGGTTCTTACGTAATCAAAAGTACATATCAGGATTATTTAACCTCTTCCCTCCCTCATCAAGTGCCCAAACATATCCCTTGTGATACTCTTAATTGTTATTCGGCCACCATCTCCCTCGTTTTTACTTCCTCTCCAAACCCAACATGAAATTTTGTACATTATCCTCCTTGCCCTCCTCCCATTCCTCACTTTACCCCACTCACCGTATGTATATAATTCCATACTGTACCTTAGTGTGCCGATAGGTACATCTTTGAGCACCAAAGAGGGGAAACCTGATCCCTCTCCAAGACCAATTCATGTCAGGATGTTGGAGACACATTTGTACGTGGGTGACAGCACCAATACAAAATCTTCTTCTTCCAAACACTGCACTGGGATGTTTCTTATCCCCCATTGGCTACAGATCATCATGATGAATCCACGTGGTTTTCGAAGAGATGACATATTCATGGTATCAGTTCCAGCATGGCTGTAGTCCTCTTCTGTCTTTCTTTCATTTGTAACAAAGTGTAAAACAACGATTTATTTAATTGGACAATATTCTGTGTAACTGAAATGAATGTTTAAGACATATCAATGTGAGTGGTAAAATATATCAATGTGAGTGGTAAAATATATCAATGTGAGTGGTAAAATATATCAATGTGAGTGGTAAAATATATCAATGTGAGTGGTAAAATATATCAATGTGAGTGGTGAAATATATCAATGTGAGTGGTAAAATATATCAATGTGAGTGGTAAAATATATCAATGTGAGTGGTAAAATATATCAATGTGAGTGGTGAAATATATCAATGTGAGTGGTAAAATATATCATTGTGAGTGGTAAAATATATCAATGTGAGTGGTAAAATATATCAATGTGGGCGGTAAAATATATCAATGTGAGTAGTAAAATATATCAATGTGGGCGGTAAAATATATCAATGTGAGTGGTAAAATATATCAATGTGGGTGGTAAAATATATCAATGTGTGTGGTAAAATATATCAATGTGAGTGGTAAAATATATCAATGTGAGTGGTGAAATATATCAATGTGAGTGGTAAAATATATCAATGTGAGTGGTAAAATATATAAATGTGAGTGGTAAAATATATCATTGTGAGTGGTAAAATATATCAATGTGAGTGGTAAAATATATCATTGTGAGTGGTAAAATATATCAATGTGAGTGGTAAAATATATCAATGTGAGTGGTAAAATATATCAATGTGAGTGGTAAAATATATCAATGTGAGTGGTAAAATATATCAATGTGAGTGGTAAAATATATCATTGTGAGTGGTAAAATATATCAATGTGAGTGGTAAAATATATCAATGTGGGCGGTAAAATATATCAATGTGAGTGGTAAAATATATCAATGTGGGTGGTAAAATATATCAATGTGAGTGGTAAAATATATCAATGTGGGTGGTAAAATATATCAATGTGAGTGGTAAAATATATCAATGTGGGTGGTAAAATATATCAATGTGAGTGGTAAAATATATCAATGTGAGTGGTAAAATATATCAATGTGGGTGGTAAAATATATCAATGTGAGTGGTAAAATATATCAATGTGGGTGGTAAAATATATCAATGTGAGTGGTAAAATATATCAATGTGAGTGGTAAAATATATCAATGTGAGTGGTAAAATATATCAATGTGGGTGGTAAAATATATCAATGTGAGTGGTAAAATATATCAATGTAAGTGGTAAAATATATCATTGTGAGTGGTAAAATATATCAATGTGGGTGGTAAAATATATCAATGTGAGTGGTAAAATATATCAATGTGAGTGGTAAAATATATCAATGTGAGTGGTAAAATATATCAATGTGGGTGGTAAAATATATCAATGTGAGTGGTAAAATATATCAATGTGAGTGGTAAAATATATCAATGTGAGTGGTAAAATATATCAATGTGAGTGGTAAAATATATCAATGTGGGTGGTAAAATATATCAATGTGAGTGGTAAAATATATCAATGTGAGTGGTAAAATATATCATTGTGAGTGGTAAAATATATCAATGTGAGTGGTAAAATATATCAATGTGGGTGGTAAAATATATCAATGTGAGTGGTAAAATATATCATTGTGAGTGGTAAAATATATCAATGTGAGTGGTAAAATATATCAATGTGAGTGGTAAAATATATCAATGTGAGTGGTAAAATATATCAATGTGGGTGGTAAAACATATCAATGTGAGTGGTAAAATATATCAGTGGGTGGTAAAATATATCAATGTGAGTGGTAAAATATATCATTGTGAGTGGTAAAATATATCAATGTGAGTGGTAAAATATATCAATGTGAGTGGTAAAATATATCAATGTGAGTGGTAAAATATATCAATGTGGGTGGTAAAACATATCAATGTGAGTGGTAAAATATATCAGTGAGTGGTAAAATATATCAATGTGAGTGGTAAAATATATCAATGTGGGTGGTAAAATATATCAATGTGGGTGGAAAAATATATCAATGTGAGTGGTAAAATATATCAATGTGGGCGGTAAAATATATCAATGTGAGTGGTAAAATATATCAATGTGAGTGGTAAAATATATCAATGTGGGCGGTAAAATATATCAATGTGAGTGGTAAAATATATCAATGTGAGTGGTAAAATAAATCAATGTGAGTGGTAAAATATATCAATGTGGGTGGTAAAATATATCAATGTGGGTGGTAAAATATATCAATGTGGGTGGAAAAATATATCAATGTGAGTGGTAAAATATATCAATGTGGGCGGTAAAATATATCAATGTGAGTGGTAAAATATATCAATGTGAGTGGTAAAATATATCAATGTGAGTGGTAAAATATATCAATGTGAGTGGTAATATATATCAATGTGGGCGGTAAAATATATCAATGTGAGTGGTAAAATATATCAATGTGAGTGGTAAAATATATCAATGTGGGTGGTAAAATATATCAATGTGGGTGGAAAAATATATCAATGTGAGTGGTAAAATATATCAATGTGGGCGGTAAAATATATCAATGTGAGTGGTAAAATATATCAATGTGAGTGGTAAAATATATCAATGTGAGTGGTAAAATATATCAATGTGAGTGGTAAAATATATCAATGTGGGCGGTAAAATATATCAATGTGAGTGGTAAAATATATCAATGTGGGCGATAAAATATATCAATGTGAGTGGTAAAATATATCAATGTGGGCGATAAAATATATCAATGTGAGTGGTAATATATATCAATGTGAGTGGTAAAATATATCAATGTGGGCGGTAAAATATATCAATGTGAGTGGTAAAATATATCAATGTGGGCGATAAAATATATCAATGTGAGTGGTAAAATATATCAATGTGGGTGGTAAAACATATCAATGTGGGCGGTAAAATATATCAATGTGAGTGGTAAAATATATCAATGTGAGTGGTAAAATATATCAATGTGGGCGATAAAATATATCAATGTGAGTGGTAAAATATATCAATGTGGGCGGTAAAATATATCAATGTGAGTGGTAAAATATATCAATGTGAGTGGTAAAATATATCAATGTGGGCGGTAAAATATATCAATGTGAGTGGTAAAATATATCAATGTGGGCGATAAAATATATCAATGTGAGTGGTAAAATATATCAATGTGGGCGATAAAATATATCAATGTGAGTGGTAAAATATATCAATGTGGGCGGTAAAATATATCAATGTGAGTGGTAAAATATATCAATGTGAGTGGTAAAATATATCAATGTGGGCGGTAAAATATATCAATGTGAGTGGTAAAATATATCAATGTGGGCGATAAAATATATCAATGTGAGTGGTAAAATATATCAATGTGGGTGGTAAAACATATCAATGTGAGTGGTAAAATATATCAATGTGGGCGGTAAAATATATCAATGTGAGTGGTAAAATATATCAATGTGGGCGGTAAAATATATCAATGTGAGTGGTAAAATATATCAATGTGGGTGGTAAAACATATCAATGTGAGTGGTAAAACATATCAATGTGGGTGGTAAAATATATCAGTGGGTGGTAAAATATATCAATGTGGGTGGTAAAATATATCAATGTGAGTGGTAAAATATATCAGTGGGTGGTAAAATATATCAATGTGGGTGGTAAAATATATCAATGTGAGTGGTAAAATATATCAGTGGGTGGTAAAATATATCAATGTGGGTGGTAAAATATATCAATGTGAGTGGTAAAATATATCAGTGGGTGGTAAAATATATCAATGTGGGTGGTAAAACATATCAATGTGAGTGGTAAAATATATCATTGTGGGTGATAAAATATATCAATGTGAGTGGTAAAATATATCAGTGGGTGGTAAAATATATCAATGTGGGTGGTAAAATATATCAATGTGAGTGGTAAAATATATCATTGTGGGTGGTAAAATATATCAATGTGAGTGGTAAAATATATCAGTGGGTGGTAAAATATATCAATGTGGGTGGTAAAATATATCAATGTGGGTGGTAAAACATATCAATGTGAGTGGTAAAATATATCAGTGGGTGGTAAAATATATCAATGTGGGTGGTAAAATATATCAATGTGAGTGGTAAAATATATCAGTGGGTGGTAAAATATATCATTGTGGGTGGTAAAATATATCAATGTGAGTGGTAAAATATATCATTGTGGGTGGTAAAATATATCAATGTGAGTGGTAAAATATATCAATGTGGGTGGAAAAATATATCAATGTGAGTGGTAAAATATATCAATGTGAGTGGTAAAATATATCAATGTGGGTGGTAAAACATATCAATGTGAGTGGTAAAATATATCAGTGAGTGGTAAAATATATCAATGTGAGTGGTAAAATATATCAATGTGGGTGGTAAAATATATCAATGTGAGTGGTAAAATATATCAATGTGGGTGGTAAAACATATCAATGTGAGTGGTAAAATATATCAGTGGGTGGTAAAATATATCAATGTGGGTGGTAAAATATATCAATGTGAGTGGTAAAATATATCAGTGGGTGGTAAAATATATCAATGTGAGTGGTAAAATATATCAATGTGAGTGGTAAAATATATCAGTGGGTGGTAAAATATAACAATGTGAGTGGTAAAATATATCAATGTGGGCGGTAAAATATATCAATGTGAGTGGTAAAATATATCAATGTGAGTGGTAAAATATATCAATGTGGGCGGTAAAATATATCAATGTGAGTGGTAAAATATATCAATGTGGGCGGTAAAATATATCAATGTGAGTGGTAAAATATATCAATGTGAGTGGTAAAATATATCAATGTGGGCGGTAAAATATATCAATGTGAGTGGTAAAATATATCAATGTGGGCGGTAAAATATATCAATGTGAGTGGTAAAATATATCAATGTGGGTGGTAAAACATATCAATGTGAGTGGTAAAATATATCAATGTGGGCGGTAAAATATACAAATGTGAGTGGTAAAATATATCAATGTGGGCGGTAAAATATATCAATGTGAGTGGTAAAATATATCAATGTGGGTGGTAAAACATATCAATGTGAGTGGTAAAACATATCAATGTGAGTGGTAAAATATATCAGTGGGTGGTAAAATATATCAATGTGGGTGGTAAAATATATCAATGTGAGTGGTAAAATATATCAGTGGGTGGTAAAATATATCAATGTGGGTGGTAAAACATATCAATGTGAGTGGTAAAATATATCATTGTGGGTGGAAAAATATATCAATGTGAGTGGTAAAATATATCAATGTGAGTGGTAAAATATATCAATGTGGGTGGTAAAACATATCAATGTGAGTGGTAAAATATATCAGTGAGTGGTAAAATATATCAATGTGAGTGGTAAAATATATCAATGTGGGTGGTAAAATATATCAATGTGGGTGGTAAAACATATCAATGTGAGTGGTAAAATATATCAGTGGGTGGTAAAATATATCAATGTGAGTGGTAAAATATATCAGTGAGTGGTAAAATATATCAATGTGAGTGGTAAAATATATCAATGTGGGTGGTAAAATATATAAATGTGAGTGGTAAAATATATCAGTGAGTGGTAAAATATATCAATGTGAGTGGTAAAATATATCAATGTGGGTGGTAAAATATATCAATGTGGGTGGTAAAACATATCAATGTGAGTGGTAAAATATATCAGTGGGTGGTAAAATATATCAATGTGGGTGGAAAAATATATCAATGTGAGTGGTAAAATATATCAATGTGAGTGGTAAAATATATCAATGTGGGTGGTAAAACATATCAATGTGAGTGGTAAAATATATCAGTGAGTGGTAAAATATATCAATGTGAGTGGTAAAATATATCAATGTGGGTGATAAAATATATCAATGTGGGTGGTAAAATATATCAATGTGAGTGGTAAAATATATCAGTGGGTGGTAAAATCTATCAATGTGGGTGGTAAAACATATCAATGTGAGTGGTAAAATATATCAGTGGGTGGTAAAATCTATCAATGTGGGTGGTAAAATATATCAATGTGAGTGGTAAAATATATCAATGTGAGTGGTAAAATATATCAATGTGAGTGGTAAAATATATCAATGTGGGTGGTAAAACATATCAATGTGAGTGGTAAAATATATCAATGTGAGTGGTAAAATATATCAATGTGGGTGGTAAAATATATAAATGTGGGTGGTAAAATATATCAATGTGGGTTGGTAAAATATATCAATGTGGGTGGTAAAATATATCAATGTGGGTGGTAAAATATATCAATGTGGGTGGTAAAATATATCAATGTGAGTGGTAAAATATATCAATGTGGGTGGTAAAATATATCAATGTGGGTGGTAAAATATATCAATGTGAGTGGTAAAATATATCAATGTGGGTGGTAAAATATATCAATGTGGGTGGTAAAATATATCAATGTGGGTGGTAAAATATATCAATGTGAGTGGTAAAATATATCAATGTGAGTGGTAAAATATATCAATATGGGTGGTAAAATATATAAATGTGGGTGGTAAAATATATCAATGTGGGTGGTAAAATATATCAATGTGGGTGGTAAAATATATCAATGTGAGTGGTAAAATATATCAATGTGGGTGGTAAAATATATCAATGTGGGTGGTAAAATATATCAATGTGGGGGGTAAAATATATCAATGTGGGTGGTAAAATATATCAATGTGAGTGGTAAAATATATCAATGTGGGTGGTAAAATATATCAATGTGAGTGGTAAAATATATCAATGTGAGTGGTAAAATATATCAATGTGGGTGGTAAAATATATCAATGTGGGTGGTAAAATATATCAATGTGGGTGGTAAAATATATCAATGTGAGTGGTAAAATATATCAGTGGGTGGTAAAATATATCAATGTGGGTGGTAAAACATATCAATGTGAGTGGTAAAATATATCAGTGGGTGGTAAAATCTATCAATGTGGGTGGTAAAATATATCAATGTGAGTGGTAAAATATATCAATGTGAGTGGTAAAATATATCAATGTGAGTGGTAAAATATATCAATGTGGGTGATAAAACATATCAATGTGAGTGGTAAAATATATCAATGTGGGCGGTAAAATATATCGATGTGAGTGGTAAAATATATCAATGTGAGTGGTAAAATATATCATTGTGAGTGGTAAAATATATCATTGTGGGTGGTAAAATATATCAATGTGAGTGGTAAAATATATCAGTGGGTGGTAAAATATATCAATGTGGGTGGTAAAATATATCAATGTGGGTGGTAAAACATATCAATGTGAGTGGTAAAATATATCAGTGGGTGGTAAAATATATCAATGTGGGTGGTAAAATATATCAATGTGAGTGGTAAAATATATCAGTGGGTGGTAAAATATATCAATGTGGGTGGTAAAACATATAAATGTGAGTGGTAAAATATATCATTGTGGGTGGTAAAATATATCAATGTGAGTGGTAAAATATATCAATGTGGGTGGAAAAATATATCAATGTGAGTGGTAAAATATATCAATGTGAGTGGTAAAATATATCAATGTGGGTGGTAAAACATATCAATGTGAGTGGTAAAATATATCAGTGAGTGGTAAAATATATCAATGTGAGTGGTAAAATATATCAATGTGGGTGGTAAAATATATCAATGTGAGTGGTAAAATATATCAATGTGGGCGGTAAAATATATCAATGTGAGTGGTAAAATATATCAATGTGGGTGGTAAAACATATCAATGTGAGTGGTAAAATATATCAATGTGGGCGGTAAAATATACAAATGTGAGTGGTAAAATATATCAATGTGGGCGGTAAAATATATCAATGTGAGTGGTAAAATATATCAATGTGGGTGGTAAAACATATCAATGTGAGTGGTAAAACATATCAATGTGAGTGGTAAAATATATCAGTGGGTGGTAAAATATATCAATGTGGGTGGTAAAATATATCAATGTGAGTGGTAAAATATATCAGTGGGTGGTAAAATATATCAATGTGGGTGGTAAAACATATCAATGTGAGTGGTAAAATATATCATTGTGGGTGGAAAAATATATCAATGTGAGTGGTAAAATATATCAATGTGAGTGGTAAAATATATCAATGTGGGTGGTAAAACATATCAATGTGAGTGGTAAAATATATCAGTGAGTGGTAAAATATATCAATGTGAGTGGTAAAATATATCAATGTGGGTGGTAAAATATATCAATGTGGGTGGTAAAACATATCAATGTGAGTGGTAAAATATATCAGTGGGTGGTAAAATATATCAATGTGAGTGGTAAAATATATCAGTGAGTGGTAAAATATATCAATGTGAGTGGTAAAATATATCAATGTGGGTGGTAAAATATATCAATGTGAGTGGTAAAATATATCAGTGAGTGGTAAAATATATCAATGTGAGTGGTAAAATATATCAATGTGGGTGGTAAAATATATCAATGTGGGTGGTAAAACATATCAATGTGAGTGGTAAAATATATCAGTGGGTGGTAAAATATATCAATGTGGGTGGAAAAATATATCAATGTGAGTGGTAAAATATATCAATGTGAGTGGTAAAATATATCAATGTGGGTGGTAAAACATATCAATGTGAGTGGTAAAATATATCAGTGAGTGGTAAAATATATCAATGTGAGTGGTAAAATATATCAATGTGGGTGGTAAAATATATCAATGTGGGTGGTAAAATATATCAATGTGAGTGGTAAAATATATCAGTGGGTGGTAAAATCTATCAATGTGGGTGGTAAAACATATCAATGTGAGTGGTAAAATATATCAGTGGGTGGTAAAATCTATCAATGTGGGTGGTAAAATATATCAATGTGAGTGGTAAAATATATCAATGTGAGTGGTAAAATATATCAATGTGAGTGGTAAAATATATCAATGTGGGTGGTAAAACATATCAATGTGAGTGGTAAAATATATCAATGTGAGTGGTAAAATATATCAATGTGGGTGGTAAAATATATCAATGTGGGTGGTAAAATATATCAATGTGGGTTGGTAAAATATATCAATGTGGGTGGTAAAATATATCAATGTGGGTGGTAAAATATATCAATGTGGGTGTTAAAATATATCAATGTGAGTGGTAAAATATATCAATGTGGGTGGTAAAATATATCAATGTGGGTGGTAAAATATATCAATGTGAGTGGTAAAATATATCAATGTGGGTGGTAAAATATATCAATGTGGGTGGTAAAATATATCAATGTGGGTGGTAAAATATATCAATGTGAGTGGTAAAATATATCAATGTGAGTGGTAAAATATATCAATATGGGTGGTAAAATATATAAATGTGGGTGGTAAAATATATCAATGTGGGTGGTAAAATATATCAATGTGGGTGGTAAAATATATCAATGTGAGTGGTAAAATATATCAATGTGGGTGGTAAAATATATCAATGTGGGTGGTAAAATATATCAATGTGGGTGGTAAAATATATCAATGTGGGTGGTAAAATATATCAATGTGAGTGGTAAAATATATCAATGTGGGTGGTAAAATATATCAATGTGAGTGGTAAAATATATCAATGTGAGTGGTAAAATATATCAATGTGGGTGGTAAAATATATCAATGTGGGTGGTAAAATATATCAATGTGGGTGGTAAAATATATCAATGTGAGTGGTAAAATATATCAGTGGGTGGTAAAATATATCAATGTGGGTGGTAAAACATATCAATGTGAGTGGTAAAATATATCAGTGGGTGGTAAAATCTATCAATGTGGGTGGTAAAATATATCAATGTGAGTGGTAAAATATATCAATGTGAGTGGTAAAATATATCAATGTGAGTGGTAAAATATATCAATGTGGGTGGTAAAACATATCAATGTGAGTGGTAAAATATATCAATGTGGGCGGTAAAATATATCGATGTGAGTGGTAAAATATATCAATGTGAGTGGTAAAATATATCATTGTGGGTGGTAAAACATATCAGTGGGTGGTAAAATATATCAATGTGGGTGGTAAAATATATCAATGTGGGTGGTAAAACATATCAGTGGGTGGTAAAATATATCAATGTGGGTGGTAAAATATATCAATGTGGGTGGTAAAACATATCAGTGGGTGGTAAAATATATCAATGTGGGTGGTAAAATATATCAATGTGAGTGGTAAAATATATCAATGTGAGTGGTAAAATATATCAATATGGGTGGTAAAATATATAAATGTGGGTGGTAAAATATATCAATGTGGGTGGTAAAATATATCAATGTGGGTGGTAAAATATATCAATGTGAGTGGTAAAATATATCAATGTGGGTGGTAAAATATATCAATGTGGGTGGTAAAATATATCAATGTGGGTGGTAAAATATATCAATGTGGGTGGTAAAATATATCAATGTGAGTGGTAAAATATATCAATGTGGGTGGTAAAATATATCAATGTGAGTGGTAAAATATATCAATGTGAGTGGTAAAATATATCAATGTGGGTGGTAAAATATATCAATGTGGGTGGTAAAATATATCAATGTGGGTGGTAAAATATATCAATGTGAGTGGTAAAATATATCAGTGGGTGGTAAAATATATCAATGTGGGTGGTAAAACATATCAATGTGAGTGGTAAAATATATCAGTGGGTGGTAAAATCTATCAATGTGGGTGGTAAAATATATCAATGTGAGTGGTAAAATATATCAATGTGAGTGGTAAAATATATCAATGTGAGTGGTAAAATATATCAATGTGGGTGGTAAAACATATCAATGTGAGTGGTAAAATATATCAATGTGGGCGGTAAAATATATCGATGTGAGTGGTAAAATATATCAATGTGAGTGGTAAAATATATCATTGTGAGTGGTAAAATATATCATTGTGGGTGGTAAAACATATCAGTGGGTGGTAAAATATATCAATGTGGGTGGTAAAATATATCAATGTGGGTGGTAAAACATATCAGTGTGAGTGGTAAAATATATCAATGTGGGTGGTAAAACATATCAATGTGAGTGGTAAAATATATCAGTGAGTGGTAAAATATATCAATGTGAGTGGTAAAATATATCAATGTGGGTGGTAAAATATATCAATGTGGGTGGAAAAATATATCAATGTGAGTGGTAAAATATATCAATGTGGGCGGTAAAATATATCAATGTGAGTGGTAAAATATATCAATGTGAGTGGTAAAATATATCAATGTGGGTGGTAAAACATATCAATGTGAGTGGTAAAATATATCAGTGAGTGGTAAAATATATCAATGTGAGTGGTAAAATATATCAATGTGGGTGGTAAAATATATCAATGTGGGTGGAAAAATATATCAATGTGAGTGGTAAAATATATCAATGTGGGCGGTAAAATATATCAATGTGAGTGGTAAAATATATCAATGTGAGTGGTAAAATATATCAATGTGGGCGGTAAAATATATCAATGTGAGTGGTAAAATATATCAATGTGAGTGGTAAAATAAATCAATGTGAGTGGTAAAATATATCAATGTGGGTGGTAAAATATATCAATGTGGGTGGTAAAATATATCAATGTGGGTGGAAAAATATATCAATGTGAGTGGTAAAATATATCAATGTGGGCGGTAAAATATATCAATGTGAGTGGTAAAATATATCAATGTGAGTGGTAAAATATATCAATGTGAGTGGTAAAATATATCAATGTGAGTGGTAATATATATCAATGTGGGCGGTAAAATATATCAATGTGAGTGGTAAAATATATCAATGTGAGTGGTAAAATATATCAATGTGGGTGGTAAAATATATCAATGTGGGTGGAAAAATATATCAATGTGAGTGGTAAAATATATCAATGTGGGCAGTAAAATATATCAATGTGAGTGGTAAAATATATCAATGTGAGTGGTAAAATATATCAATGTGAGTGGTAAAATATATCAATGTGAGTGGTAAAATATATCAATGTGGGCGGTAAAATATATCAATGTGAGTGGTAAAATATATCAATGTGGGCGATAAAATATATCAATGTGAGTGGTAAAATATATCAATGTGGGCGATAAAATATATCAATGTGAGTGGTAATATATATCAATGTGAGTGGTAAAATATATCAATGTGGGCGGTAAAATATATCAATGTGAGTGGTAAAATATATCAATGTGGGCGATAAAATATATCAATGTGAGTGGTAAAATATATCAATGTGGGTGGTAAAACATATCAATGTGGGCGGTAAAATATATCAATGTGAGTGGTAAAATATATCAATGTGAGTGGTAAAATATATCAATGTGGGCGATAAAATATATCAATGTGAGTGGTAAAATATATCAATGTGGGCGGTAAAATATATCAATGTGAGTGGTAAAATATATCAATGTGAGTGGTAAAATATATCAATGTGGGCGGTAAAATATATCAATGTGAGTGGTAAAATATATCAATGTGGGCGATAAAATATATCAATGTGAGTGGTAAAATATATCAATGTGGGTGGTAAAACATATCAATGTGAGTGGTAAAATATATCAATGTGGGCGGTAAAATATATCAATGTGAGTGGTAAAATATATCAATGTGGGCGGTAAAATATATCAATGTGAGTGGTAAAATATATCAATGTGGGTGGTAAAACATATCAATGTGAGTGGTAAAACATATCAATGTGGGTGGTAAAATATATCAGTGGGTGGTAAAATATATCAATGTGGGTGGTAAAATATATCAATGTGAGTGGTAAAATATATCAGTGGGTGGTAAAATATATCAATGTGGGTGGTAAAATATATCAATGTGAGTGGTAAAATATATCAGTGGGTGGTAAAATATATCAATGTGGGTGGTAAAATATATCAATGTGAGTGGTAAAATATATCAGTGGGTGGTAAAATATATCAATGTGGGTGGTAAAATATATCAATGTGAGTGGTAAAATATATCATTGTGGGTGGTAAAATATATCAATGTGAGTGGTAAAATATATCAGTGGGTGGTAAAATATATCAATGTGGGTGGTAAAATATATCAATGTGGGTGGTAAAACATATCAATGTGAGTGGTAAAATATATCAGTGGGCGGTAAAATATATCAATGTGGGTGGTAAAATATATCAATGTGAGTGGTAAAATATATCAGTGGGTGGTAAAATATATCATTGTGGGTGGTAAAATATATCAATGTGAGTGGTAAAATATATCATTGTGGGTGGTAAAATATATCAATGTGAGTGGTAAAATATATCAATGTGGGTGGAAAAATATATCAATGTGAGTGGTAAAATATATCAATGTGAGTGGTAAAATATATCAATGTGGGTGGTAAAACATATCAATGTGAGTGGTAAAATATATCAGTGAGTGGTAAAATATATCAATGTGAGTGGTAAAATATATCAATGTGGGTGGTAAAATATATCAATGTGAGTGGTAAAATATATCAATGTGGGTGGTAAAACATATCAATGTGAGTGGTAAAACATATCAATGTGAGTGGTAAAATATATCAGTGGGTGGTAAAATATATCAATGTGGGTGGTAAAATATATCAATGTGAGTGGTAAAATATATCAGTGGGTGGTAAAATATATCAATGTGAGTGGTAAAATATATCAATGTGAGTGGTAAAATATATCAGTGGGTGGTAAAATATAACAATGTGAGTGGTAAAATATATCAATGTGGGCGGTAAAATATATCAATGTGAGTGGTAAAATATATCAATGTGAGTGGTAAAATATATCAATGTGGGCGGTAAAATATATCAATGTGAGTGGTAAAATATATCAATGTGGGCGGTAAAATATATCAATGTGAGTGGTAAAATATATCAATGTGAGTGGTAAAATATATCAATGTGGGCGGTAAAATATATCAATGTGAGTGGTAAAATATATCAATGTGGG